>NC_053040.3:255059230-255372333 GCF_002575655.3 Aegilops tauschii subsp. strangulata
TATGGTATGAGCTGTTTTCTGTTATATATGTTGTTCATAAACTATTGCTTATACACAGTTTTATAGCTGTGATCTTTTTGGAACAGAAACTGCCCAGTTCTATTGTTCCTATACAGATGCCTGACCATGGTCGGGTCAGACTTGCGCTTGGTCACAACATGATGTTTAGGTCGACCTACTCCATTCCCCTTGGAGGTGAAAAGATACTTATTCATGGGTGGTCTCAAATAATGAAGGCCCGTCCATCTTGGAGAATAGGACAGAAGATTATGTTCCTGCTTTTCCATGGCTGTAAAGTGAATATCCCGTTTATTGACCACATTGCGAGATGAAGCCGCTTTCAGAAGGTTGTGGATGCGCGGGGTGGCGCCTGGGCCTTGTCCTGGGGCTTGGCGGCCTCACCCTTTGTTAACTATAGGCAAAGTAGCACTATTCAAGGAGTGCTTTGTACGGTTGAACCTGTATAACTACTCATACTGCTTTCAGCTATGGTTGTTAAGTGCCCCTGCTGGTTTCAGTTAAGGTTGTTAAGTACTCCTGCTGCTTTTACAGTCTGTCGTGTTTCTTCAGTCCTGTCTTCCTCCAGCCGCCAAAATCAAACCAGCGCCTGCGGGGCCGCCTGCTTCCGCCTCCCATGGCTGGTTGCGCCTCAGCGCACGCATCGCCGCCCCACTGTCTCCTAAATCGTTAAAGCCGACATCCGAGGCCTCGCCGTCATCCTCCGCGCGCTTTTGTGCGCTCGCCGCGGCGCCGCCCTCTCGCGTTGTCAACATGGTCAACAAACAACAGGAATCGGCAGAAGTACGTGGAGAGGATGACAGTAGGGGCCCACCATGTCAGCGTATGGAAAAATAAAATGCTTCCTCCTAGTGTTTTCCTGACATCTGGGACCCACGACATTGTGAGCGTATGTAGTCAATAGACAACAGAACAGCACAAGATCGGCTGACACCTGGGACGTAGCTGCTCGAGCAGTATATTTTTTTGTTATTGTTGAGACGGAGTAGGGTTTCAACTGGGCTGTGGCCCGTCTAGCCCAGGCTTATATTTTATGTTCACCATGTGACCAGCCCAGCTATTTTTTCTTTGTGAAAATGAGCCCAGTTTATTTTTTCTGAAGAATACCCAATCCGGGCCTACTTATTTTTCTACGCCCTGATGGGCTGCAACTCTTTCAAGACGCCTGCAAATCTTGAAAGTAATATGAAATGGGTTGTAAATATAAAAACAGATGACAAATTTGCAATTACTTTATAATTTCTGAATTTTTTCACATTTTCAGATTCCTATTTCACTGGGCATTAACCTAATATAAATATATGTTCAAAGTACTTTAAATCTGGCTCGACATTTCGGTATTATAAATAGTTTGGAACCCACAGAAATATGCGAAATTGGCCCTGGCCAACCAAAAAAACGGCCTGCAATAAATTGCATCAGAAGTCTCAATGAGCTATATATAAATTATTAAAAAAGAGGGATTGGTCTGACTTGTGGGCCTATTAAGTTGACGCGCATGCAAGATTTTTTTAGTTATTATGTATGTAAACAAACGATTCTAGCAGACATAACCTTTGGATGTCAATTCAACGGCCGTCGTGTTTCTTCAATCTCTGATCTTCTTGCTCCAGCCGCCAAATCCAGCGCTGGCGGGACCGCCTGCTCCCACCTCCTGTGGCCGGCTATGCTGCCGCGCAAGCCTCACCGCCCCCTACTACTCCAACCGCTGGCCAAGGCATCCCTCTACTCACCCACTCCCCCTGTTATTCTGTGGCGACGGCAGCCTCACACCGCAGCCGAACCAGTGAACCCTCGTACTCCTCTCCGCATGGGCATCCACTGCCGCGTCTTCTCAGCTCCTGGTCATCCCCTTCCTAGACCTCGCCATCGTCCACCGCCCTGGTGCTCTCGGCGTGGCGTGGTCAAGGAACGACTTCCATCGAAAGATTACTGTACGTGGAGAGGCTGACAGCTGGGTCCACGGCAGCCGCAAGGAAGTGCCTCCTTATTACGCGCAAAATAATTATTCCTCCACCTGACACCAGAGACCCACCGGACGAGCCACCATATTTCACGAAAAAAACATTTCCCCCCTGACTGCTGGGTCCCACCAGCTACATCTTCGCACAAAGGAAGTGCCTGACAGTCGGGACCCACCTGGTCGAAGCGTGCGTAGCGTTGTCATTCTGGTCGCGAACGTATACGTACATATTGGTCGATGTAGAGGCGCGCATGTGTTGTAGTAGAGGTGCACACGTGTCGTAGTAGAGGCGCGCATGTAGCATGTACACGTACATATAGCGGCCAGGGTGCAAGAAAGAAAATACGGCCACGTACGTACATATGGGCGGGGTCTCGAACGCCTACTTGCGCATACGTCGGTCAGGGCTCGTGTACATGGCTAGGTTGGAACGGAGAAACTGCGTCGTCGTGTTCAAGGGGAGGCAACGGAATACGTCGTGTTCATCGGGAGGCAACGGAACGCGTGGGAGCCAACCGGCTTGGACGGAACAGCCGATGGAAACGAGGCCTGGCGTACCGCAGCACAGAGGAAACGGCCTTGTGTTCGACCGGCCACGGTCGAAACGGGATCCTGTTCATCGGGAGGGGTCTGGTGTACGGCAAAGCGGAGGAAACAGACTTGTGTTGGACCTCCTACGGTCGAAACGGGGTCCTGTTGATCGGGAGGGGTGTGGCGTACCGCAAAACGGAGGAAACAGACTTGTGTTGGAGCCCTACGGTCAAAACGGGGGTCCTGTTCATCGGGTGGGGAGTGGCGTACCGCAAAACGGGACTCCACGGGATACTGTTCATCTCCACCATCGACCCCCTCCAGCCTCCACGGGCTACTGTTCATCCACAGTCGACCTCCTCCAGCCTCCACCTGCGACTGTTCATCCACGGGCTCCTGTTCATCCTGCCTCCACCGCGCGCTACTCCACCACATACTGTTCAACCAGCCCTCTCCATGGGCTCCTGTTCAACCACCCCTCTACAGGCTACTATTCATCCAGCCCTCCACCGTCTACTATTCAACAAGCCCTCCACGTGGTCATCCTGTTCATCCAGCCCTCCACGGGGTCCTGTTCATCTAGCCCCAACCAGCTCGATCGTTCGGGGTCCTGTTCATCCAGAGGCAACACCACGGGGTCATGTTCATCCACCCCCACCGGGAACTGTTCATCCAAACCCCCCAGCAACGCTCACTGTTCATCCAGAGGCAGCATCGATCGGCTTCAGTTAGCAGCAATAGCGAAGGAATCGCTCGATCGGCTTCAGTTAACAGCCATCGATCGATCGCTCGGGTTCAGTAACGCGTAGCCTGCAGTGCAATCGCTCGGGTTCAATAGGCGAACGCCTCGCTCGGGTTTAGTTAGAGCCCAACGCCTCGCACCCACGCGCGTGCGTGTACGAGAGAAACGCGCAAAACCTCCGTGCATCGCTCGGCCCCGACCACCCACCATAACCGGGAACACCACGATATTTTCCTAGCCCTTGCTTCTACCACGGTTTTTTCTGTCATGGACGGCCCAAAGAATGTCATGCATCTGCGTCTCCAGCCTGCCCAGGACGAAAAGCCCATTTTCTGTCATGATTTTTTGTCATAGAAGTAGGAGCCCACCACATCTATGATGATACCGGGTTTTGTCACAATTATCGTCATAGAAGTGTCATAAGTATGATAGAAAAAATTTCGTTCGGCCCAAAATGCCACGTATGTGTCTTTTTTTTGTAGTGAGAGGCCGCACGTCGCCACGCAGGTGCTCGCCTAGTTGGTGGGCTGGCAGCTGCATGGGAACGGCGGCGGAGTCTTGGCAGATGTGGGCCTGGCTGCGGCCCCGCGGATGTCTTCGGCAAGAGTCTTGCCGGGGCCCCGGCAAGGGTCTTGCCGTGGCATCGTGGTCATCCCCGGCAAGGGGCTTGCCGGCGGTCTCGTGGGTATCCTTGGCAACGATCTTGCCGAGGATATTTGTCTTCTGGTTATTCATCTAGTCTTGTATGCTTCTGGTCTTCACAAAGATCTGCATGCCACCATGGAGGCGCTTCCGGAGCCTTGGTTCAAATGTGGTTTGAGGGCGTCGAAACACTCAGGCTCAAGGGTGGCAGCCTTGCTGGCGTTGGGCAAGTTGCCCCGGCAAGGCTCTGGGCCTTGCCGAGGGAGTCCACCTCCCCCTTCTGCTCTTTGTGTTTCCGGCTTGGCATTGGTTTTAGTCGTCTTGTGCCTTTGCTTCTTCTGCCCCGCCAAGCGTGGCCAGGGGCGTGGGGCTGCGACTGCCCGTGCACAAGTAAAGGGGTGCAAAAAGGGACCCCTACTTTTGTACACCGACATTAAGAATTATTAACCGTTGCCATTGTAACTTTGCCTCAACGGCGAGCAGAGCGCGTGCAGGGACGCCAGAGCGGAGTGCGCCGTGGCCACCTCAACGGCGAGAAACCACGTCGTCAACCTTCTGCCATCAATAAATTTTGACCTTGTTTCTCGTCATGTTGCTGATTACAACGCAATAAGTAATTGCAAATCTGTTCACACCTATCAAACTAATATGTGTTCACACTTAGCACCGGGCTATAAAAACTACCCACTTGAAAATTACTTAAGAGTTCCTCTCCTCATCACCCAAAAAACTGGTTTTTTCTGTCAAGTCGTTCCGCCTTGACCGGTAGGAGGAGTTTAGGGTGGACATATAACCACGCAGCAAAGACCAAGGCCGCGGAAGCACTAGAGAGGTCCCGCCGCGAAGCCGCAGCGGCAATAGAGATGTCCCGGCGCGCCGTGGAGCCCTCGAACAAGCTCTCACGAGGGCTCTCACAAGCGCATTCCCGGCGTATGCCATCGCGATGAGCCGGCGTTCCTGAAGTCCTTCGCCGGCGACGACGACATTCTCACTGGCGTCACTACACAGCAGGAGCTGGTCGACGGCTTGATGAAGCTGCTCAAGATCAGCGATGCCTCGGTTGACAAGGCGACCGGCCTCATTGAGCAACTCATGGGCGACAATCCGAAGCTCCTCAAGTTGGTTGCCAAGAAGGAGGAGGAGGCCGCCGCCTGGAAGATGCTGCATGAGCAGAGCAGTGCCTCGGAGAGACGCTAAAAGCGGACGTCGAGGAACTGATGGGTGGCTTGAGGAAGCTCCGGATCGAGCACGAGCAGGAGGTGGAGAAATCCGTGGCTGCTTTAAGCAAAGTCGTGAGGAATTGAAGAACGAGCTGGAGGATTTCGTCCCCCGGCGATCCATCGACGAGTAGAGACAGTAGCGACCCAGATCGTTGTCTGCAATTTCCTACTTCTCTTGCCCCCGTGTCTTCCGGGCTTTGCCGTATGTGGCATTTTAAATTATCCGGAATATGTAAGACAATTATTATCTGCGCCATTGTAAATTTTTCGTCGTATTATCCGTTGCCATTTTATTTGTGGTCGTATTATCCGTTGCCCTATGTGGCAATTTAAATTAGGGCAGAATACGAGTTGAAAACATGAACAAAGAAAATGCTGCCATGGGATCACAAGAAAACACCCTCCGTCCAGGTGCTTTAATTAACCCATTAATGGAGAAGTTGTGAGCGAGGCGGGCGGTGGCTGGTGCATGGAGGTCAAGAGCTCGCTTCCCGGTGAGCATGGGCGGCCTTGCTTCTCGCACGTGTCCCGTCGAGCCTGCGAGGTGGACAGGATGCACGCGTCCCATCGAGCCTGCGCGGCGGACTGCTCGCATGCGTCCCGTCGAGCCTGCACGGCGGACTTCTCGCGCTCGTCCCGTCTAATCAAACAGCTGCACGCACGCCACGGAGTATGGTTAAATTTCGACATGGTTAATACAATACAACCATTTGCGATATTAACGTGTCAGCTTTTCGTTTCAAAAAGAACTTCGTTGGCTACTAATGTGTGCGCCTCTTCTCAAACCGGATGATTTTTTTTACCACGGCATATATGTGTCATGTCATGAAACCGTGCCAAGTTTCATGTTTTTCGGGTGACTTTTTGATTTACTAGGATTTAAAACGTGAGATCTCAATGTTTCAGGATGACGACAAGTTTGTAATTCATTCACATTCCATAAATGAGACCAAAACATGCACACAATGACACATGTACGATTTCCCACCCATTTTGCTTCACTGGAGCATGTGGTTGTATATACAATGGCCAAACGAATCCTGAACAGTTTCAAATTTTAGCCCGACACTCCTGTTATTCTATGTTTCCTCTAGAAAAGAAAGTTCAAGGCGAGAAGAGGCAGCGATTATTGTTTTGCCCACAAGAGAGGCATGTTTCCCTACCGGAACCACGAGGGTTGCGACAGGCTCCGGTTTGTAAAAGGCTTGTAATATAGCTTCGCCCAAATTGGACAATTATATGTACCATGTAGTGACACCATCCCAAGTTTCATGATTTCCTAGTGAGTTTTGGATTTATAGAGGTTTAAAAATCAAGATTGGCAATGTTTGTGGCCAAGCCAGGACGGCGAGACGGTTGAATTCATTCCCATCCGTTCCATGGGACCTAAATATGCACCCCAAGGAAACATGTATGCTTTTTCTAGCCATTTTGGTGCACTGGAGCATGTATTTATAGTTCGAATTTGAATTATGAACATTAAATGCCTAGAAAACCCAATTAATGAATAAAAAAGGTCAAACGAACCCTGAATAATTTCAAAGTTCAGCGTGAATCTCCAGTTGTTCCATGTCGCGTGTAGAAGAAAATACGAGGCTAGAAGAGGAGTGATTATCATTTGGCCCACAAGGGGACACATTTCCCTATCGAAACCACGAGGGTTCTTGCGACAGGCTCTGGTTTGTAAGAGGTTTGTAATAAAGCTTGGCCCAAATTGGCAATGTTTTTACAACGACATATATGTGCCATGACACCATGCCACCTTTGATGCCATAAAAACCTAGATTCGAAATATTTGAGGACGAGCTAGGACACAGGTACGGTTGTAATTCATTCCCATTCCTAGCATGAGACGTAAACATGCACCCAAGGACACATGTATAATTTTTCTTGCCATTTTGGTGAACTGGAGCATGTATTTGTAGTTCAGATTTGAATTATGGACATTAAATGCCTAGGAAACTCAACAAGTGTATAAAAAGGTCAAACGAACCCTAAATAAGTTTAAATTTCAGCACGGATATAGTGTCATTCCATGTTGCCCGTGGAAGAAAATACAGGGCGAAAAGAGGGAGTGATTACGTTTCGCCCACAAGGGGAACACATTTCCCTATCGGAACCACGAGGCTTCTTTGAGAGAAGCTCCGGTTTTTGTAAGAGTTTTGTAATAAAGCTTGTCCCAAATTGGATAATGTTTTTACCTTGACATATATGTGCCATGACGTGACACCATGCCACCTTTGATGACTTTCTGGTGAGTTTCGGATTTATGGGGACTTAAAACCGAGATTCAAAATGTTTGAGGACGAGCCATGACACCAGTACGGTTGTAATTCATTCCCATTCCTGGCATGGGACCTAAACATGCACCCAAGGACACATGTATAATATTTCTAGCCATTTTGGTGAACTACAGCATGTATTTGTAGTTCAGATTTGAATTATGGACATTAAATGCCTAGGAAACTCAATTAGTGTATAAAAAGGCCAAACGAACCCTGAATAAGTTTAAATTTCAGCACGGATATCCTCTCGTTCCATGTTGCCCGTAGAAGAAACTACAAGGCGAAAAGAGGCAGTGATTACGTTTTGCCCACAAGGGGGACACGTTTCCCTATTGGAACCATGAGGCTTCTTTGAGAGAACTTCCGATTTGTAAGAGGTTTGTAATAAAACTTGCGCCATGATGGACGAAAAATTTTCCTCGACATCTAAGTGCCATGTCGTGACACCATGCCAGGTTTCACGATTTTCGGCTTAGTTTTGGATTTACGGGGATTTAAAAACCGAGATTCTTCTCACGAAATGTTTTCAAATAGCACAGGTACACTAACGAAAGTAGATATTCAATCAAAACTTTATGCAAACCATATTTTAAAGTTTCATAAAAATCTGAAAAAAATCTGGGATGTTAAGAAGGTGACGTTTTATTCCGACACAAAATTTTAAGTTGAAAAACATTACGAGATGTGAGCTATGAAAAAGACAAATTCAGCCCTGAATAGTGACATTACTATTCGGCACTATTGAACACTGATTTTGTCTTTTTCATAGCTCACATCTTGTAATGTGTTTCAACTTGAAATTTTGTGTGGCAATAAAACATCATCGTCTTAACATCCCGCATTTTTTTCAAATTTTTTTGAAACTTCGAAACATCTTTTTCTCGTGGTTTTCACCGGTTTCCACCGAATGTTGGTTTCCGTATGATATTCTCCCCCCCCCCCCCCGCTGCGTGTGCGATATGAGTCGTGCGTTCTGATTGGCCAGAACCCAAACCCCATGGATCGTACGTGTGCACCGTTGGATGCTCCCAGATCAAACGACAACCCTGAGCCCTTTCGCAAGCACATGCGGTACATGGGTAAGCACTATGCACATGCGTCGTGTAACTCACGCTTCCTTCTCTACTAGGTTTTCATTCAAAACAGGCTACCGTTTCTCGCCACTCCTCTCATCGGTTTCCCGCCTCTCTCCCATCGTTTTCCCGCTACCAGTTTCAGTGCTCATTGAAGGCTAGCGGCGACACACCGGCCATGTAAAATATCCCACACAGTTTCTAAAAGCACAAATGTGTATGATAGGAGGGAGTAGGTCCCATAGGGTGACCAGCGTGAAACACCTTAAAGGCAAGGAGGCAATTCTTATCAGCAAGGGCCAGCTTCCCATCCGCGCCTAGCCGAATAGAACGCAGAAGTAAAGCATGCTCGGGCTGGAGTAGTACAAGGATGGGTGACCTGGTGGGAAGTTGCATATCTTAAGCTTCATTTAAATGCCATGACACGGTCACTATAGAGATATATATCTCTATAGTGGACTATGTTTTTATGGGTTATTTTTTGCTCTAAAAAATTAAAGAATGATTGACCAGACCTGTCATGGCGATTATATAAGCCTACTATTTTTATGAGTTATTTAAGATTCATGGAATTGTGCATTGTAAAGGTAAAAAAAGTGACAAAAAGGTTGGGCAATTAAGATATGGAACATTCTAGAGAACAAAGGAGAAGTTCTTGTGTTTTGAGGTTTGTGCATTATGCTTAAGTTCAACCATGGAGTCTTCTAATTGTACACGTGGCAGAATTTGGTGGAATGTAGATGATATCCAATGGCCAGTAGTGCTCGAATTTGCCATCTCTGTACCGTCGGATTGGCTTCATCCAATGACCAACTTTCAAAGTTATTCGCACACTATATAGGTGTATAGATGTATAGATATATATAAATGTGTCCCATGCTAGACAAAATAAAGTTTGAGCGTATGCGTGGGACGACCCCACCCCCCCCCCCCCGGCCGCCACCTCGAAGTTGGGAAACTGATATCGTAAGTATTGAACTAGGCTTGGAGTCGGGTAGAGTGTTCGGTTTGTAATGTAGTTGGTGGCCCATCCAAGTTGTGCATTTTGGATTTAAACACATCATACACCATCGTACCCATGCATATTTTCGGGCCGCATGCAGTGCATACGGGGTCGTCTAATCGACCACGTCTCCCTTGTGCGGTTTTTTGTGACGACACACATATCTGTGGGCTCCCCGAGTGTATATATATCATCCATTTGACTGATAATGAGGGGTATGTGTTGGCCATGAATGGATTCCTCCTAGTTCCTGTTAGGGCCGGTCACCGTCAAATGTCGCTCAATCAAAGCTCGAGCTCATGCGTTGTCAGGATTCCCTCCCAGATGCTCGGATTGCTGGGTTCGACCTACATCAAACCCTGCGTATCTCGTCCTTAATTACCTTGCCTTCATGGTTGTTGTCTGTATCAAGAGGTAGGCACCACATCTAAATTGTACATTATTCTATATTGAACACACACATCACCCCTTCCAAACGTACATCATTTTGGGCCGCATGCAAGAGATGCTGGTTTTGTGGTCCCTCTCGTGCGAGTTTTATGATGGTTCAATCTATTGGCCCAAGCTGTTTATCGACAAGAACAACTGTCATTTGACCAAACGATAGATTCATTGGTCCGTCTTAAGGTAGGTCATGGCGACCTGCAGGTATGACCAAAGTATCGATCATTACGTGAATCCGCCCCGCTGACACGAAGTTGGAGGTGGCTGTCGGATGTGGGGTTCCGGCAAAACCCTTAAGGTTCAAACTCTGGGGTGCGGGCGAAGTTCTTTCCCTCCTACCAATCTACGCCCTAGCTCGCTAAGATCTCGCGGACGAACTCGACGAACTCACAACATGGAAAGACACGAGATTTATACTGGTTCGGGCCACCGTTGTGGTGTAATACCCTACTCCAGTGTGTGGTGGTGGATTGCCTCTTGGGCTGATGAAGAATAGTACAAGGGGAAGAACAGCCTCCTGAGGTTGAGGTGTTCTTGTGCTCTGTGGATTTGTGGATCAGAACTCGATCGGATCGACCTGCCTCTACTGTGGTGGCTAGCTCTACTTATATAGGCTCTGGTCCTCTCCCAGAATATTGAGCAGGAAGGGAGCCAACAACGGCGGGCGAATTTGAAAGGGGACAACTAGTACAAGCTATCTTGACAAAAGCGGTCTTCGCCTGCAAAAGGCTCTGGTGGTGACGCCGTCTTGGGCTCCACGGTGACTTCCGTCTTGGCGTCCTGCTGGTCTTGGTATCATTGCACCGATATGGAAACTTTTGCCTGATGCCTCGGTACTCCGCACCTGTGCCTGCCTCCTTAGCACCAAAGAGGAAACAAGGACGCTGCACGTGCTGGCGCCTGCCTGGCGCCCGCTTGGTGCGGGTCGTCATGGCTCACGTCACGAGAGCCTCGCGAGGTTTGCCCCGCCTTGATATCTCTGCTCCTCGCGAGCCTGCCTGGAGAGGTCGCTCCTGAGGAGGTCTTGCGACGTCCGCCTCGCGAGGCTTGGCCCCTCGCGAGGGTCTTGAATGCCTTGTTGGTGAAGCTGGGCCGCACAGGCCCGCCAGCGTAGCCATGCCGTGGGCCGCAGGCAGGCAAGTCTGGGGACCCCCATTCCCAGAACGCCGACAGTAGCCCCCGGGCCCAAGGTGCGCTCGGGCTTGGCTTCGCTGCAAAGCCAAGGGTCAAGAATGGAGCCCCCCGGGCCCCCAAAGCCTGTGGCCTCGGTCGACGCGTGGCGGTTGATTGGACGTGGGCGTCTCCACTTCCCCACACGGCCTCGGCAACTGCCCATCCGGACAATTGGCTGGCGCAGACAGTGTTTGCCTTCATTGTTTCTTCCTCGCCTTGCTCCAGATCCCCTTTCTCCCTCCCCACAACCGGTACCTCCAGATCTGCTCCAATCCTGCTCCGCATCTGCGACCCATGGCGCCACGCGAGACCAAGACCTACTCGGCGCCGGCTTGGTATGAGCCAGCTCTTGAAGCGCCCACCGTCACGGAAAAGAGCCTCGTCTCCATGCGTCTGCTGACGGCGGGGGAGAGCAACGAAGGGGGAAGACGGAGCTCCGGCTTGCCTCTGACGTGGCGAAGCCTGAGGGAAACACCTTCTTCCCCTTCTTCTCGAGCAGCATCGTCGTCGGGTTGGTTCCCCCCTTCTCCGATTTCTTTTTTGAGGTCCTTGACCACTACGGGTTGCAGGCGTTGCACATCCGCCCCAACTCTATCCTCCTCCTGTCCATCTTCGCCTACTACTGTGAGCCGTACTTGGGCGTGATGCCATCCGTGGCGCATCTACGCCACTTCTTCTTCCTTCGCGTCAGCGAGGGACATATCTCCGGGTGCGCCAATTTCATCGCATCTGGCAAGGCCAACTCAATCTCCAGCACCGGGAAGAGGGCCGACAATATCCGGGCGAAATAGGTCATGATGGATGCCAAGCGCGCCCATCCACGTTTAGCCTTGCCAACGGAGGCGCCCCAGTTTAACAAGGGGTGGCCCTGCGAGAAGCTCACTGATGAGCGGGCGTCGTCTGTGCTGGGGCAGATGCAGACCGACCTGAAGCCAGGCAACGCGAAGGCGGCGAAGGTCACAGGGGCCATGCTCCTGAGGGAATTCTTGATGCTGCGCGTCGCCCCGCTCCAGGCACGGTCGCGCCTCTTGTGGGAGGTCGGAGATGAAGAAGACAAGACCCGCCTGAGGCCAGGGGCCCTGCTTGGCGACGAAATGGCTGATGTCCTACGCCTCCTGGTCGGGGACAACTAGGAGTACCCGCCGAGCGCCTTCGCTCCCTTGTTCCTCCGCAAGGATTGGGAGCCGCTTGTGCTTTCCAGGCCGACCTTCGACGCATGCGGGCTGGTGCCGCCTCTGCTTTCCGGAGCCCCAGCAGCACCGAAGCTGGTGGAGGTGTCCTCCGACGAGTCCGACGGGGGAAAGGAAGAAGAGGGGGATTCGGAGGCGACCCTCGAAGAGATGGGGGAGAACTCCCCCTTGAGCAAAGATGAAATCCTCCGCGCCCTTCCTGACGACGCCGAAGTCGAGGTCCGCCAAGAGGAGGGGGAACCGCCTGTCGTCCCGATGAGGAGTAGGTCGTCACTGATCCCTCGGGATGTCGCCCCCGCCTTGGCGTCGCCTGGTGCTGTCTCCAGCTCTCCTGCTGCGCCGGCTTCTGCCGCCGGGGCCCGCACGCCCACTTCCCAGGCTCCAAGGCTTTCAAGCTTTAAGCTCCCCAAGCGGAACTATCTCGCGGTGGATCAGTAAGTGTTCGACCTCCATCTTGTTTTCGCTCTTGTCGCTGCTTCCTGACATTCGTCTTTGGCTGCCCAAGCCGCTGCCTACGGCGAAAAAGAGGAAAGAGGGTACGGTGACCGCGCCCTCTTCTGCTAAGAAAGTAGGCGCCAGCGCCCGCACCTCCCCAGCCCGGTCGTCTTCGCGAGGCCAGGAGGAACATCGCCGAGAGGAGTCAGCCCCCATGGCCCCGCTGGCTCCCGAAGTGCCGGCGTCTAGCCTGGTTGAAGAGGTCCCAGCTGCTCCGGAGCCCGCCGTCTCCCAAGCCTTGGTGACGGCGTCGTCTCCTCCTACTGCTGCACCTCGACTCCCAGGTTCATCTGCTCATGCTGCTGTTCTGGAGCGCGCTCTTTTGGAGATGACCCAGTTGCAGGCAGTTCTCCTGAGCGCGGACCCATGCCTGGTGGCGGGGTGCCTGGAGCTGGCCTCTAGCTGGCTTCATTCCGACCTGGCGGTCCGCGCGACGCTGAGCCAGGCCGCGGCGTCTTCCGAGAAGGAGAAGCAGAGCACCGCCAACGCCGCAGCCGATCGTGAGGCGGCGCTGAAAGACGCCAAGGCCGCCCGCGACCGCTGCCAAGAGCTGGAGGACGAGCTGAAGGACCTGCGCGACAAGCATGCCGAAGAAGCAAGCAGCCGCCTGGTGAAGGACGAGGAGATGAAGGCCCAGGAGGACGCCATCAAGAACCGCGATGCTGAGCTGGAGGAGTTGGGGAAGACACAGGTCGCCGAGCGCAGCCGGTTGGAGGAGCTGGAGTGGAAGGTGAAGGCGAGGGAAGCCGATCTTGACGCCAAGGCGCGAGTCTTGGCCGAAGACCGCCTGGCCTTTGCCGATCTCAAGGAGAGGTCTCGCAAGGCACTGAAGACACTCTACGAGCACGGCTGGGAGAGGCTGCTGTCCACTGACGAGGACGGTCCCGCCCTGCTGCTTCCTCCCTTGTTGAAGGCGCATGAGGAGGTTGTGGATGGTATCGGTCCCATGGTAGAGGCAGAAGCTCGCGTCGTGTCTTCAGCTGCATTGACTCGCGTCTTCAGCCACCTGCACCTTCGGGACCCCAACGCTTGTCTTGACGAGCTGCTGGAGCCTGTGGCCGAAGATCACTGCGAAGCCGCCGCCGCAGCCGTGCAAGGTCAGGTAGAGGCTCTGCTGAAGTGGTTCCGCGGCTTTGCCTCCGCGCCCTTGTCCGGCGATGCCGCCGATCTCGTGGCTGGTGGTGCAGGTGAAGGCGTCGCTACCCAAGGAGGAGCACCTTCAGCAGGCGATGGCGGTGTCCAGGGGTGAGCTGCAGCTGATCTCCGGTTTTGTCCCTGTAACATGCATCAGGCCTCGCGGAGGCGTTAAACTTTCATTTGATATTGTGAGGACAATATGTTTTGTAATATTTGCTTCGAGATTTTGCGATTTCCTTCCTATCCGCTTTGTGTTCTGCGTCGGCAGAGCCCGGCCCCACGCATACCTCGACCGCCATTGGGCCGACCGGAGACCAGGACGGACTATGGAGTGAGGGGCTACGTGACCAGTTAGGCTCCTGAGTCGCGATGCTCAGGAGTCCCCCTTGACGCGCAAACAGCTTATAGGGAGAGTACGCGAGGATAGACTAATGTTCTATGTCGGCAGAGCCCGGCCCCACGCATACCTCAACCGCTATTGGGCCAACCGGAGACCAGGACGGACAAAGGAGTGAGGGGCTACGTGACCAGTCAGGCTCCTGAGTCGCGATGTTCAGGAGTCCCCCTTGACGTGCAAACAATTTCCATACCTGCCCTCGCCGAGGCCTCCGGAGGGGCGTGCGATGACCAGGTGCGGGAGACCCGTTTGGGCGGCTTGCGCTTGGGCATGACCCGAGCGCAGCCCCCAGGCCCGGGAGGCCTGGTTGGCTGGCATATGCTTGGGCGTGACCCAAGCGTAGCCCCCGGGTCCAGTCCCCTCGCGCGGCTCTTCCCGAGGGGAGGCGTTGCGGCGAGGCAGGACGCTGAGCTCTGGGGCTCCTTGAGGTTGGTAAGACCGTGGGGCCGCCCTCAGTTGTTTATCACCAGCGCGGAGCATAGTGCTTCCGCTTGTGCACGGGCATAGCCGCTCCTCGGCAGTGTCGACGGCCAGCGCCGAGCATGGTGCTTCCACTTGGGCGTGCGAGGGGGGGCCCCCTCCGGGAGGAGCCCCCGGGGCGTGTACAGCCCCGCCCTGACACGTGGCTTGCACGGCAGGGCTGCGAGGTGTATCTGGGCACTTGTGAGCCAGTGCGGGACTCACGAGGTCCTACCTCAAGGCGGGTTGCGCCTGGTCTTGAGTCTTTGATGGTTGTGTGCTCGTGCGAGACGGTTAGGTGCAAGCGCTCTACATCCTCAGGTCCTGGCCCTCGAGCGAGCTCAGCCGCCGCTGGTATGCCAGGTCGCGATGCCATGGTCAAGGCCGTGGGGTGAGGACTGGAGAGCCAGTAAGAGCTCCTGACTCGCGATGCTCAGGAGCCCCCCTTTTAACGCGCAAGCGGATTGCATCATAGAGGGGTGGACCCGTGGCGGGTGGCAACCGAGCAGACGATAATCACAGGCAGATTAAGCATGGAAGACAAATCAACTTGGGTAAGTGCATAAAGATACATGCCACTAGGTGAGGCCTGAGTGGCTTGGGGATGAAGCAGCCCGACGGGCGCCCCCAACCAGGTAAGCTAAAGACATAAGCAAAAGGGATACATGCCACAGGGACAGATCCACGCGGCCCGGGAATAATGCAGCCCGTGGGGCGCTCCCGGCTAAACGAACTTGGAAAATGTCACCTGGTTCTGTTGACGAAGGAGAGTTGGGGCAGCTGCAGTGATGCGGCGAAGGAATGGCTACTCACGAGCCACCGGGGCCCTGAGCCTCGGGAGGCTCTAGGGGCTTAGGTGGTTCCCTGAAGACCGTCTCCATCTCCGCCAGGACGGCATGGTACCTGGCCTCCTGAGCCGCCGGGACACGTCGCATGCTGCGCTGATAGGCTGACGCCACGCTCAGCAAGCCGAAGGGCATGCGAACGTAGCTGTGTGGTGGGCCCTCGCAACGGCCCACACGCGAAGGCCAGAAAAGCTCCTGAGATGCGGCCCTGTTGAGCCCTGGAACGTCGATGCAGACGCGCAGCCTGACATCCTCGCCTGGATGGGGAGCTGCGCCTTGTGAGCGGCAGTCGCCGCGCATGGTCCTTGCGTCTTGTAGTTCTTGAGTGGTCTTGGTGATGAACTCCTGAGTGGTGGGCACTCCTCGCCCTGTGTTCTCCTAAGGGAAACGTGTCGCGAAGCACGCCTCCAAGTGGTGCCCAAGCGCCTCCCTCATGAGGTTGGCATGGTCCAAGGCCCTCCAGAAGAGAGCCCCCGAGCCCTGCCCGAGGAGGGCGCCGGGCGCGCCTTCCAATGCGATGGAGGGAGGCGCCACTGGAGCGGGCGCTGATCCTGACGAGCCTCCAGCTGCGTCACAACCCTCCTGAGATCCTGCACGGCGCAGCTGCTTCTTCTTCTTGGGGAGGGCCTCAGGAGGGCCCTCGCCTTTGCTGTCGGGGTCGTCGATTGCTACAGCTTGGAAGGCGCACTCGAGGGAGCACACCGCATCTCTCTCTTCACATGGGACCATGATGATTCCGCCGCTTCCCGGCATCTTGAGGACGTTGTAGCCGTGGTGGGTGACTTCCATGAACTTGGCCAGGGCCGGATACCCGAGGATGGCGTTGTATGGCAGGCGGATGTGCGCGACATCGAAGTTGATGAGCTGGTGCGGTAGTTCTTGCGATCCCCGAAGGTGACAGGCAGGCGGACCTGCCCTATCGGTGTGTTGGAAACGTCGGTCACTCCTGAGAAAGGCTTGGTAGGCTGAAGCTATTCATACGGGACTTGGAGGTTGTCGAACGTGTCGACGGATAGGACGTTGAGCCCTGCGCCGCCGTCGATGAGGGTCTTGTTAAACTGCACATTGCTGATGACTGGTGAACAAAGCATCGGGAGGGCACCAGCGGTGGCTGCTCACTTGAGCTGATCTGCCGAGTTGAAGGTGATGGCGCACTGGGACCACCTGAGCGGGCGCGTGGCCTCGAGCTTGGGGAGGACCGCATTCACCTCACGAGCGAACTGTTTGAAGATGCGCTGAGAGGCTGGAGCCTGAGCGCCACCCAAGATGCAGGCGATAGCACGCGACTCCTGGAAGCCCCCAGCCCCCTCGTCCTGGTGGTGATCGTCATTCCTTCTTGGTGGTGGTGGCAGCGGGGGAAGACCGGCGTTGCCCTAAGGACGATCCTCGCGAGGCAGGTCCCTCCAGGCACCCTCGCGAGGATGGTCCTGCCAGCGGTCCTCACGAGGCCTGTCGCGCCACTCCTGGCGCGGGCAACGGTCATCCCAGCGTCCGCCTCCACGTCCTCCTCCTCGGCCGTAGCCCAAGTCGCTGCGCTCGGGGCATCGACCGAAGCGTCCTTCGCGAATGGCTCTGAGCTCTTGACAGTCGCTGGTGTTGTGGGTGTTCTGGTTGTGGAAAGCGTAGAACGGTCAGCTGCCCTTAGATGACTCGGGCTGGTACCTCCCCCGCTTGGTGTCTAGCTCCGCTGCGAGCACAGCTGCTTCCTTGCGATTCACGTCCTTGGCCTTGGCCTTCTTCTCCTCTGCACCCGCAGCTGGCAGCTCAAGGAGGGAAAGGCGCCCCTCCTCAGCTCTTGCGCACTTGGTTGCCAAGTTGAACAGCTCCTGGGATGTGCACATCTCCTCGTGGATAGCGAGCTCCTCCTTCATCTTGATGTCGCGAACGCCGTCAGAGAATGCGGAGATGATGGCCTCGTCCGTGACCTTGGGGATCTTGAGGCGAGTGTTGTTGAAGCGTTGGATGTACTTCTGGAGGGTCTCTCCTGGTTGTTGCTTGATGCGGCGCAGGTCAACCGCGGCTGACGGGCGGTCGCGTGTACCCTGGAAGTTGGCAACAAAGCGGTCGCGCATCTCATCCCAGGAGGAGATCGAGCCGTGCTGCAGGTTCAGGAGCCAGGAGCGGGCACCATCCTTGAGAACCATAGGAAACCAGTTCGCCATGACTTTCTCGTCACCGTTGGCCGCTTCGATGCACAGCTCATAGAGCTGTGGGAACTCCGCGGGGTCGGCGGTGCTGTCGTAGCGAGGAGGCAGGTCCGGCTTGAACTTGCCTGGCCAGGCGACACAACGCAGCTCGTGGGTGAAGGCGCGGCAGCTAGCCGTGGTTGCCGGGGCCCGTTTCGGAGGTGGAGCTTGGTCTTGGTGAGGCCCGCGTGCCGCTACCGCCGGTAGCGCGCGGTCTTGGCGAGGTGGCGCGGGGAGCGCAGGTGCAGCTTCCCGCGGCCGAGGAATTTCTTGGCAGCTTCTCTCTTCGCGAGCGGGCACCGGGCATGGTGGATCATGCCGTGGCGCCGCGCGCCTTGGTGCCAAGGCACAGTCCTGGGGCAGAGGTGGTGGAGGCGCTCCATAAGCCACGCCACCCGTGGCAGGCGGAGGGTGAGGCAGAGAGTGGGACGGCACCGAGGAGCCCCCTACGGCGCAGACGAGTTCGGCGACGCAGTCGTGCCAGTCTTCATAGAGGTCGTCGACCGGGCGATAGCGCAGGAGCTTGTTCGCCATGAGGAGCGCGGCCTGTGCGTCCATGGGAGCGCGACGTGCGTGGGACAAGGAACCGGCCGGGGTCAGCGATGGAGTGGCGGTGCGGCCGTCCTACCGCTCCGATGGGTGCAGCGAGGACGGTTGCTGCTCGTGCCCCGCCGGGCTGGTGGCGGCGTTGGCGGCAGGAGACGGAGAACGATGAGGTGGCCCACGGACGGGAGCTGTCTGAGCAACGCGGGCGGTGAGAGCAGCCCGGTGCTCAGCTCGAGCGCGGCGAGCGTCCGCCATGCAGACGATGGAGCGACAGAGCAACGAATCGACGGAAGGGAAGCTACGGCGCACCCCTCCCTGGTGCACCAAATGTCGGATGTGGGGTTCCGGAAAAACCCTTAAGGTTCAAACTCTGGGGTGCACGCGAAGTTCTTTCCCTCCTACCGATCTACGCCCTAGCTCGCTAAGATCTCGCGAACGAACTTGACAAACTCACAACACGGAAAGACACGAGATTTATACTGGTTCGGGCCACCGTTGTGGTGTAATACCCTACTCCAGTGTGTGGTGGTGGATTGCCTCTTGGGCTGATGAAGAACTGTACAAGGGGAAGAACAGCCTCCTGAGGTTGAGGTGTTCTTGTGCTCTGTGGATTTGTGGATGAGAACTCGATCGGGTCGACCAGCCTCTACTGTGGTGGCTAGCTCTACTTATATAGGCCCTGGTCCTCTCCCCAAATATTGAGCGGGAAGGGAGACAACAACGGCGGGCGAATTTGAAAGGGGACAGCTAGTACAAGCTATCCTGACAAAAGCGGTCTTCGCCTGCAAAAGGCTCTGGTGGTGACCCCGTCTTGGGCTCCACAGTGACCTCCGTCTTGCAGTCCTGCTGGTCTTGGTCTCGTCGCACCGATATGGAAACCTTTGCATAATGCCTCGGTACTCCGCACCTGCGCCTGCCTCCTTAGCACCAAAGAGGAAACAAGGACGTTGCGTGTGCTGGCGCCCGCCTGGTGCCGGTTGTCATGGCTCACGTCACGAGAGCCTCGCGAGGTGTGCCCCGCCTTGATATCTCCGCTCCTCGCAAGCCTTCCTGGAGAGGTCGCTCCTGAGGAGGTCTTGCGTCGTCCGCCTCGCGAGGGTCTTGAATGCCTTGTTGGTGAAGATGGGCCGCACAGGCCCGCCAGCATAGCCACGCCGTGGGCCGCAGGCAAGCAAGTCTGGGGACCCCCGTTCCCAGAACGCCGATAGTGGTGGGCCAAGCATCCTAGCTACGTACGACATTATGTCATTATATATATCCTAGCTGGGTGGTTGTTAGGGTGCTTTCGGGTTTGCGAGACAGGTGCCACCAAAGTTATGCATTGTGTATTTAAAGTTTTAAACATCCCCAATATTTGTACATATATCTGGCCACTTCCAGGTGGTTCTTGACTTCTGGCCCCTCTCCTCGATCTTCAACAACGCGCCCAACCATGGACCCACGCGGTCAAAGTTGTGCATTGGAACTTTGAACATCACAGACCACCCTCTTCACTCATATATATTTGGGCCACATGCTGGTCTGGCTGTCTTTTGACCCTCTCTAACGTTATTTTTTGCTGCAAAGACTCTGATGACGCTCAACGGACACGGGGTAAAATATCTTAACCATGTGCGATACAAGTGTGATGTGAATCACCATGCCTGCGCAAGCGCGAGCAAATTAAGTTGGAGGTACTGGCTCAATCGTGTGTGAGGCAAGTGCACTGAAATCACCACAACCGCGCAAGTGCGAGCAAATTAAGGTGGAGGTACTGGCTCAACCGTGTGCGATGCAAGTGTGCTGAAATCACCACGACTGCGCAAGCGCGAGCAAAGGGTGGAGGTACGGGCTTAACCGTGTCCGATGCAAGTGCACTGTAAAACCACCACCTGTGCAAGCTAAAGGCGGGTAAGTTTATTTGGAAATTAGCACGAACCGTGTGCAATAGACCAGCTATCTAGAAATATAAAAAACAGACTACCTGCCTTGAGCGTTGCAAAAATCGGCGGATCCGTGCCACTTTTCCTTATTATCATACACGCATATTGTAATTGGACCGTGCGCGATATTGGGCACTCCGGCCCCACATCAATTCCAATACTCAAATTTTAGTAGCCGTCATACTTCAACCGTCGCCCACACTCCTCTAGCACCGACGTTATAGCAAAATTGCAGTAGCCGAGGGATTTGAACCATCACCCTCCTTCGTCCACCACCATCTCCACCCACCATTACTAAAAAATTTAGTAGTTGTGGCGTATCCTCAAACACCAAACCCCCCTCCATAGTCCCCCACCCACCCCCTCGCCCCCTCGAACCTAAGCTCGCGGCGGCCGCCAACCCCTCCCGGTCTGCCCGTTCCTCCTAGCTTAGATAATAAAGTTTAGGTTACCATACTGTCGCCCCACTCCCTTGAGTTTTTAGATGAGGCCAGCGCCAGATGCACATCCCCTGCTCCAGAATGTCACAGCCGAAGCTCGACCACGTATCCCGGGAAGCCCGACGAGCGTTCGGCCAAGAAGAGGTTTATCATGGCCTCTCCGGCGGACGTTGGCGAGGTGGCCGACGTTCGCCCCGACCTGTCGATCCCGGAGCAACACGTCGCTGCGGAAGCCGGCAAAGATGTTGACTACGTTGCCATGCCGGAGGCTTCATGTCAGCGGGCTAGCATATTACTGTATCTCGTGAAAGCTGGCTACGACATCAAGCTCGTCCACACCGACGGCTTCATGCGGGCCATGTCACAGGTTAAGTGGTCCTTCCCCAATCCCTCTAGTTCAACCGCCGTCGATCTCTTCGACGGCCCTGCCGCTGATCTCCTCCGCCAAGCGGTCAAGGATTTGCGAGCTTTATATGCCATCGATCCCATTTTGTCATTTCTGAAGGACACGTTCTACAGTTGAGGCTTGGGATCCTCAATTGCCAAGTCAGATCTCATCGACCACGGCTATGACCACGAGGAGGACAGCCACGAAGGTTCTTCCAAGGTGTAATAGCCCATCTGTGACATCAGAGAGCGCACCATGGGTCTGTGCTCTTCCAACTGGAAGGATCCCGTCCATGAAATGTGAGCCAACATTCTATCAGCAAATCTTACCTTTTCTAGCTTGCCAACCCATACCCTTTGTTGTAGTAGCATTTGCCGTGCGGTGCTTTAAATGTGCCGTGTTTAATTATTTCAGTTATGCAAAAATGTATTGTTCAATAGGTCCATGTGATGTTTAAGTATGAATTGTCCACTTCAGTTTCACGAATGGCTATATTTGGTTGTTTATAGTGAGTAGATGCCTTGTTTATATGTATTTGGTCGTTAGGTTGGTTGGAGTAGGCATTTTTTCAATTATCGAGCAGATGCCTTGTTTATCTGTATTTGGTTCGCAGTTTGGTTGCAGTGAGCATTTGTCCAGTTATCAAGCAGATGCCTTGTTTACCTGTATTTGGTTGTTAGGTTGCTTTTTTAGCATTTGTCAAGTTATCAAGCAGATGCCTTGTTTATCTTTATCTGCTTATTAGGTTGGTTGTAGTGAGACTCTGTCCAGTTTTGAATGGCTATATTTGGTTGTTATACTGGTCATTTATGCCTTGTTTATTTCAGTCATTCACAATGTGTTGTTCATTATGTGCAAGTCAGAACTGTGCCGCTCGACTACATCAATACCGGTTTGAACGGCTATATTTGGTTCCAGTTATTCCTGGTGTAGTTAACACATGCCCTTTATTTCAGTTTTACACATTTATCCAGTGTGATGTTTAAGCATTACCTACGTTCTATTCATTTTCAACCATACCAGTTTGAATTGCAATATTTGATGGCTATTATGCCTGCTGTCGGTAACATTGCCTTCCATTTTATATCTGCTTTAATAGCATGCTGAAACCAACACATTCAAGCTATCATTTGGAGATGATGTTGTCTACCTTTGCTATATTTGTTTGATGTTAAGGTTGCTGTACTTATCATGCCTTTCCACTACTTATGCAGGACAACAGTGGGAGTGGCCACCATTTTCTGCCGAGGTTAGCTTCATCCCTCGGCTTGTACTCCCCCCGTCGTACCATAATGTAGTGCATATAGATCCAGGCCTGGACACTAGTTAGCTTCTAATATTGACTTGTTGCTTTTAGGTACATATGCCCTTGGCAAGGATCTCCACATCGATCCATTTTGCGTATTGGGCAATGAGATATTGATGAACAAGCAGCAAGTGAGGAAATTGATAAGGATTATTAGCAAAAAGATACAAATGGTGGCAAGCAAATTATTTGTTTATGCTCTATCAAACACAACAGTGAGCTATAGGATGGTAACTACAAACTCTGCAGCCTTCTCTTTTTACTGCCCATAATGATTTATTAGACAACAATGTCTGAATCTTTTTTGCTCCCAGTAGTTCCCGAAGCAATTCACTCAAGATTACCTCGCAAAGTACATGATTGGTGGACACGCAATGAAGGTTAAAGTATTTCATCCAGACTACAATGAGCATCGAGAAGTCCTAATGAAGACAGTGAAGGATGGACGGGCAGCCATCACAAGGGGTTGGCCTAGAGTCGTGCACGCATTACGCATGGAGGAGGGCACAATATGGGCATTCCGCTTCACTTTCTCCAGCAACCAGAATGTTTTTCGCATCTCTCTTCACAGTCTTTAGTACTACTGTGGTTCATCATTCTTTACTTGGTGCTTCTGTAGTTCTTCAGTATATGTACCTGTGCATCGAATTATGCATTCGTGGTTGAACCTATATTTGTAATAAACATGGTTGGATATGAAATAAGTGATTGCCTACTTTCAAATTCAAAACATGTGATTTTTAAATTAGGGATTAATTAGGGATTACACTGCACACGGTTTGCGAAAGCGAAATGTCTTTGATATGCGTGGAGATTAGAAACGTTTCTAGGATCCACTACATGTGTGATCAATCTCCACTTCACACACGACTTTCTCTTGAAAACTACATAAAAACTATGTGTGATGGACAACCTTTGCCACACAGTTTCTTCTACGCACCTTGTGTGATGCATTCAATAACGCAAACGATAAAATTATTAATATCATGTGCAATGGCAACGCTATCACAAACGATTTAACAGGAAAAATTGTGTGTGATGTACCTGTGAACGGAAACGCTTTCCTTGGAGCGACTGTGTGGGATGTACATACGAACGAAAACGTTTAGCGGGGACTGACTGTGTGGGATGTACTTGCGACCAGAAACAATTTTTCCTGTATAATTATATTTTTTAGCTCTACTGTACGTATTTCTGTATTTCAGCACCCGCCGGTCGCACAGACCTTGTTTTGCCAAGCGTGTGTGCCAGGAGGGCATATCCCCGACGGTTTCTAGGTCGTGTGGGAAGGACCCCCATATTGCCCACACTCACTTGGCGACAGATCCAAATGCCATCACGGAAAGGGGTTAAAAACCGTTTGTGTAGCACCGACGCGTACTAGTGCTACTACGTCCATCTGGATTTAGTATTTGACTAGCAATATCTAGTAATGCATGTCACAAAAAATCTACTACTCCCTCTGTAAATAAATACATGGTGTATTGTTTTATTCCTTCCGGTAGAGAGCTAAAATCTAAAGTCTCATCAATCAGACTACTATTGTACTCACCGAGCACTCAGCTTGGTAAGCTACCAACAAAAATTGCAATCAAAGACTACTATTGTACTCCCTCCGTACTGGTGCATTAGTCACGTTACGAAAACCAAATAGTAATCCCAAAACTTTTAGGCGTGGTGCATTAACTACCGACCTCGTTCCCAGTTTTTTGCCAAGAAAAAAGAAATCACCCAATACGAGACGTGGGGTGCGTATGCATCCAATGAGTTGAGACTACGCCCTCCGTCTAGGTGTATAAGTCATCTTAGAAGAAGTACAATAGCAGGCTTATAGCCCGCTTACATGTCAATTTTGCCTATGTGGAGGAAAGAGAGATGAAAAAGTGAGAGGAGTGGGCTCTCATGCAAGAGCCTAGCTATATGCAGATTCCTAGGCTGATACAATAAATATGAAGAAACAGAGAGAGAAGATGAGAAAAAGTAGTACTCTTATAGCCAGCTAATGTCTACTACACAACCTTCTTCTTGTAGACGTTGTTGGGCCTCCAAGTGCAGAGGTTTGTAGGACAATAGAAAATTTCCCTCAAGTGGATGACCTAAGGTTTATCAATTCGTGAGGGGCGTAGGATGAAGATGGTCTCTACAAGCAACCCTGCAACCAAATAACAAATAGTCTCTTGCGTCCCCAACACACCCAATACAATGGTAAATTTTATAGGTGCACTATTTCGGCGAAGAGATGGTGATAAAAGTGCAATATGGATGGTAGATATAGGTTTTTGTAATCTGAAATTATAAAAACAGCAATGTAACTAATGATAAAAGTGAGCGAAAACAGTATTGCAATGCATTGAAACAAGGCCCAGGGTTCATACTTTCACTAGTGCAAGTTATCTCAACAATAATAACATAATTGGATCATATAACAATCCCTCAACATGCAACAAAGAGTCACTCCAAAGTCACTAATAGCGGTGAACAAACGAAGTGATTATTGTAGTGTATGAAACCACCTCAAAGTTATCCTTTCTGATCGATCTATTCAAGAGTCCGTAGTAAAATAACACGAAGCTATTCTTTCCGTTCGATCTATCGTAGAGTTCGTACTAGAATAACACCTTAAGACACAAATCAACCAAAACACTAATGCCACCTAGATACACCAATGTCACCTCAAGTATCCGTGGGTATGATTATACGATATGCATCACACAATCTCAGATTCATCTATTCAGCCAACACAAAGAACTTCAAAGAGTGCCCCAAAGTTTCTACCGGAGAGTCATGACGAAAACGTGTGCCAACCCCTATGCATAGATTCCCAAGGTCACGGAACCCGCAATTTGATCACCAAAACATACATCACACTACTAGGAAAAGGGCTATAGATGATATGGACACTAATGGCGCACCAGACATGTGGTGCACCACTACTATATACTAATGGCGCACCATGTGTTGGTGCGCCATTAGTGTCCAAATACTAATGACGCACCACATCCACGGTGCGCCACTAGTAACAATTTTTTTATTTTTTTTTCAAAACTAGTAATGGCGCACCAGGGGATAGTGCGCCATTACTAGTTAAACTAGTAATGGCCTAGTAATGGCGCACCACATCCACGGTGCGCCACTAGTAAAAAAAAATTCAATTTTTTTTCATTTTTTTTAATTTTTTCAAAACTAGTAATGGCGGACCGTGGGAGTGGTGCGCCATTACTAGTTGAACTAGTAATGCCGCACCACTCCCACGGTGCGCCATTACTAACTTGACGCAAAAATTCCACCAAATGCACCCCCCCCCGGTGGACCGCCTTTTCAGTTTAAAAAAAATAAAAGAAAATGATGGAAATGTCAAAAAAAATAAAAGAAAATAAGTTTCCCATGTGATATGTGGTCTAGTTGTTGGGAAAATTTACAAATATGAATTTCGACTTTATTTGCAAAATCTCTCTGGAATTTGTAAAATGGGCATAACTTTTGCATACGAACTCGGATTAAAAAGTTTTTTATATGAAAAATCATCTACTCGAAAAGATACATCCGAATTTAACCGGGGGGGAACCCTGTTAAACATTTTCAGAATCCTCAAAAACCTAACAGGAAAAAAAGTTATGGGGCTTTTAAGATCCGGAGAGGCAAAAAAATTAAAAAAAACAAACTCAGTAATGGCGCACCTGCCCATGGTGCGCCATTACTATCTTCCCGCCTTCAAAATTCAAAATATATCAAAAAAATAAAAATAAAGTTACGGGGCTTTCAAGATCTAGAGGCAAAAAAATTCAAAAAAATTCATTGTGTAGGATGGATGCAACTTTTGGTATTGGGAAGAAGAGTACATCAATATATTGATAGGGCGTAATTTAGTAGATGTTCTAGCACTTTTAGCTAGCATAGAGGCTAGAGATGAGACTAGTGCACTTATTGATAGAATAGCGGCTACACATGAGACTAGATGCGAGGAAGCAACGTCTACTTGTTTACACTCGAAGAAGAGATAAAGCATGCAAGATCGAGCCTCCGCAGATCAACAATGAATGCATCGAGAAGGCACTAATCCAACTTACAGGGGCAGCTATGGAAGTTGGATATCTTCTAAAATTTATTCTTGTGGTTCTTGTTTTCTTTGGTCATGCTTTTCTAGTCAAAATTTGGTGATGTATTTCCATGTACCAAAAATCAATGATGAAAAAAAGATATGTGTTTGCAAAGAAAAATGTACGCGGCAGGGATGCGTCCGTGCGTTGGGCCCTCGGCCACCACATCCGAGAAATGGCCCGGACACGACCCCATTGCCCTACCCAAAAGGACACAATCCGGGCCAAACGGACGTCTGTTTGGGGTCGTGCGCTGGAGTTGGCCTTACAAGTGGGACCACAGTTGAGGAAACCGACTATCGGCAAACCCCCACCTCGGCCGCTGCGCGATGGCTGAGTTAGAGAAACGAGGAGGTTGAAGAGATAGTTGTAGCACAGACTCCAAGAAATATGGTGTTAGATGGAAGTCGTGCTGGTGGCGTGTGTCATACTCCTCAACGTGAATGCTTGTTCTGGCCCATGCCACCCTACTATATATCGAGGATTCGAGGTGTTGGTTACGTCCAGCAAACACATTAACATATGGCCCACCTCACATTGTGGCAAAATATCCTGGAGTCTATGGTTAAAAAGTGTTCTTTGTGAGGGTGGATGGCTGGTCTCAAGTTTAAAACTTGTTGTATTACGTATACGTAGACGTAGAGATGGTGCAGCAGTTTTGAAAGTTTGAACCCAAACATCAGAATGCAATTTCTACTGTACTCATCCGAGGACTTGGGATGGTGGGATTCGCAGCTACAGTAAAAACACCCGCCCGACATGCGAAGCATGTGAAGCTAGTACAAATAGTAGTTCTATTATTGATTGGACTCATCCGATAACCTGTTGCAATGCACATACAATTATGTGTTCGGAAAATATATTTTTGCCTCGTTGCCGACCCACTCTGAAAAGCGGCTCAAAAGCCATTCATAAATTTAGTAAGTTTATCACAGGCATATCATTTAGCATTACATACAACAGGTCATCAACCCACAATGACAACAAGGATACAATATAAATAGTAAGGTTTTCATCACACAACAAATAACAAGCAATGAAATGAACTTCAGCTCAACCACTCGTCAGCATTGGAAACACTTGCTTTGAACTAGAAGTGATTCTCTGGGAAGGGCCGGCTATTGTCAATCTCGAGACCAACGCAGGACTGATCATCTAGGCTGGAGCAGCCTATATTAGGACACATATTGTGATAGCCACGGTAGGGAACCATAGCAATGCCCGAGGTATAGATATAGGTTCTTCTTATAAATGGTAGTAATGTTGTGTCAATAGCAATTGGATCGCCTTTCACCATCATTTGATAGTTTTGTCCAAGGAAGAGCGAGTTTCCTCCAAGACTATCAATACTGAACCAGGGAGAAGGTGTTGGCGCTAGTACACTAGTATCCATCCCGAATACCCTACAACGGATGTTGGAATAGGTCAGGATAGTGCGACCATGCGAGACAACACACGCTTCCTTAGTAACATCAGCAGTGCCCTGTATACGGACAAGAAGAGGTGATCCATCGGAATAAGTTGCCATGCGCCACTGAGTATATGGGTCACTCGTCCTCATGCTCATAATCATCACCATCATCATCTTCCCCTTGGTTATAAATTTTTTGAAGTATAGGTGGTGGAATGTTCACAGGACCTTGGAAACAAAACATGGTTAATTAGTAAAGGGAAACTAGCTAACCCGCATGCATGTGGATGAAACAATAATAATTACGGTTGACGACAAACGTACCGAAAGCATCAGGATTCCATGCAAAAATAGTGCCACGAGTGGTGGCAGCAAACACAAGACCCTCATATTGAATTGCATCATAGTACTCATCCGTGTACAGAAATTGATTTTTGAGCAATATCCATCCATGCGTGGAAGTAAGGATGGCAACAAGCTTGTCAAAGATAGCAACAACTTCATAGTTCGTGTAATCCCAAGATCGATTGGGAACTCGACAAATTGCTATCTTCCGTAGACGACAGTCACCATGATCGTATTTGAACATACGTAGAACACCGGTGTGCTCAACCTCTAGGCAGTCTGAGATTTTTGGAACTGGAACCCGGTGACGAGTGTACACATTCACAAGTTCCCACTCGCAGTTGTACCCAATATAAACAACCCAATCTCCATTTGCACCTGCCCAAGCCTTACCCTCAAGCGATGGCATCTTAACATCACACGTATCAATATCAAGCAGCATCAACTTGCACAAGGCGAGGTTTCCGTCGTCCACGCACCAATCGTCAGGGTCCAAGCAAAGAAGATAGGGGAGATCAAATCGCTCCCTTGGGTTCTTTGTAATGATTTTATTAGTTGATTCAAGAATGTTCTTAAACGAACCCGCCATGCTAGCCGAGATGATGACATCGCACCGATCAATGAGTTCCTCCCCCACGTCATCTTTTAGATCGGGGCAAGAATAAAGGGTCATTTCCGGCCTATTCCCTCCATGGAGAAGACGATCGAACAATGGCAGAAGGAAGGGTGAAGGAAAATGGAGGAGGGAGGAAGAGCGTGCGACAATAGTTCCAAATCAAGAGGGAAAGGTGATGAGGCGGTGGACTGTTGCCACTATACACGAAGAGGCGCCCTGGCCTACATAGACGTCCGTTCGGAAATTGTACGAAAGGACTCGCCGTCGTCTCACTAACATGTTGGAGCGGACCACATGTCAATGAAACATGGAGTGTGATTTCACATGCAAAATGCGATCTGGCCGCGTTGGCCCGAGGTGCCGCATTATTTCTCGACTTCATTTTTTTAATGGTGTGCCGTTCAGTTTTGACGCACGACTAACTGGTACTATATGCAGAGAAAATGTAAACTACTCTACCACTACTCCACCTCTAGTACTACTAGTATCAAAAAAGACATATAGGCTGGAGCTTCAGCGCTTTCTTGCTAAGGGCTTCCCACTTGCTTCTCACACAATCAGCCTCTCTCCATATCTAAAAAATACGGCCTCTCTCTCCCTCCTCACTGGTGGTCACAGATCCACCGGGGAAGAAAACGACGTGCAGCATTGACGCACTCGTTGTCGGCGAGCGAGGTCACGCACTAACGACAAGGCCGTCCTCTCAGACCTAGCGCCCGCGTGGGATGGCCTCCGTCCCCAACCTCGCTGCCGTAGTGTGTGCGGAGGACGACGACGACAAGCGAAGCCACTTCCTGTCAACCCTCAGGTATGCTACCTCTTTTCGAACCATACCCTTGTTGTATTGCCCCATCTACCACATCGCTGCATGTGGATCTTTTTCCACTCCACTATCTTCCGAATTTGTTATCCTCTACTCTGCTGGTCACGCAGACGAAAACCTTAATTTGCACTATTAAAGAAAACCCTACTTCATGCAGACTAATTCATGTCTGGGTTGAATAAGGAAAGGAAGGAGGAAAGTACTGTCCAAGAGACTAGTCATTGAACCTGCATCTGGGTTGAAAAGGGGAAAATCAGTAGCTAAGGAATGAGTATCGTGTCTCTTGGTTGAAAAAGGGTAGAAAGGCATGACAACGCAATAGAGAATGACCAGGTCGATTGGTTTGTTGTCCTCACATAGTAAAAAGGTGGCTAAAGAGAACAAAAATGGGACGTAATCCACATATGCTGCCTGGATATTTGTTGCTCTGGGGGTACATGGAGGTACATCATACTGGTGCGCCCACTGTCCGAATGGGCCTCCCATGCTCTTATTGCCACATTTTTGCTGTCAGTATAACACCAGCGGTAAAGTCAAGAAATGCTACTGCCACGTTTAACTAATGCCGCACTCAATATAATGCCACCGATAAATATAAGCAATGCCATTTAATGTCACTGGATTATTTCAGGGTTAGCTGTTGATTGGGGATGTATGAAAGATTTTTAAGCTAAGGCATTATAATGTTGTTGCATATCCCGTATACAAACGATGAAACTTGTTACTACCTTCAGATTTTTGCACTGTTAATGCTTATAGATTACATACCTCACTTTCATGAGATAAGTCAATTTTTTTGTACAGTGTCACCAAAATGCCAAGGCGCTAATGTCATTTTATTTTGGTTAAACTGCACAAAAATTTATGAAGACAAGAGGAAAGGTCAAGAGTGGGCACCTCCTCCTCCGGTTGTTCTCTTGATCCGTTCGATCAAGTTTTTATGTTTGATCGATTATCAAGATTGGGATAGCAATTTTTCAAGTCCCCTCGAGTTCAAAATGATATTTACCTTGAAGGTACATGGTTTGCAATTTTTTGTATACTGTCATTAGTTAATAATGCTAGTTACCTTCAGACTTTTGTATTTGGTTTAATGCTCTTGCACAGCTAGTATACCAATGTTGAAATCCTCCAGTGCCAGCTTATGGAAATCTGTTCAGTAAAACCATTGTACTATACCCCATAATAAAAAATTACTCTACTGTTGCACTAACCACTGGATTAGTGTATATTTGTACTATTCGAATGGTGTTGCACTAGCGTATGCACATATATAAAGTGTGGCAAGCTTTCCCAGATATGTGCTCAAGAAAACTACTACGTATTTTTCGAAATACTAGACGTTTGGGTACTTTAAATTGAACTACAAAAACGTCTTATATTAAGGAACAGAGGGTGTAGAGTTCACTCAAGTTATCCCGGTAAAGCTAGTCACACCTTTGTTAAAATTAATGTTCATTATGTTATCGGAGGAGGTCTGTATGTTTGTTTCGAATGCCTGTCGATTACATACCTGACATCATGATGTAATGTTAAGTCATTTCTTTTTGTACAGTGTCACTGAATTGCCAAGGCGGTGATGGCATTTTATTTTATTTGAACTGCACAAAATATGCTTAAAAGAAGAGGAAAGGTAAGGAATGGTTTACTTTTTCAGAAAAAACTATGTATGCCTTCCTGACATCAGCCGTTGTTGCCTTATTTATTCCTTCAAACAGGTGGTTAGAAACAGTCTTGCTACCTTTTCCCATTAAGAAATTGGAATGCTTATATTTGTGAGTCTATGATTCAGCTAGTGCCACTTTTATAGTAATCACACTTTTAATATCTACGCAAACAGGGATGCTCGATTTTAGTGTGTCAGATTCAGGGTTCCGCAGACCATTGAGAGGTTCGAACTCTGGGCTGCATGCGAAGAACTCTCTCTTCCCAGCTCGCTTGCCCAACGATCCCATGGCCTAGCTCAGCGAACCCAAAGAACAAGGGGCACAGAGGATTTATCCTGGTTCGGGCCACCTTACGATGTAATTCCCTACTCCAGCTTTGTGGTGGATTGCCTCGAGGGGCTGAGGATGAACTAGTACATTGGATGAACAGCCTCAGGAGGTGAGGTGTTCTTGAGATCGTTGAGCTGGTGTGGTGGTTAGGGTAGAATAGCCCCGATTTGAGATGCCTGGCTATGGTGGCGACTAAGTCCTATTTGTCAGATCACACGGGTTCCGGCAAACCCTTGAGAGGTTCGAACTCTGGGGTGCGCACGAAGAACACTCTCTCCCCAATTTGCATGCTCGACGATCCCATGGCCTAGCTCGACGAACCCAAGGAACAAGAGACAAATGGGTTTATACTGGTTAGGGCCACCTTGCGGTGTAATACCCTACTCTAGTTTGTGGGTGGATTGCCTCGAGGGGTTGAGGATGAACTAGTACAATGGATGAAGGACCTCAGGAGGTGAGGTGTTCTTGAGCTCGATGAGCTGGTGAGTGTGAGGATGGACTGAATGATCTCCCCTTGCTACGGTGGTGGCTAGGTCCTATTTATAATGGCCTTGATCCTCTTCCCGAATGTTAGGCGGGAAGGGATCCCACAACAGCCAAGTTTGAAGGGGGGCAACTAGTACAAGCTATCCTGACAAAAGTAGTCTCCGCCTGCCAAAGGCTCTGGTGGTGACTCTTTTGTGGGCTCCGCGATGACCTCTGTCCTGCCGTCCTGCTGGTCTTGGTCTTGTTGCAGCGACAAGGAAATCTTTGGCTGATGCCTCGGGACCCGCGCCTGCGCTTGCCTCCTTATCACCAAAGAGGAAATAGGTACACTGCACCCGCTGGTGCCCGCCTGGCCTTGTTCGTCATGGCTCACGTCACGCGAATCTCGTGAGGTGCCCCTTGCATTGATATCTCTGCTCCTCGGGAGCCAACCTAGTGAGACTGCCCCAAGGGGGTCTTGGTATCGTCACCCTCGCGAGGCTTGGCCCCTTGCGAGGGTCTTGAATTGCTACTGCTGAAGCTGGGCCGTACCGGGCCGTTGATGGAGCCACACCACGTGTCGCAGGCAGGCAAGTCTGGGCACCCCAGTTCCCAGAACTCCGACACTATTTATAGTGGCCTTGGTCCTCTTCCCAAATGTAGGCGGGAAGGGATCCCACAACGGCCAATTTGAAGGGGAGCAACTAGTACAAGTTATCCTGACAAAAGTAGTCTAAGCCTGCAAAAGGCTCTGGTGGTGACGCTGCCGTGGGCTCCACGATGAGCTCCGTCCTGCCGTCCTAGCGGTCTTGGTCTCGTTGCCCTGATCTGGAAACCTTTGCTTGATGCCTCAGGACCCCGCGCCTGCCGTTCCCTCCTAAGCACCAAAGAGGAAACTAGTACACTGCGCCCGCTTGCGCCCGCCTGGCCTTGGTCGTCATGGCCCACGTCATGCGAACCTCGCGAGGTGCACCTTGCATTGATATCTCCACTCCTTGGGAGCCAAACTAGCGAGGCTGCCCCCGGGGAGGTCTTGGTGTCGTCTGCCTCGCGAGGCTTGGCCCTTTGCAAGGGTCTTGAGTTGTAGCCCCGTTCCAAGGACGCCGACAGTCGCCCCTGTCCCAACGCGCGCTCGGACTAGGCTTCGAGGCGAAGCCAAGGGGCAAGTGCCGAGCGCCACGGGCCCCAATCGCTTGCGGCCTCAGTTGACACATGGTGATTGATGGGACGTGGGCACCTCCGCTTCTCCATGCTGCCTCGACAACCGTACGACTTGACGAGACCCTGCTACATGCAGAAGAAAACCATAATTACGCGTGATCGTGGAGGCCAGCGGTTGGCCTTCTTCTGATTATAAATGAGGGGAGGGGCAGAGCCCCCTCGCTCATCTCTGTCTTCTCGCCGCTTGCCCCTTCTTCTTTCTCCCAGCCTTACTATCTTGCCATGATACTCATGGCGCCGATTAGGAGGTTCTCCGCCACGGAGAAAGGGAAAACCCCTCACGTGGAGCAGGGGCCACTCCCACCGAAGAAGAGGTTCAGCTGTCCCGCGACGTTGGCGTGAGGCTGGAGGTGACGTGACCCTGGTACGAGCGCCCTCCGCCTGGCTACCCGCTCCCTCTGTATGCCCAAGGGCAGGGCTCTGGAGAAGGTGGCAGCGCCCCGTGCCGCAAAAGTCACGACCGTGGGGGCCAGGCTGAGGTTGCACGAGCCATGGGCCCACGAACCCACGCAGAGGGCTCCTCGCGTGAGTTCGTTGTATGGGCGGCGATGCCACCGCGCACATGGAACCAACTCCCACGGTTCTTTGCCGAGGAGATGCCACCGAGATGGCCGTTCGAGCGGTGGTTGCAGCATGCCGGGTGCTGCACTCTGGCCACGGGGTCGGAGGTCGAGGTCTTCTCCCCAGGCAAGATCTTCATGACCCATGGATGGGGTGAGGTCGCCCGCGCCTGCCGTGCGCAGGGGGCACTTGCGATCCACTTTGAGTATGACGGCGCTTCCACGCTGTCCTTCAAGGTCTTCAATGAGGAAGACTGCCACCTGGAGCGCTGCCCCAGGGGAAGCTGCTGGATTGGCGCGGCAGCCGGCGTCGAACCTAGCCCCGGTCCTGTCGGTAGTACCTCCAACAGCGGGCGACGACTGTCGGATTACGGGTTCCTGCAAAACCCTTGAGGTTCGAACTCTGGGGTGTGCATGAAGATCTCTCTCCCCCTATCTAACGCTCTCACCACGATCTCAAAGCCTAGCTCGTCGAACTCGAGGAACAAGGGACACAAGAGTTTATACTGGTTTGGGCCACCGATGTGGTGTAATACCCTACTCCAGTGTGGTGTGGTGGATTGCCTTGTAGGCGGGAGATGAACAAGTACAAGGGAAGAACTACCTCCTGAGGAGAGGTGTTCTTGAGCTCGGTGAGCTTGTGCGTGTGTGGATGGAATGGATCTGATCCAAGATGAGTTACCTTCTACGGTGGTGGCTAGTCCTATTTATAGAGGCCCGGGTCCTCTTCCCCAATATTAGGCGGGAAGGGATCCCACAACGGCCAATTTGAAGGGGGACGACTAGTACAAGCTATCCTGACAAAAGGTGGTCTTCGCCTCCCAAAGGCTCTGGTGGTGACGCCGTCGTGGGCTCCACGATGACCTCCATCCTGCCGTCCTGCTGGTCTTGGTCTTGTTGCACCGATATGGAAACCATTGCCTGATGCCTCGGGACTCCTCGCCTGCGCCTGCTCCTTTGGCACCAAAGAGGAAACCAGTACTCTGTGCCCGCTGGCGCCCGCGTGGCCTTGGTGGTCATGGCTCACGTCACGGGAACCTAACGAGGTACCCCTCGCCTTGATCTCTCTGCTCCTTGCGAGCCAGCCTAGTGAGGCTGCCCCTGAGGAGGTCTTGTGTCGTCCGCCTCGCGAGGCTTGGCCTCTCGCAAGGGTCTTGAGTGTTTGCTGGTGAAGATGGGCCATACCAGGCCATTAGTGGAGCCACGCCGTGGGCCGTAGGCAGGCGAGTCTGGGGACCCCCGTTCCCAGAACGCCGACAGTAGCCCCCGGGCCCAAGGCGCGCTCGGACTTGGCTTCGAGGCGAAGCCAAGGGGCAAGTGCGGAGCGCCGCGGGCGCCAACCGCCTGCGGCCTTGATTGACGCGTGGCGATTGATGGGGCGTGGGCGTCTCCACTTCCCCACGCAGCCTTGATTTCCGCCTAGCTACGTAGCCACCGTTGCCTACATAGCACCACCCCCATTGCAGGCGAGCACTCCGCAGCTCCCTCGTCTTCCGGCAACTAGCGGATCCTTTCCCCCGCTCGATCTGACGCCAACTCTCCCCGCCGCCATGGCACCAAGCTGAAAGAAGAAGGGGAAAAAGGAGTCATGTACCTTGGCTCCTACGCCGCCGGCCTTTGAACCCGCTGTAGAGCAGTCGGTAGTGCTCAAACAAGAGGCGATGGGCAAGATGCGCCCAGCGCTCGCCGCCGACTCCAATGAATGGGGGCGACGGTGGCCTGGCCCGCTACCCGTGCTGAAATCGACATGACGACCACCAAGATCCTCCTCTATCTTCACGCCCCCTGGGCCGGTCTGATCCCTCCTTTCTCCGACTTCTTCAATGCGGTGCTCTCGCCTTATCAGATCAACGCACTGCACCTTGATCCCCAATCCATCATCCTCCTTGCCGTCTTCGCCTTTGTCTGCGAGGCCATGGTGGGCATTGCCCCTTCCATGGCCTTGCTCCGCCACTTCTTCTCTCTGCATCTGACAGACGCTCGCCAGCGCTCGGGGTGCATATCTTTCCAGGCTGTGGCCACTACGGCCGGCTCGGGGATCGACTTCGAGCTCTCACCGGTCGTCGGAGGCTTCCGGAGGTGATGGGTGTATGTGGATGTTGGCGTGCGCAACCCCTTGCTGCTGCTTCTGCGGATTCCAGCCGCCCCAAGCTCTGGCTGGGAGCACGCAAGGCTCGCTGACTAGCGGCTTGCTCATGTCTGGCTTTGGCTGGCCTGGCTGAAGGGCCTTGGGGTAACAGTGCCTATGGTGGTGAAAGAGTTCATCCAGTGCCGCATTGCTCCACTTCAGCGTCACTCTCGGCCTATGTGGACCTTCTCCGGTTACGGGGACCGCATGAGGCTCCAAGTGCCGGCTCTTGCCCCTGAGGTGCGGTGCACGATGCTCGACCTCCTGACTGGCGACCCGGCGCCAGCCAGCCTGCCGGAAGATGGTTGTCTCCTGTACTGCTGCTCGAACAAGGTGGAGTTCGCGAAGCAGATGCCCTCCTTTGACGAATGGGGGCTACGCCCGGCTGGCCTTGAAGGGCCTCGTGAGAGACCTGTCTCCGTGGCTCCCTTGTCTGCCACCAGCGCAGCAATCTCCCTGGAGGTGGGCACAGGGGGGCGACCTCCGTCGGTCGCTGGTGACATGGCTGCTGAGGAATCGGCACCGCTCGGGGCTCCCGAAGGGTCGTCCCATGGGCCCCTGGAGAGCTGTCCTGAGGAAGCGGCCGGAGAGGTGTCGTAGCCCGATACTCCTGAGGCCGTAGCACCTGGGGCCCCGGCGGGTCGCCACGAGGCGGAGGCCAAGGTCTCCACGCAGCCCCGCACCCCTGAGGTGGCCTCCTCAGGAGACACTCCAGCCGAGCCCGGCGCTGGTGACCGCACCCAAAGCTTTGTCCGGCTCCGACTGAACTTCGACGCGCTCCGGAAGAGGAAGGGATCTCCAAGCTAAAGAGGTGATGCCTTCCGGCCATTGAAACAGAGTAGGTATATCGCCATAGACGAGTGAGTACCTTATCCTTGTAATTTCTCGAGTGCTGCTTCCCCTCTTTATTGTGGCTCCTCAGGGTCCCTTCTGCTAGGGTGGCAAAATCTCTCGAGAAGCAACTTCCTCCTGCTTCGAGTCCCCCGCCGGCCTTGAGCGCCCCAAGCCAGCATGCCGCACTTGGCGCGAGGTCAGCCGGAGAGGCAACCGCGCCAGCCAAGAGCCTCGAACCTACGTTCTTGCCGTCCCTCCTTCGTGGCTTTTCCTGGGGTGCAGGAGGTGTGCCAAGCGCTCCTCCTCTAGTCGTCGATCACGGCTGGGTGGCCTCGTCATTGGCCTCCCCTTCAGGCAACGAGCCGCTCCCCCCGGGCCCCCGACAGGCCCAAAGGGCGTCCAGCAAAGCACCGGGCCCCAGCCCCCTTCTGGGAGGAGGCGAGCCACCTCAGACCTTTTCAACGACTTCCAGCATGGGGGATGGGCCCAGACATGCATTCGAGCTTGCGCGCAAGCGGGGTGCCGTTTGTCACGAGCTGTTTCGGGAGGCGATGGGTGCGCTGAGTGGCTTAGGGAAGAGCTTGTGGATGTCGACGCCCGCATTGAAGCTGAGGGTCTCTGGCTGATGGACGAATGGCATCAACTGAAGGGGGCCATCAACCTCGGGCGCCTCCAGCGCGAGCACGCCAACATGAAGGCCGAGGCATCCCTCACAATCTTTCACGAGGCCAGCGCCAGGGCCTAGGAGGTGGCTAGGGAGGCAGACCACCGCCGCGAGGTTGCCGAGAAGCGCAGGCAGGAGCTTCTGGCCCTGAATGCCTCCCTGGAGCAGTAAGTGGAGGCGCGTAGAGCTGCCTTGGCGTTAATGAATTGGGCGCCATCTGATGAGGAGGAGATCTTGAGGCGCGAGGAAGCGCTGATGGTGGAGGCCACGGAGCGCAGCCTCGAGCTTGAGCGGTTGGAGATGAGGGAGCGTCAGGTTGCCGAAGCGGAAGATGCTGCCAGCACGCGTGAGGCCAGGACCCAGGAGGAAGCTGACCGCAGGGTGGCCGAGGCTCGCGCTGATCTTGCCAACAGGTACAACTTGAAGCTGAAGCTCATGGAAGCCGAAGCTGAGGGCAGGACCGCTGTCCTCAGGTCATGGTTGGCCGAGGCAGAGCAGCGCGAGAAGGCCGGAGCAGCTGCCTTGATCTCATTGAAGGCCGAGTTGTCCTCCGCCCATGCTGAGCTGCTCCCGCTTCAGCGGCGAGTTACCAACGCCGAGTCCTTCACGCAGTAGAGCAGGGAAGAGGCGCTCCACCGGTAGACACTACTGCGCGAGCATACTCCCATGCTTTGGGACCTCGGGACGAGGGCCAATCAGGCGCTGGGCACCATCTGCGACGAGCACGCCCTTCACCCCCACGCCGAGGATTATGCCAGCCATCTTCATTTCTTCACCGACTCATGACGCGCCTGGGGAACAGGCCGAGAGGACTCGTGAGCTCATGGACGAAAAGAGCCGAGGCGTGCTCGGGCGCGCATTCTCCCACATCTTCAGCCATCTTCAAAATGCCGACCCCATCTTCGATTTTGATGCCGCCATTGCCCCCGTGCCCGGGGCAATCCGGGATAACCTGGCGTGCTGGGTGGATGACAATGTGGATGCTCTGGTCAGGGCCTTCGCCTCTGAGGACGACGCGGTGGTGGTCGTGGCGGACGAAGGCGGCGCGGTTGACGATGGCGGGGGCGACGCAGGCGATGACGATGGTGCCAGCAGCGCGTCCGGGAAAGATTCGGAAGACGCTGTGAGCGACATGTCCGATTAAACCTGCGCTCCTTTGTTTTAAACCTGCGCACAAAAGCTTGGGCATGGCCCTTCAAGATGTAATAGCATTTTTGGGGAGGGAGAGCCCCTCATGTAGTCAGACTATTGTTTTATTCCTTGAGCCAGACTAAAAGCGCGCTTTTGTGAGTCCTTAGGTTCTTCCGCAAGCTTGCTGTAACAACCTACTTCAGTCCAAACAGACCTCGAACCGGTCTTGTGTTTGCCGGTGTGTGTTTCTCCCAGTGGGAGTCCCTTGCGGGCCGCAAGGTGTCGGGCTCTTGAGGAGCCTGCTAGTACGCCCAAGAGGGCCTCGCGAGAAGCAAGCGCCTGAGCATGATAGGATGCGCCTGCATGCCACACCCAACCCCCACTCGCGAAGTGCTCGTGAGGGAGGGGTAGCAAGCGCAATCCTTAAAAACAAGGCGCGGGACCAGAAAATTCAAGAAACCAATGCAACGATTAAAAGACGTCCCCCGCACTTGTCAGCGAAAATACAATTTCAAGTTTAAATCTGAATAGGCGCCCAAACGAGCTACAAAAGAGGGGTTGAAAGCAAATGGCTGCGCCGGCACATAGCTAGTCTTCTTGTCTTCCCACCAGCGCGGAGCTATGTGCTTTCACAGGCCGTGAGCAATCATTGGGGGACAGTGTCGTCGGCCAGCACGGAGCATGGTGCTTCCACTAGGACGTGGGCGGGAGCCCCCGAGTCCCGAGGGTGGCTCTTCGGAGACTCGAGGGCGTGTACAGCCCCACTCATTATTACGTGAGAGTGTCACGGGCGGAGACCTTCACAGCCGCAAGCCTTGCTTCATATCGCCAGACAAGGGCCCCGCCTTGCGCCGCCCTCGACTACCATTGGGGCGCCCGGAAACCAGGACGATGCCACGGGGCAAAGGGGATGCTAGCGGCGCCCTCGGCGACCACGGGCCCTCTGTCGTGGGGAAGGCTCGCCGGTGCCTCCCTGACAGAGGACCAACCTCCGGGCGGCGCCTTGCTCCGTGCAATGCGGAGAGGGGCATTGCCCCAGGCCCCTCCCATGCAGCCCCCAGTGCGCTTCCCTTGGGGGAAGTGAGGTTACCGTGCTGGGGTCGTCTTCCACCGCTGTGACCTGATCCACCTGCGACCCATGGTTAGCGTAAGCCTGCTCCTGAGAGATTAGCGGTACCCTGCGATTGTTGTCGTCGGCGGGGTCGGGAAGGCTCCTAGGTGGCTCCTGGAAGGCTTCAACTTCCAGCATCTCCTCTTCCCAACCCGGCTAGAGGAACGAGCCAGGGTCATCCTCCGGCGTGTACTCTCGGTCCATCATGCGGGGCACATAGGCCTCCGGAGCCGCCATCCCGGAACCCCCGCCGAAATGCCCCGCGCTCCATGCCTCCGGGCCCAGCGCGCTGCCCTGGGGGTGGTAGGGTGGCATCCTGCTGGGGCCATGGAGGGCAACATTAGTGACTGCGCCCATTGGGGGAAGGACAAGTGCGGCCGGGTGCCCGGCACCGCTGGCTGCATCGACGCTGATGGACCGTCCTGGTGCGCCTGGGAGCACGCGGGCGCGGCGAGGGCCACCGTGCGATCTGGCCACAACTTGAGGTGTAGGTAAGGAACAGAAAGGTGGCGTACCCCTGGTTGCGGCGTCCAGCAGCTCAGCGACGCGCTCCAGCAAGGCATCGCGGCCGATCTTTGCAAGCCGGCACCGCAGCAGCTCCCGCGCCACTATGAGTGCGGCTCTCATGTTCGGTTGTTCCCGTCAGGTGTGCGGCGCCGTCGCCGCGACGTAGCTCGAGGCCCTTGCGATGGCCCGCGTGCACTGCATGTTAAGGGTGGAAGGAGCCAGACCGCGCCGCCCGCGCCCCGCGACGTTTGGCGGTGCGCGGGCCGATTGGAGTGCGGAGTTGAGGTCTTCTTGGGCGGACGGTGCCAGCCAGACTGGCCAAGCTGCCCAGTGGTCGGCGTTGGTCTTCGGGTCGCCAGACATCGGCACCGCGAGGTGTTGGCGGATTGGCTGATGGAAGAGAGGCTTCGGCGCACCCCTAACTAGGCGCCAAATGTCAGATTACGGGATCCGGCAAAACCCTTGAGGTTCGAACTCTGGGGTGTGCACGAAGATCTCTCCCCCCTAGCTCACGCTATCACCACGATCTCAAAGCCTAGCTCGCCGAACCTGAGGAACAAGGGACACAAGACTTTATACTGGTTTAGGCCACCGATGTGGTGTAATACCCTACTCCTGAGGAGAGGTGTTCTTGAGCTCGGTGAGCTCGTGCGTGTGTTGATGGAATGGATCTGATCCAAGATGAGTTACCTTCTACGGTGGTGGCTAGTCCTATTTATAGAGGCCCGGGTCCTCTTCCCCAATATTAGGCAGGAAGGGATCCCACAACGGCCAATTTGAAGGGGGATGGCTAGTACAAGCTATCCTGACAAAAGGTGGTCTTCGCCTGCCAAAGGCTCTCGTGGTGACACCGTCGTGGGCTCCGCGATGACCTGCATCATGCCGTCCTGCTGGTCTTGGTCTCGTTGCACCGATATGGAAACCTTTGCATGATCCCTCGGGACTCCTCACCTGCGCCTGCTCCTTTAGTACTAAAGAGGAAAGCAGTACTCTGCGCCTGCTGGCGCCCGCCTGGTCTTGGTCATCATGGCGCACGTCACGGGAACCTCACGAGGTGCCCCTCGCCTTGATCTCTCTACTCCTCGCGAGCCAGCCTAGTGAGGCTGCCCCTGAGGAGGTCTTGTGTCGCCCTCCTCGCGAGGCTTGGCCTCTCACGAGGGTCTTGAGTGTTTGCTGGTGAAGATGGGCCGTACCACGCCGTTAGTGGAGCCACGCCGTGGGCCGCAGGCAGGCGAGTATGGGGACCCCTGTTCCCAGAACGCCGACAATGACTCCTGGGAGTCCAGCGACTCTCCCGAGCCTAGCGAGTCTCCAGAGATGAGCGACGACAGCTACGCGCCACCGAGCTCTCGCCGTGCCCGGAGCGCATCTGCGGCATCCACCCGTCATCGTCGATGACCTGGATGGGGTTGGTGTCGGCCCCTCGTGGCCCCTGTTGATTATGGCGTCGGCGGCGATGTCCAGTCAAGGCTTCTTGAGGTTTTTCTTCTTTTGTTCCCTGTGAGGAATCGGGACGAACCCCATGGGGGTGTGTAAAGAACTTGTAATGCTTTTGCTCCAGCGCTTATTATTCCTATAATAAGGTTGTGGTTGCGTATCTTGCGTCGGCATTGTCCCCCTTTCCATCCTTGCGGTAGCTTAGCGCTCTACACTGGTAGGTCCCAGTCCCCAGGAAAGCTTCAGCCGTCGCTGATATGCCAGGTCGCGATGCCGTGGTGAAGGCCAGGAGGTGAGCGGCCCAAGGTCCGGTAAGATATCCCGAGGCGCGATGCTCAAGAGGTCCCCTTTTGCGTGCAAACAGCTTCCCGAAGGCAGGAAAGGAAGGCGGCATTGCCGGAGCAAGGTTGCGAGAGCCGAAAATTCCAAACTGCGGCGTCATGCTAACATGCATATGTGACTTATCTAGTCGAGCCCGTGGTGATTCCTTATGCAGCGCTCGATCTGTGCTTCAGTGGCGGAGTTACAAGCTAAGGCCCGCGCTGGCTCCCCCCTTCCTCGCTCATCTAAATGCTCTACGTCCTCGGGTCCTGACCCTCGAGCAAGGCTCAGCCGCCGCCGATATGGCAGGTCGTGATGTTGTGGTCAAGTCCAGGGGGTGTGGGTTGGAGAGTCAGTAGGAGCTCCTGAGGTGTGATGCTCAGGAGTCCCCCTTTAACGCGAAAGCGAACCGCGTGAAAAGGAAGCAGCCGGCGGGGCCGCCCGTAGCTAAGCTCCGGAGATTCCTGCGGGTTCGTTCGAGAGGAGGATATAGCTCATAATCGCGTTTGCTGTCCTGCCGCTGATCTTTCCACAAGAAGACGAAGGCACTGAGGATCTGGTGAGGTGATGTGTGCGGGGCGAGCCATGAGCCAGAGCTCGATCACTCAGGTTTGTCAGCGTTGCAGGGATGGACCCGGGCACAAGCGTCGTGCCAGCATGTGTAGCCCCCGATCCGGGATGAGCAGGAGGCCGGTCAGCAACACAGGAGGCGGCGAAGGGCGATAGGAAAGTAGGCGATAATCATAAACTCATCTCGGAGAAAGAGGTGACACTAGTTTAGGTAAATGTAAGAACGATACACGTCGCAGGGACGGACCCATGCGGCCTGCGGATGATGCAGCCCGAGGGGCGCCCCCAACTGAGTGAACCGGAAAATGTCACCTGGCACCTTTGCTGGAGGGGTGTTGAAGCGGCTGAAGACATGCGCTGGAGGACTTGATCCTCATGAGCCGCCTGGGTCCTGAACCTCGGGAGGCTCAGGAGGTCCCGGGGGCTCGCGAGGAACCATCACCATCTCCGCTTGGACCGCCTATAGCCTGGTCTCCTGAACTGCCAGAACGCTCCGCAGGCGACGCTAGAAGGTAACAGCCGCGTTCAGCAAGCCGAAAGGCATGAAATGTAGCTGTGAGGTGGACCCTCGCATCGGCCAATGCACGAAGGCCAACAGAGCTCTTGGGATGCGGCTCTGTTGAGCCCTGGGACGTTCATGTAGACGCCAGCTTGTCGTCCTCACCAGGACCAAGAGCTGTGCTAGGTAGTTGGCGGCAGTTGCCACGCATGGCTCTCGCCTCTTGAAGCTCCTCGGGCGTCTTGGTGATGAACTCATGAGCACCTGGCACCCCATTCCTTGTGCCCTCGTGAGGGAAGCGTGCGATGAAGCATGGCTCCATGTGGTGCCCGAGCGCCTCCCTCGTGACATTGGCTAAGTCTGAGGCCTCTAGAAGAGAGCCCCCGAGCCCAACCTAAGGAGGCACCGGGCGTGCCTTCCTATGCGAGAGAGAGAGGCGCCCCACCCGTGGGTGCAGGTCCTGAGGTGGTACCGCTGGAGACACTGCTTTCCTGAGGCTCTTGACAGAGGAGTTATTTCTTCTTCTTGGGGACTGCCTCAGGAGGGTATATAGCGCCTTCGTTGTCTGGGTCTTCAATCGCCGCGGCCTGATAGGCGCGCTCGAGGGAGCACACCACGTCCTTTTCCTTGCAAGTGATTGTGATGATGTCGCGGTTCCCTGGCATCTTGAGGATGTTGTAGCCGTGGTGGGTCACCGCCATGAACTTGGCCAGGGCCGGATACCCAAGGATGGCATTGTACGGCAGGCGGATGTTGGCGACGTCGAAGTCGATGAGCTCGGTGCGGTAGTTGTCGCGCTGGCCGAAGGTGACAGGGAGGCGGATCTGCCCTATCGGGGGTGGTGGAACAGTCGGTCACTCCTGAGAAGGGCTTGGTGGGCTGCAGCTGATCATATGGAACTTGAAGGCGGTCGAATGCCTCGATGGAAAGAACATTGAGCCCCGCACCGCCATTGATGAGAGTCTTGGTGACAAGGACATTGCTGATGATAGGCGAGCACAGCATCGGGAGGGCACCGGCAGTTGCCGCGCACTTGAGCTAATCAGACAAGCTGAAGGTGATGGTGCACTTGGACCACCTGAGTGGGCGCGTGGCCTCAAGCCTGGGGAGGGCCGCATTCACGTCACGAGCGAACTACTTGAAGATGCGCTGGGAGGCTGGGGCCTGAGCGCCACCCAAGTTGCAGGCGATGGCGCGAGGCTCCTAGAAGCCCCCAGCCCCTCGTCCTGGTGGTTGTCGTCGTTCCTCCTTGGTAGTGGCGGCAGCGGAGGGAGGCCGGCATTGTCCTATCGACGGTCCTCACGAGGCTGGTCTCTCCAGGCGCCCTCGCGAGGCTGGCCTTGCCTGCGGTCCACGCGAGGCTGGTCGCGCCACTCCTGGCGAGGGTTGCGGTCGTCCCAGCGTCCTCCACTTTGTCCTCCTCCACGGCTGTAGCCGTGGCTGTTGCACTCATGGCATCAACCAAGGCGCCCATCGCGAATGGCCTTGAGTTCCTGACAGTCGTTGGTGTTGTGGCTATGTACGTTGTGGAAGACGCAGAAGGGGCGGCTGCTCTTGGATGACTCTAGGTGTTCGCAGTCGCGCTTCATCTCTGGTTCTGCCGCGAGCACGACAGCTTCCTTGCACTTCACGTCCTTGGTCTTGGCCTTCTTGTCCTCTGGGTCGGCAGCTGAAGCTCGAGGAGGGAGAGGCGCCCTTCCTCAGCTCTCGCGCACTTGGTCGCCATGTTGAACATCTCCAGAGCTGTACACAGGTCCTCGTGGATGGCGAGCTTCTCCTTCATCTTGACATCACGGACACCATCAGAGAATGCTGAGATGATGGCTTCATCTGAAACTTCGGGGATCTTGAGGCGAACACTGTTGAAGCGTTGGATGTACTTCTGCAGGGTCTCCCATGGTTGTTGCTTCATGCGCCGCAGGTCACCAGCGGTAGGCGGGCGGTCGTGCGTGCCCTGAAAGTTTGCAACAAAACTCTCGCGCATCTCGCCCCAGGAGGAGATCGATCTTGCGGGCAGATTCAGCAGCCACGAGCGCTCGCCATCCTTGAGGGCCATGGGAAACCAATTCGCCATGACCTTCTCATCGCCGCTGGCCGCCTCGATGCTCAGCTCATAGAGCTGCAAGAACTCCACAGGGTCGGGGGTGCCATCGTAGTGTGGAGGCAGGTTAGGCTTGAACTTGCCCGGCCAGACGATGCTGCGCAGCTCAAGGGTGAAGGCGTGGCAGTCCGCGGTGGTCACTGGTGTTGGGTTCTACCGTAGGGTGCATTGACTGCAAATTAAAATTTCCTACGCGCAGAACAACCAAGAACATGCTACGGGAGATGGATCACAGTTCGTTACCACTAGACACGCCATGCTGTGCAGCAGAAGAAGAGTTGGGGCAGCGCGTCCGCGTGGTTCGTCTCCTCCTTGTCCGATCTCCCTCAGACAGCCGATCGTCCAATCCCACGTACAAGTTCGCCGGAGCGGGGCAGGTGCACCGCCTCTAACGGTATCCGCGCGTGCAGGAGGAACGTCGTGCGGTGGACTGCTAGGTCCGATCACACAACTGGCGGCGAGTGGAGGTGTCTATTCGCAACACATGCAAACCCTAGTGACTGCGCCGAAGCGATCAACCGCATGAGTGTGCCGCACCTCCACTTTATATAGGCGTCCGTCGCGGGCTCAACACTTGGGCCTCGCACGGACCCTAAAGCCCATAAGTCTACTCGGCCACAATCCGAATACAGCTCGGATCACATCCGACCAGTGTCCTCGGATCTGACCTCGTAGGTTCCTTCCCTTAAGCGTGCGGCCCCTTAGGTTCAAGCCGGCTTGGTCGCAGTTCGGATCACCTCTGAACTGCACGGTCGGTAGCGGCCTCTAGCAAGGCATGCCGAACACCAAGCAGACTATGAAGCTGGTTAGCGAACCTGTACATCATACTTCCATTCCTTTTGCCACGCGATATATGTTGTCGAGCTCAAGGCGAGTCTGTAATCCTTGTGCTAGCCCGACCTCTTTCTCGCTTCGGTGATGCCGACCACTATCCGGATTATCTCATAATCCTTGTCGCGTGGCCATGCTTATCCTGGTCGGATCACACGAGGGGCCCAGAGTATATCTCTCCTGATCGGAGGGGCAAATCCCATCTTGCTCGACCATGTCTCGCAGCATGGGTCTGGACAAGCCCGAAACCTACCTTTGTAACTACCCAATCACGGAGTAGCGTTTGGTCGGCCCAAAGCAAGTCTGTCACCATCCCGAGTACATGCGTCAGCTCAGGTCTTAGGACATAGAACGTATGTTGTACTAGAGACTCACAGATGACATATCGCTGCGTCTCATAGTTGGGTCTGTCCGACTTGAACCTTATGTCGACTCGGATCCGACTACGTCGAATCCAACCAGATCCTTCCAAGTCCATATTATCCGGTTAGCATCCAATGCTCCATGGCTAGTGAGACCTAGCCATCGACCGTGTCATATGCTAGTCTAGTCGGCTGCACTTCCACACAACCCTTTCGACTAGGGACCTTTTAGGACAGTCATCATACAATGCATAGTCACGTACTTGCTGATACACATCATTGATAATGTCCAGGGACTATCTTTATTCATAAACACATAGGAAATATCATCATACATGATTGCCTCTAGGGCATATGTCCAACAGACTCCCACTTGCACTAGAGTCAATCAAATAGACATCAAATTCCCATAGCTCTAACGTGTCCCTCATGCTTGGGTTGTGGAAGCGGCTTAGTCAACGGATCTACAACATTTGCATCCGAGTGAATTTTGCATAACTCTACATCACCGTTCTTTACGATCTTTTGTATCAGGTGATATTTTCGATCTATGTGTCTGACCTTGTGGTGATTCCTCGGCTTCTTGGCTTGTGCGATGGCACTAGAATTATCACAATAAAGGTCCAACAGTTTTACCGAGGCTGGGAAAATACCAAGATCATCCAGAAAGTTCCGGATCCAAACACTTTCCTTCGCAGCTGCACAAGCCGCAATGTATTCGGCTTCTGCGGTAGAATCAGCCACCGTATCTTGCTTGGAACTCATCCAGCTCACTGCTCCTCCGTTCATGACATACACGAATCCGGACTGTGATCGACAATCATCTCTATCGGTTTGGAAACTGGCATCGGCGTAACCCTTTACAACGAGCTCTTCCTCGCCTCCATAAACTAGGAACATCTCTTTAGTCCTTTTCAGGTACTTTAAAATAGTCTTTACCGCTGCCTAGTGACTCTCACCTGGGTTGGCATGGTATCTACTTGTTAGGCTTATTGCAAAAGCAACATCGGGCCTTGTACATATCATGGCAAACATGATGGATCCAATTGCCGAGGCATACGGAATCCTACTCATCCTGCTTCGCTCATCAGATGTCGGAGGACTCTGAGTCTCGCTTAGCCTTATACCATGTGAGAGTGGCAAGAACCCTTTCTTTGCCTCACTCATGTTGAACCGTTTCAACACTTTATCTATGTACGTGCTCTGTCTTAAGCCGAGTAGCCTCCTCGATCTATCTCTATAGATCTTAATGCCTAAAATGTACATTGCCTCACCAAGGTCCTTCATCGAAAACTTGCCATTCAATGACTCCTTGACTGAGTTCAGCATCAAAACATCATTTCCGATCAGTAGTATGTCATCCACATACAAGATCAAAAACACTATTGTGCTCCCACTTAACTTCTTGTATAAACAAGAGTCCTCTTCACTTTTGATGAAGCCGAAACCAGTGACGACCTCATCAAAACGAATGTTGCAGCTCCGAGATGCTTGCCTTAACCCACAAATGGATCTCTTGAGCTTGCATACCTTACTAGTGCTAGTCGGATCGACAAAACCCTCGGGCTGTATCATATACACGTCCTCGGTTAAATTTCCGTGAAGGAAAGCCGTCTTGACATCCATCTACCATATCTCGTAATCAAAATATGCAGCTATAGCTAGTACGATCCTCGCCGACTTGAGCATCGCTACCGGCGAGTAAGTCTCGTCGTCGTCAATTCCTTTAACTTGTCCATAACCCTTAGCGACAAGCCGAGCTTTGTGGATCTGAACATTTCCATCCACATCGGTTTTCTTCTTAAAGACCCATTTGCAACCAATGGCTGTTACGCCACGTGGCGGATCAACCAAGTCCTAGACATGATTCTCATCCATGGACTTTAACTCAGATCTCATGGCCTCCAACCATGCCTCGGAATCTGGGCTCACCATTGCTTCCTCATATGTAGCCGGCTCGTCGCTATCTAGCAACAATACATCACGCACTCTGCGCAATCTCTCCGACCTTCGTGGTTCCGGTGCCGCTTCCACTACGGGTTCCCTGACTGACTCCGGTATGATCTCATCACCAGCCGACCCGTCCCCGAGTGGTCCTCGAATTTCTTCGAGTCGGACCTTCCTCCCACTGGCCTCCCGACTGAGAAACTCTTTCTCAAGGAAAACCCCGTTACGAGCAACAAACACTTGTTCTCTTCCCGGTTGTAGAAGCTATATCCCAAGGTTTCCCTCGGATATCCCACAAATATGCATTTATCCGACTTAGGTGTAAGCTTGTCTGACATAAGTCGCTTGACAAATGCTTCACAACCCCAAATCTTGAGAAAAGAAAAACTAGGTCTCTTCCCGGTCCACATCTCATGTGGTGTCTTGTCTACGGATTTTGATGGTACACTGTTAAGTGTGAAAGCTGCAGTTTCTAGAGCGTATCCCCAGAATGACAAGGGTAAATCCGATTTGCTCGTCATAGACCGGTCCATGTCCAACAAGGTCCTATTCCTCCGTTCCGACACGCTGTTTCTCTGTGGCTTACCCGGAGGTGTGAGCTGAGGTACTATACCTCGGCTTTTTAGATGATCATCAAACTCCTGGCTCATGTACTCACCTCCATGATATGATCGTAGAAGCTTTATAGTCTTGCCGAGCAGATTCTCAACCTCGTTCTGAAACTCTTTGAACTTTTCAAAAGTTTCCGACTTGTGCCTCATCCAATAGATATATCCATATCTACTCAAGTCGTCGGTGAATGTCACGAAGTACTGATAGCCACCTCTGGCAGTTGTGCTCATTGGACCACATACATCACTATGTATAAGCTCCAACAGCTCGGATGCCCTCTCGCAACTCTTTGCGAAAGGAGACTTAGTCATCTTCCCGAGCAAGCATGATTCACATGTCTCGAACGACCCAAAGTCGGACGAAGTTAGGAGCCCATCATCATGCAGCTTCTTCGTGCGTTTCAGACTAATGTGTCCAAGCCAGCAATGCCAGAAGTATGTCGGATTTATCTCATTAGGCTTATGCCTCTTGACATTCATGTTATTGACCGGTTCCTATTCTAGATTCAATATAAATGACCCATCTACAATGGGTGCATAGCCGTGGAACATACCATTCAAATAAAACGAACAACCATTGTCCTTTAAATTGAATTCATAACCCTGACTCATCAAACATGAGGCAGAAATAATGTTCCGACTAAGTGCAGGAATGTAATAAGAATTATTCAATTCTAAAATAAATCCAGAAGGAAGCTGGAGCTGCATCGTGCCGACCTCCAACGCAGCAACTCTTGCTTTGTTGCCGACCCTGATGTCAATCTCCCCTTGTGCCACATGCCTAGTTCTTACCAGCCCCTGCATCGAGTTGCAAATATGAACAACCGATCCGGTATCAAATACCCAAGAGCTACTAGGTATGTCAGCAAGGTAAATGTCTATAACATATGCAACAAGTGTACCTTTGCCTGAAGTAGCATTCCCAGCCTTCTTTCCATGCTCTGCAAGCCACTTCTTATAGTTCCTCTTCTAGTGACCGGTCTCCTTGCAATGATAGCAAATGGTCTTTGAGTCCGGTCCAGACTTTGGCGCAGCGGCGGAGGTCACCATCTTCGTGCCCTTTGCCTTAGCCTTCTTCTTAGACCAACTCTTCTTGAACTTAGCTGATTTCTACACCATCAACACTTGATGCGTGCCTTTCTTAATATCCTGCTCTGCCACTTTGAGCATCCCATGCAATTCAGTGAGCTTCTTATCCATGCCATGCATATGATAGTTCGAGATGAACGTGCCATAGCTGGGCGGAAGAGAACCCAGAACTGCATCTGTAGCCAGCTCATCCAAGAGCGGGAAGCCCAACCAATCCAAAGCTTGCACATATCCAATCATCTTGGTCACATGCGGGCTCAGTGGATCACCTTCCTTTAGCTTGCAATCCATCAAGGATCGCCAGACGTTGAACCCTTCGGTCCTAGCCTGTGTCTGAAACATGCTCTTGAGACTCTCGATCATATCATAAGCCTCAACATTTTCAAAATGCTGTTGCAAATCTGGCTCCATACAAGCTAGCATCAGACAGCTGATCTCCGTTGGTTCATCAACGAGTTTCTGGTAGGCATTTTTAGCTGTGGCACTAGCATTATCGGCAGGTTCCTCTAGAAGTGGATCCTCTAGAACATGTTCCTTTTTATCATGCTTGAGAACAATTCTCAGATTTCTATACCAGGTGGTAAAGTTTGTTCAATTCTGTTTATCCTTTTCCAGAATTGATTTCAATGCAAAGTTGGCTTGAGCAGGTGGTGCCATTGATCTACAACAGAAAATACGCAATCACTAAGCAATGTGTTTATGTAGAGTAATTCTAGCCTTAAACGATAATACTCCCACTGAAGTTGGCATCCCTCCGCAAACTCTCAGTGATTCAGGATCTGACTAGCACATGTGACTAGTGAGCTTTAGCATCACTGCTAGACAACATGCCTATTCGGTAAGCAGCTCCTTGCTAATCGTATCTCTACATGACTCCTGTCGGTCGGGAAGGTATCTCATACCCCGGCCCCCAACCTCTTTGCCACAAAGCCCAAAACCGTTTTGATAGCCTTGTCTAGTTAACCTGATGCAGTGCATGTCCGTGTCCGACACGAACCCTTCAGTTCAAGGACATCCAGCAGCACCTCAATTTTATGAGCCCACTACTTGACGTACTTGACATGCGAAGGTGCAACATCGGGGATGGCAATTCGCTTGATATTCATGAGGGATCTTTCTACCATTCTAACATGCAGAGAAAACAAGAAGCATAACAATCACAAATAAACATATATTGTGAAATAGTATGGCTCCTTCATGGACATTCTTCCAGGTCGGCTCCGACTCCGATGACCATCTAGGAACTCCATCTTGTTTGTCACGCTGGGACGCCAAGCCACCAACCTGATCTCTATTATCTAACTACTACAACTAGTAATGAATTTTACATAGCGTCACAAGTCGACACGCAGGTCATTATACAATATAATGACAGCACTTTGGCTCTTGCCGGCTGACAAACATGACGCGCAAGCCATGTATAAGTTACACACATGCATCACATACACATGAGCCATACTATTCACATCAAACCCTGCAAAACAAAGTTATGCATAGAATCGCATTCTACCGGTTTGTGTGTCGGGTATGAAATACAAGGCGCAATTCACATCTGAACTCCGATCACGCCAAATTTTCCGATCTGACCGATCTCATCGATCATCGCGAGTCTGATTCGGATTTACGTTTCACTGTTAACCCCGATGGCAGATAACCGAACGGTAGGGGTAGGTTGTGTCACGACCTCATCGATCTCGATTGACAGAAAACACAGCCTCAACGATCCCCATGTGCAGTTGATCACATCAACCGTGCACATAGCCTATCTAATCAACGACAACAGATCTCATCTGCCGCCTCCACATATCTAAGATGCATACGATCTGAAACCAAATCCTATAGCAGAGGCTCTGATACCACTGTTGTGTTCTACCGTAGGGTGCGTCAACTGCAAATTAAAATTTCCTACGCATAGAACAACCAAGAACATGCTACGGGAGATGGATCACAGTTCGTTACCACTAGACGCGCAGTGCTGTGCAGCGGAAGAAGAGTTGGGGCAGCGCGTCCGCGTGGTTCGTCTCCTCCTTGTCCGATCTGCCTCAAACAGCCGATCGTCTGATCCCACGTACAAGTTCGCTGGAGCGGCGCAAGTGCACCGCCTCTAACGGTATCCGCGCGTGCGGGAGGAACGTCGTGCAGCGGACTGCTAGGTCTGATCACACAACTGGCGGCGAGTGGAGGTGTCTATTCGCAACACATGCAAACCCTAGTGACAGCGCCGAAGCGATCAACCGCATGAGTGTGCTGCACCTCCACTTTATATAGGCGTCCATTGCGGGCTCAACACTTGGGCCTTGCACGGACCCTAAAGCCCATAAGTCTACTCGGCCACAATCTGAATATAGCTCGGATCACATCCGACCAGTGTCCTCAGATCCGACCTCGTAGGTTCCTTCCCTTAAGCGCGCGACCCCTTAGGTTAAAGCCGGCTTGGTCGCAGTTCAGATCACCTCCGAACTGCACGGTCGGTAGCGGCCTCTAGCAAGGGATGCCAAATACCAAGCAAACTATGAAGCTGGTTAGCGAACCTGTACATCATACTTCCATTCCTTTTGCCACACGATATATGTTGTCGAGCTCAAGGCGAGTCTGTAATCCTTGTGCTAGCCTGACCTCTTTCTCGTTTCAGTGATGCCGACCACTATCCGGATTATCTCATAATCCTTGTCGCACGGCCATGCTTATCCTAGTCGGATCACACGAGGGGCCCAGAGTATATCTCTCCTGATCGGAGGGGCAAATCCCATCTTGCTCGACCATGTCTCGCAGCATGGGTCTGGACAAGCCCGAAACCTACCATTGTAACTACCCAGTCACGGAGTAGCGTTTGGTCGGCCCAAAGCAAGTCTGTCACCATCTCGAGTACATGCGTCATCTCAGGTCTTAGGACATAGAACGTATGGTGTACTAGAGACTCACAGATGACATATCGCTGCGTCTCATAGTTGGGTCTGTCCGACTCGAACCTTATCTCGACTCGGATCCGACTACGTCAAATCCGACCAGATCCTTCCAAGTCCATATTATCTGGTTAGCATCCAGTGCTCCATGGCTAGTGAGACCAAGCCATCGACCGTGTCATATGCTAGTCTAGTCGATCGCGCGTCCTCACAACCCTTTCGACTAGGGACCTTTTAGGATAGTCATCATACAATGCAGAGTCGCACAAACAAGTCACGTACTTGCTGATACACATCATTGATAATGTCCAGGGACTATCCTTATTCATAAACACATAGGAAATATCATCATACATGATTGCCTCTAGGGCATGTCTCCAACAACTGGGGCCCGTCGTGGAGGCGGAGCCTGGTCTTGGTACTGGGTCTTGAAGTGGTGGCAGAAGGAGCACTAGAGCACCATCTTGTGGCCGTTGGACCTCCTGGCAGCTTTCTTCTTCGCGCGGCGGCGCCCTACGTGGTGGGTCCCGCCATGGGGCCGCATGCCTCGGTCCGGGAACGACGTCTTGATGGGGACGTGGTGGAGGCGCTCCATGGGCTATGTCACCTACGGCGGGAGGCGGGCGAGGTAGCGAGAGGGATGGTGCAGGAGAGCCCCCAGCGGCGCTAACGAGCTCCGCGATGCAGTCCAGCCAGTCTTCGCAGAGGTTGTCGACGGGGCGATAGCGCAGGAGCTCGCGCGCCATGAGCAGCGCAACCTGCGCGTTCGCCGGGCCGTGACAAGCGTGAGATGGCGAGCCGGCCGGAGTCAGCGACGGGGTGGCGGTGCATCCGTCCGGCCGCATGGAAGGGTGCAGTGACGAGGCCTGCTGCTCGTGCCCCGCCAGGCCGGTGGCGGCGTTGGCGGCGGGTGATGGAAAGCGATGGGGAGGCCTGCCGACGGGCGCCGTCTTGGTGACGCGAGCGGCAAGAGCACCTCGGCGCTTAACACGGGCTCGACGACCATGAGCCATGGAGACGGTGGAGCCGCGGCAAGTTGGTTGACCGAGGAAATGCTTCGAAGCACCCCTACCCGGCGCGCCAAATGTCGGATTCAGGGTTCCGTAGACCCTTAAAAGGTTCGAACTCTGGGGTGCGTGTGAAGAACTCTCTCTTCCTAGCTCACCTGCCCAACGATCCCACGGCCTAGCTCGACGAACTCAAAGAACAAGGGACACAGAGGATTTATCCTGGTTCTGGCCACCTTACAATGTAATAACCTACTCCAGCTTTGTGGTGGATTGCCTCGAGGGGCTGAGGATGAACAACTACAGTGGATGAACAGCATTAGGAGGCGAGGTGTTCTAGAGCTCGTTGAGCTGGTGTGGTGGTCAGGGTAGAATGGCCCCGATTCGAGATGCCTGGCTATGGTGGTGGCGAAGTCCTATTTATAGTGGCCTTGGTCCTCTTCCCAAATGTAGGCGGTAAGGGATCCCACAACGGCCAAATTTGAAGGGGAACAACTAGTATAGGTTATTCCGACAAAAGTAGTCTCCGCCTACAAAAGGCTCCGGTGCTGATGCTGCCGTGGGCTCCATGATGACCTCCGTCCTTCTGTCCCGGCGGTCTTGGTCTCGTTGCACTGATATGGAAACCTTTGCTTGATGCCTCGGAACTCCGCGCCTGTGCTTGCCTCCTTAGCACCAAAGAGGAAACTAGTACACTACGCCCGCTGGCGCCTACCTAGCCATTGGTCATCATGCGAACCTCACGAGGTGCACCTTGCATTGATATCTTCGCTCCTCGGGAGCCAACCAAGCGAGGCTGCCCCTGCCTCCCGTGGCCGGCTGTGCTACCGTGGAGGCCTCACCGCCCCTACTACTCCCACCGCTGGCCAGGCCATCCCTCTACTCACCCACGCCCCGTGTTATTCTGCGGCGATGGCAGCCTCACACCGCAGCGAACCAGTGAACCCTCAGACTCCTCTCCGCGTGGGCATCCACTGCCGCGTCTTCCTCAGCTCCGTGTCGTCCAGTTCCTAGGCTTCCACATCGTCCACCGCCTTGGTGCTCTCGGCACGGCGTGGTCAATGTGGTCAAGGAACGACTTCCATTGGGAGAGTACTGTACGTGGAGAGGATGACAGCTGGGTCCATGGCTGCAACAAGGAAGTGCCTCCTTATCATGCGGAAAATAATGATTCCTTCACCTGACAGCAGGGACCCACCGGACGGGCAACTGTATTTCGTGAAAAAACGTCCCCCTGACTGCTGGGACCCACCAGCTACATCTTCGCACGCAAGGAAGTGCATCCATATTATGGGGAAAAAACTGACTCGCCCCCTAGCTGCTGGGACCCACCAGCTACATCTTCGCACGCAAGGAAGTGCCTCCTTATCCTCCCGGACAGTCGGGACCCACCTAGTCGAAGCGTACGTAGCATTGTCATTCTGGTCGCGAACATGTACTTACATACTGGTCGATCAGTCTGTCTGCAGGCTGCAGTGATGAACTGTGGCCGTGTAAGGAAGGGCATGTGTCTTAGTAGAGGCATGCACATAGCATGTACACGTACGTACAACCAGGGTGCAAGAAAGTAAATACGGCCACATACGTACATACAGGCGGGGTCTCGAATGCCTACTCGCGCATACGTATGGCTAGGGCTTGTGTACATGGCTGGGTTGGAATGAAGAAACTGCATCGTCGTGTTCATCGGGAGCCAACCGGCTGGGTCGGAACGGAATGAGTCGTGTTCATCGGGAGCCAACCGGCTTGGATGTAACAGCTGATCGAAACGAGGCCTGGTGTACCACAGAACCGAGGAAACGACCTTCTATTCGAACGGCCACGGTCGAAACGGGATCCTGTTTAGCGGGAGGGATGTGGCGTACCGCAAAATGGAGGAAACGGACTACTCTTGGACCTCCTACGGTCAAAACGGGGTCCTGTTGCTCGGGAGGGGTGTGGCGTACTGCAAAACGGAGGAAAGAGACTTGTGTTGGAGCGCTACGGTCGAAACGGGGGTCATGTTCATCAGGAGGGGTGTGGCGTACCGCAAAACAGGACTCCACGGGCTATTGTTCATCTCCACCGTCGACCTCCTCCAGCTTCCGCGGGATACTGTTCAACGACCGTCGACCTGCTCCAGCTTCCATCTGCGACTGTTCATCCACGGGCTCCTGTTCATCCAGCCCTCCACCGGCTACTGTTCAACCAGCCCTCCACGGGGTCCTCTTCATCCAGCCCTCCACGGGGTCCTGCTCATCCATCCCCAACCGCCTCGATCGTGGTCCTGTTCATCCAGCGGCAACGACCTCTACTACCATGGGGTCCTGCTCATCCAACCCCCATTGGGAAATGTTCATCCAACCCCTCACCCAACAACGTTGATTGTTCATCAAGGGAAGGAGGCAGCAGGTTCGATCGGCTTCAGTTAGCAGCAGTAGCGAAGGAATCGCTTGATCGGGTTCAGTTAACAGCTAGATCGATCGATCGCTCGGGTTCAGTAACATGTAGCCTGCAGTGCAATCGCTCGGGTTCACTAGGCGAATGCCTCGCTTGGGTTCAGTTAGAGCCCAATGCCTCACATGTGTACGGGAGAAGCCCACATCGCTTGGCCCCCGACCACTCACCGTAACCGGGAACTCCGCGATATTTTCCTCGCCCTATCTTCTACCACAGTTTTTTCCGTCATGGACGGCCCAAGGAATGTCATGCAGGATGAAAAGCCCATTTTCTGTCATGATTTGTTGTCATATAAGTAGAATCCCACCACATCTATGATGATACCGGGTTTTGTCAATATTATCATCATAGAAGTGTCATAAGCATGACAGGAATTTTTTTCATTTGGCCCAAAATGTCATGGATGTGTCTTTTTAGTAGTGTACGGTGCCGGCCTTTGGAGCATCTGGTTCAAGTAGGCCGCCAGCTTAAATCCTATCTAAGCTAGTGACCACCCTGACGACCTTACTGGGGACTGAGGTTACTGCAGAAAAGCAGGCAGAGCACAACACGGAGATTGCAAAACTTCGGGAGGAGATGACCAAGGCCCAGGAGGATATCAATGCTGAAAAAACCCGGACCGCTGCGGAGGCGGAGTGCCTGAAGATGGAGGCTTGTCGTCTAAACCTAGATCAGAACGCCTCCAATGCAGTTCATCCTAGGAGGTACCAGAGCCGTTTGCCTCCGATTTACGAGCCCGCACGTTTGTTCAACATGCCATGGGCAGGCCCGAGTACTCCGGGAGCACCGGTTGTACCCCAATTATCCTTTGATGTACCTGGGGGTAGGTTGCTGGCCCAAACTCACCAGCTAGAGCCTGTACGGAGGGAGGAGCCAGCCCTTGACCCTCTCCTTGTTCAGACACCACCCCAGCATTTTCTGACACCACCGGGTCACTTCTCCAACCCGGTGGATAACATGGTAGCAGCGGCAACCCGACTTACTGCGCTTCCTATCACCCATGAGTCACCAGTCGCGGTTGAAGCTCGAAACGCCATTGAACATTTGTAGACGGCGATTGCTCAGCAGGCAAATTATCCTTGTAGTCGGCATCGTGCCCACTCGACCCCGCTACAGAGTCGTAGCTACAACCGACATGCTGAGTCAGTAGCAGTGTCTAGCAGTGAACGACGCAATAACCCTCCCGGCAGCACATGTTCTGATGCGCAGGCAATTGTGGATGAGGCAAGGGCCCGTCGCGTGGCTAAGGCAGCTAACCTGGGTGCTTATCAGCCGCCCCTGGTAATTCCTTCAACTTTAAGAGGAAAAGGGGTTCAACTACCGCAGCATGTAACCGTTGAATCGTTGTTGTCCTAATGCAGTAGAAGAGAGCAGGAGCAAGAGAGTGGGATTGTATCAGAATGAACAAGGGGGTTTTCCTTGCCTGGCACTTCTGAAGATAGCATTGAGTCTTCATCAGTGTCAACGATCACAACGTCGGAACAACGTCTACCGAGGGGGAACAACATCGGCAACAGAGAGGAAACACCATCAATGCAATGCAACAATATGATGCATGAATGTGACATGGCAATATGCTGTTATTTGAGCTAATGCAGCTAGCAACGATTTAAATGGAGTTGGTTCGAACACTAGATTCAAATTTGAACTCCACATGAGGCATTCCAAATACAATTAATTCAAATTGTCACATATAGTGGTTGTAAGTTGTTCAAACATGGATGAGAATGCCATAAATAGATTCTTCATATTTTTCTGATCATTTTTCATATATAATTTATTTCATTATGAGCTACGGTTGATTTTCTATGAATTTTAGAAGTTTTGGATATTTTCTGAAATAAATAAAATCATTTCTGATTTATTTGAAATCCTAGAAAACATTTACTGCGTAAGCATGACGTCGGTGTGACGTCAGCAAGTCAACAGAGGTGGTCCAGGTCAAACCTGACCAGTGGGACCCGCGTGTCAGTGTCACAGCTAATTAAGAGAGTTAATTAGTGCTAAGTTAAATACTAACCTAAGTTAATTAGGGCATGGGCCCACATGCTAGTGACTTAGCTGGTTAACTAAAAGTTAATTAGCACTAAACTAAAATTAGCAGGGCTCTGGGCCCACTTGTCCGGACCCAGGGGAGGTCAACCCCCTGGTCAGCGGGGTCAAACCCGACGGCGACTCGACGCCGGCGAGCCCAGACGCGACGGAGGGCCTCGGATTTGCTCCTCCTGTGACCAAATTGACGGCGGAGATGTGCTACGTGTAGCTGGGGAGCTGCCGCATCTAGTGGTGCAAGTGGTTGGACACGAGGACACCGGAAGCGATGCCGGCAAGCTCAACAGCGGCGGCCGGAGTTCGGCACGCACGGGCACGGCGTTGTGGCGAGCGACAGGAAGGGCCGTGGTTGCTACGGGCACGTGAGGATGCGCTGAGCATGGTGGTGTGCTCGGCTTCAAGCTACGTTCGCTCTAGCCACGATGGTGACGAAGCGCAACAGCGGCGAGCTTCGGTGACGGCGGGGAATGGCGCTACGGCATGCAAACGAGACAGAGAAGAGGGGGGTTCAGGGTAGAAGCTCACGACGGTTGTAGTACGCGTCTCAGCGGGCTCAGGGAAGGCCGGACGGTGATGTGGCGTTGCCGGCGATCTCGGGCACTGGATGTTGAAGACGACGACGATGGCGGTGTTGCAGAGGCTCACGCGGTGCATTGCTCGGTGAGGAGGAAGAGGTGGTCGAGGCGGAGCTCGTGGGAAGCTCCAGGGGGCGAGGGAGAGGCGATAGCCATGGCTACGGTGAGCGACGGCGACGGTGGCGCTCGGGTGGTTGTGCGCGAGAGAGACAGAGGAGGGGAGAGGAGCATGGGGGAAAGTGCGAGGCGGTCGGGGAGGTTATGTGGCGTCTCCAGCCAGCCTCCAGCGGCGAGCAGGTAAGCAGGAGGTCGCCGGCGGGTGGTCGCGCGCGCCGGGCACGCGCCCTTCGTCCTCCTGGCAAAAGGAGGAAGACGACAGGGGAGGTGGAGATGGGCTGGGCTCGCTTCATCAGCAGGCCGCACAGGTAGGCGCCAGGTAGGTTCTCTCTCTCTCTGGTTTTTCTATTTATTAATGTTTTCTATTTTCTGCAATTGGTTTTGATTTGATTTAAAACATCAAATTGTTTTTTGAACTTTCTGTAAATTGTTATGTGAGCTCAGAAACTAGTCCAAGGCCTCAAGCAACTTACAAAAATATTTGAACTTTATTTCTTATATTACAAAAAAAAATTCAACTCAAATATGTCAAAAATAAATATTTCTGTGGTTCCAAAAATATTGGTTTGAATTTTACCTCTTACCAATATTTTTACAGAGTAACGGGAACATTTCTTTGGACTCATTTGATGAGAATTAAATGTTGATTATTTTTAAAAGTTTTCTGACGCTTTGAAAATTCCCTTAATTCAAATTTCAGAATTTAGACATGATGATCATGCAAGGACAAGCAAATGTTAAACTAGGGTTGTGACAATCTTCCTCTTCTCGTCACCCTCCATAGTCATCAGGTGCACGGCGGCAAGATTCTTCTCCGACACGCTTGGCACGTTGAGCGCAGGCTCGTACCAGGATGGCGGAGGAGTGGCCCGAGCTTTATTCAGCGCCATCAGCGGCAAGCTCGAAGAAGGATCTAGGTGGATCTGGAGTCTCTGGAAGCGAAGGGCAAGAAAGGGGATCTGGAGCAAGACGAAGGAAGGGAATGAAGGCAAATACAGCCCGCGCCACTCTTTTGTCGGTCGGGCAGTTGCCGAGGCAGCATGGGGAAGTGGATACGCCCACGTCCCGTCAATCACCATGCATCAACTGGGGCCGCAGGCTATTGGGGCCCGCGGCGCTCCGCACTTGCCCTTTGGCTTCGCCTCGAAGCCAAGCCCAAGCGCGCCTTGGGCCCGGGGGCTACTGTCGGCGTCCTGGGAACGGGGGTCCCCGGACTTGCCTGCCTGTGGCCCATGACGCGGCTCCACCAGCGGCCCTGTATGGCCCATCTTCATCAGCAAACACTCAAGACCCTGGCGAGGGGCCAAGCCTCGTGAGGCGGACGATGCAAGACCTCCTCGGGGGCAGCCTCACCAGGCTAGCTCGCGAGGGGCGGAGAGATCAAGGCAAGGGGCACCTCGCGAGGTTTCTGTCACGCAAGCCGTGACGACCGTGGCTAGGAGGGCGCCAACACGCACACTGTCCTCGTTTCCTCTTTGGTTCTAAAGAGGCAAGCATAGGCGAGGAGTCCCGAGGCATCAGGCAAAGGTTCCCATATCAGTGCAACGAGACCAAGACCAGCAGGACGGCAGGATGGAGGTCACCGTGGAGCCCAAGACGGCGTCACCACCAGAGCCTTTTGTGACACCCAAGTTTTTATTTGGATTTTTTAAAGATTTTTATTTGACTTGAGGGAGGTGATTTAGATTTTCTTTTTCAAAAGAACTCTCCCTTTCAAATAATTTTTTTATGGCAAAAGTTTTATTTGGATTCACCCAAGATCTGTCTTTGGTCATGGAGGTTCTTGCTTTTCATTTGGACTCAAGACAAAATACTCTTCACTTGGGAAAATGCCTTTTGAAAATCTCTTTGAAATTTGCACTATGGCTTTTGGAATAATCCTTTACCACTTTCAACAATTCCCTCTTGCCACGGACTTAGTGCAAATACTCTCTCCTAACCCTTCCCTCATCTTTGGATCATGTTTGGCATCTAATCCAGCAAGTTGAACCTCCCCTATGTTTACTTTCCATTTAAATCTTATTCAAATAAATCTCTGTCTTCTATCCTATCCATTGGTGCTTTACAAAGGAACTCTACTTTCTGTTTTGATTTTTGCCCCCAAACCAACTCTCCTCCCTAGTCCTTTGAACCCTCAACCAAGATCCATGAAGATCCACTGGTCTTCAGTTCAAATTTTTCAAACTACACTTGCTGCAAGTTTGGACCAGATTTGTCAAATTTGGAGAAATTTATTCAAATCCTTCTCCAAAAATTCCATGTAAAATCAGGCAGCCTCTGGGTGCATTGAGTGGTCACCTCACCAAGTTACAGCCCCAGAAAAATTTATCTCATAGCCAAATCTTTCTGTCGAACACCTGCAGTGCATTGTCAATGTCAAGTTTCAGTTAAGTTCAGAGAACATTGAAGTGCACTGTCGTTTTCTTCAGAACCCGACGTCGATCTCACCAGTGCCACTGTGTCGCCTTGCTCCTCATCCCCTCCCCCTTGTTCCTGCACTGCGCGAACGCCTGGCACCTTGCGGATGTCGGCGACGAGCAATAGAAGGTGCGCCGCCCCGTGACCGACGCCAGCGGCGGCTTTGCGGCCGCCAGCGGGAGGCACGGCGCTGACGGCGCCACCCAGCGCCGCCCAAGCCACCGGAGCTCGCCGCGTGGCCTTCCACTACCCCGGACGCGCTGCCGCTCTCGTCGTGAACCGCAGGGCGCGGAGCGCGCTCTCTGCCGCCGTCGAGCCCGTGCGGCCATCTCACCGTGGACCGACACCATTATGCCAAGACCAACTTCGTTTAGCTGTGGAATGACACCAGTAACCTCCACTGATGCTGCCTGGCCACTCAAACCTCCTGCCAATCCACTACATCACCGTAATCGCTCGCCGGAGATTCTCCGTTCACGGCCACCCCGTCGATCCGCCTATAAATAGAGGCCCCGAGCTTCAAATCGAGCACCCGCCATCCCTGCACTCCACCTAGAGCACGCCTAGCCACTGGAAGAGCCCCGAGGAGGTCTCCTTCCTCGACTCCAGCCGCCGCGACCCGCCACGGGATCCAGCTCGATTCGCCCCCGTGTGTGCACCTCCGCCTCCCTTTTCTTGCCAGTAGTTTCACTATGCAACCCTCCTTCTGACCAGCGCTTCAATTCGAAGTTTGCAGCACTCCACCGGAGTTCCCCACCATCAGCCGAGCCGCCGTCCGCCGGAGATAGTGTCGCCGTCGACGTGGTGCTCCCCAGTGGTCGAGTCCACCACCCACCGACGCGGAAGAACATGCTGAAGCTCTTGGTACCCTCCGATCCTCCTAACTCGCCGTGGTTCAACGCCGGCGTCCACCGCAGTCTTCGGGCGCCGGCGAGCTTTTCAAACCTGACATGTGGACCCCGCATGTCAGCCTCTGTTATATTCTCCCTTGAACCGTTTTCTGTTGGCCCCTTCGGGCAAATACGCTTTCCCTCTTGAGCTTGCGCATTTCCAATCGAACCGTTTTCTGTTTTCTCAGTTAAAACCCTGGAACTTTTCTGTTTCATTACAGATAAGTCCCTGGACAGAAACCTTTATAACTTTTTAATAAAAAGGGATTTTTGAGTGATTCTTTTTTATGACAATCTTCAAATTTTGTCTAGTTTTTTATGGGATTTATTTGAAAAATATTTGGAGACGTTTCTGTGCACCCATTGGTTTTCACGTTAGTACCCGTTTTTCGTGATTGCCGTAGGTTCCGGAACAGGTGACGGAGCCGCGAACTTCGCCGAGCTAGACTCCGACTTCTCCGAACCAGGCAAGCATGTTTGAACATTTGATATGATGAGTGTTTTGCATGTTTTCTTGAAAGTTTGCGCGTGGCATATGAGTGTCGGTAAATACCTCGTTGCTTGTAAGGCAACTACCCGCATGTTCCAAAGTTGCGATGATCTCTGATGAGAGATGGCCTAATCATGTGGTGACATGAAGGGAAGCAAGGTGGTACTGTTGTAGCATACCAGCCTTGCGTCATCCGACTTTCTCCAACGTTAACGTGGATGGAGTCACGTTATCGTTCTTTTCCCCGCATGTTCCAAAGTTGCGATGATCTCTGATGAGAGATGGCCTAATCATGTGGTGACATGAAGGGCTACAAGGTGGTACTGTTGTAGCATACCAGCCTTGCGTCATACGACTTTCTCCGACGTTAACGTGGACGGAGTCACGTTATCGTTCTTTCCCCCTTCCGTGCTACCACATGTTTCATTTGCCAGGATGCGGTTTAGTAAGTTGGTAACCTCTTTCCGTGTACACACCAAACAGAGAGGCCGGGATGTTGGTACCTTGGCCCAGGATTAAAGCCAGTCATCCGGTCAGGGGGCATGGGTGTTTCCGGTTGGGACCGAGAGGGGGGCACCCCCTTAGAGCGCGCGTATAGAAATTTCATCCCATGCTACGCGAGGTTGTAGCCTCCCCGTCTCAAGGTTTTTCTGGAACGTAGCCGAGGGTGATCCCTGGCTTCGGAAGGTTGAATTGGGTGTGTACTGGTTAGACGTGTTTCTTCCAAAACACCGTAAACGGAACTAGTCCCCGTGACTACTGAAATCCGTTGGCTGTGGTTAAGTACAAACTCTGCAGTGTCAATTCCTTCCAAGTCATCGTATCCATGATCAAGTAGTGTAATCAGTATATCCATATCTATCCGCGTGGAAAACTTGTCCCCGGTGAACAAGCTCAAGTGGTAAATCCAGTTTAATTATTATTCCTGTGGATGGACTAAATTTTTATTCATCTCGTACTTGTGATAATTTATGTTCCCGAACTATTAAATTATTGAACTGCAATATAAGCCCTTTATGTGACGTCGCTCAGACGTCCGACTGCGGTGTGTCTTTTGTTTCTTACTTTAAATATAAGCCCTTTATGTGATGTCGCTCAGACGTCCGACTGTGGCACGCACTGCCTTTATTTTCTGTTATAAGCCCTTTATGTGGTGTCGCCCCGACGCCCGACTGTGGCATTATTATTCTCGCAGTTTCCTCTCGAGGAGTCATTCAGACCCTCGTTTGGCACCAGCATTATTATTCTCGCAGTTTCCTCTCGAGGAGTCATTCAGACCCTCGTTTGGCACCAGCATTATTATTCTCGCAGTTTCCTCTCGAGGAGTCATTCAGACCCTCGTTTGGCACCAGTATTACTTTCTGCAGTTTCCGCTCGAGGCGTCATTCAGACCCTCGCTTGGCACCCAGCATTTATTATCTCTATGTCTGAACGCACTGGATAAATTGTTCATATGCTTCATGTTTACATTTGTTATATCTTATGTCCGAACTGTCTTGCGAGTACTTTCATAGTACTCACCTGGCTTGTTGATTTGGCCAGATGTTGTCGAAGGCGATCTCTTGAATGAAGAGTTTGACAGCGCGTCCGACGCCTAGAGGAGTCCCAGTCAGTCCTGCGCGATCCCGGATATTGGTCACTTGTATTATATACGCTTCCGCCACCCGCAATAAGTCTCCTCGAGCCTCACTCCGACGCTCGAAGAGCTGTAGTCTTCAGGAGTCATATCACTCGCTTCGCGGTGACTTTTCCACCGTTATTATCGTGAGTTAGTAGTATGCCACCCTATCCGCCGTCTTGTTTTATCGGCGTGCATGTAATAAATTGTTGGGCAGTCTCCGCTCAACCTTGTATTATATTTAGTACTCCTGGTATTTTTCTTCTGTGACCAAGATATTGTCTACCAGTGAGAAGGAATTCTTCCTTACTGGTCCGTAAAAGTGATTGGTCTCTCAATAATTATTTTATTGAAAAACCGGTCGTCACAAGCTTGGTATCAGAGCCAGGCTGACTGTAGGAAGCCACTAGGTGCGATCGCTAATCGGTTATTAGCGTTTTTTTGTGCTTTTTCAGCTTTTTGCAATTGTAGGTATTTTCTATTGGTCATCATAAATTTATGACATGACTACTCAGAATTTTTGCCTACTTTTGTAGATGGCTGGTAGCAGCTGTGAGAATCGAGTGTTCACGAACGTGCCCGAGGGGTTTGTCAAGCTCCTCGTCTCCATCACCAAGCTCACGATCGGGCCAGCAGCTCGCCGGGAGTTCACGCTCTACCAGCACAAGCTCAGTGACGACGTGTCTATGCACCAAGCTGTGGTGCAATTCAAGGGAGGACGTTCTGCAGCTCGCCACTTCCGTTTTGTGGGAAGGGCCATGCCTACAGAGAGGCATGCCATGCAGATGGCTGCCCGTGAGGCGATAGCTCACCTTCGGGACATCCTTCCTACGATGAAGACTCGTCTCTACCGCTACCTCCCATGCCATGTGCCATACACCAGCCACTATGCGTTCGCCTGCCATCGGGGAGAGCGAGATGAAGCCATCGAGATGGTTGTGGAGTATCTCAAGGCTCTGGAGGAGTCTCGACAACCTCGTGGACGATCTTGTGGCTGCCCGCATGGACTTAGTCCGGGGCGGTCCTGCCAGGAGGAAGGAGCTTCTCAACACGGCGCCGCCTCTGACATTCGTCTCGTCTTCAGCCTCGTATGCACCGGCCGTTTTGGCCACTGCTCGCCGTCTGCCTACCACTGAGGAGTTCGACCGAGTCATCGCTCCTACTCCAGTCAGAGCCGCACCGCCTGCCGCACCCGCTCTACCACCAGTCGCCCCCGCACCATCACCACAGCGCAGCGTCACGCGCCAGGAGCCAGCTAGAGAGGAGGTGGAGGTTGATTCTCCTGGACCGCTGAGTCTTGCCATCGGCAAGGGAAAGGAAATCTTCACCATCTCCGACTGAGAGCGCCGAGTAGCCGCGCGTTATGCCTGCTTGTATGGTTTGTTGTTTTATTTGTACGCTAGTTTGTATTGGTGTGTTTGCTGCCTTCCGGAGTAGTACGCTAGTCTAAATAACATGTCAGGATGTGTACGCGCATCCTGAGTGCTGTATCGTGTGTTTGCTTTTCGCATGTGAGATAGTTGCTAAGCAGTTCTTCTCCATGCAAAATCGCTTATGTTTTCTTGAAAACCTTGAGATCTTTTAAATTTGTTGCCTTTGCAAGATTTTCCTTGTGCTGCACAGTTTTTCTCATGGATTTTGCACAATAATACCCCAGACTGGAAAAATGTCTCGCCCGTGGACTCGCTCCATGCCCAATCAGCCAGAAGAGGTTTACGGGACACACACTAGCAACAATTTCACTCAGGGTCAGTCCAGTCAACACGACAGCGAAGCAGCCCTTTCTCAAGTATGCCGTCTCTTAGAGCAAAGCCAGCAACAGCACCAAGAGATGATGAAGCATGTCATCAATATGGAAACCACCGTGAGCCCTATCAACAGCATTCCAAGTTATCTGAGTTACAGAAGACTCGCCCCTCAAGTTTTGCTCACACCGATAGGCCACTGGAAGCCGATGATTGGCTTCGTGACATTGAAAGGAAGCTGATCATTGCTCAGTGTTCAGATCATGAGAAGGTGCTTTATGCACCACACTACCTTACTGGAGCAGCTGCAGCATGGTGGGAAAATTTCCTACACATGCATCCCAGTGAACACAACATCACCTGGGAAGAGTTCAAGGAAGGCTTCCGTGGGGCACACATCCCCAGGAGCATCCTAAAGATCAAGAAGAGGGAGTTTGATGACCTGAAGCAGAGAGGCATGTCAGTAACAGAATACAATGGTCAGTTTACCCAGCTATCTCGTTATGCCTACGACGAGCACATGACAGAAAATAAGAAGATGGAAAAATTCCTGGACGGCCTGGCACCAGCACTAAGATGCCAACTGATTGTACACACCTTTCCGGATTTTAAGACTCTGGTGGACAAGGCCATTACCTTGGAGAATGAGCGCCGTAGTCTGGAAGATATCCGTAAGCGAAAGAGGGACAAGACGACTCTTGCTCGCAACAACCGAAGCAGGACTGAGGTTCCACGGACAGACACAAGGAGGCCCACGACTACTGAACCAAGGCCCGTCAGACAGTTTCATGCCAGGGACAAGGAGTACACGTACCGTCCAGGGGTCACCTGCTATGCTTGTGGTCACGAAGGGCATTATGCTAAACAGTGCCCAAAGCCAAAGAACCCGGCACCCAAGCCAAACAATGGTGGGAACAATCAAGCCCCCAAGCGCAACAATTTCAACCCCAACAACAACCACAGGAAGGGTCACCTGAACCATGTGACCAGGGAAGAGGCGCAGAATGCCCCAGACATCGTGCTCGGTACGTTCCCTGTCAACACAGTACCTGCCACGGTTTTGTTTGATTCTGGAGCTTCCCATTCGTTCGTTTCGAAGAGTTTTGTTTTGCAACATGGTTTTCCGATACTTCCCTTGGAAAAATCTATGATCATCAAGTCCCCCGGAAATAAGCAAATCGCTCAGGGTTACTGCCGAGGAGTGGTCATTGAGTTCGAAGGACTACAATTCCACGTGAATCTCATCGTGTTGAAAAGTAAGGGACTGGATGTCATTTTAGGGATGGACTGGTTGACTACCAACAAAGGATTCATCGACTATTTCAATCGGACAGTGATTCTCACTCACCACCACGGCAAGACAATAAGAGTTTCCGCTCAAGAAAGGCCACGATCACAGCAACCAAAACTGAACAAAATGGACATTTCAGAACTGAGAAAAGTTCCAGTGGTATGCGAGTTTCCTGATGTGTTCCCTGAAGAACTACCAGGCATGCCACCAGACCGAGAGATAGAATTCAGCATCGAACTAGCACCTGGCACCGCTCCCATCTATAAGAAGCCATATAGAATGGCACCCTCAGAATTGGTGGAGTTGAAGAAGCGGATAAAGGAATTATTGGACAAAGGATTTATTCGAGCCAGCTCCTCCCCATGGGGTTCGCCTGTGTTGTTCGCAAAGAAAAAGGATGGGACACTGAGACTATGTATAGACTATCGAGCCCTCAATATGGTCACCATCAAAAACAAATATCCGATGCCACAGATAAATGATTTGTTTGACCAGCTCGCACAAGCCAAGGTATTCTCAAAGATTGATTTGAGATCGGGATATCACCAATTGAAAGTACGGACAGAAGATATCCCCAAGACAGCATTCACTTCCAGATATGGGTTATACGAGTTTACAGTGATGCCTTTTGGACTAACGAACGCCCCCGCATATTTCGTCCACCTCATGAACAAAGTGTTCATGAAATTCATGGACAAATTTGTGGTGGTATTCATTGACGATATTCTGGTTTACTCCAGGACACCAGAAGAGCATGCTGAGCACCTCAGAATTGTTTTGGGAGAATTGAGGAAACATCAGTTGTACGCCAAATTTAGCAAGTGCGAATTTTGGCTAAGACAAGTTGGTTTCTTAGGCCATATACTGAACCAAGAAGGCATGGCCGTAGACCCAGAAAAAGTCAAGGCCATACTGGACTGGAAGCCACCCGCCAACGTTACTGATGTGCGGAGTTTCCTAGGAATGGCCGTATATTACAGAAGATTTATTGAAGGATTCTCCACTGTGGCAAAACCTATAACACAGTTGCTCAAGAAGGACAAGAAATTTGTATGGACGGAAGCATGCGAGAAAAGCTTCCAAGAACTCAAGAAGAAGCTGACAACCGCACCGGTCTTAACTGTGCCAGACATACACAACAGCTTTGAAGTGTATTGTGACGCTTCCCGAAAAGGTCTCGGATGTGTACTAATGCAGGATGGCAAAGTAGTCGCATATGCCTCATGGCAGCTGCGAAAACATGAGGAAAATTACCCAACACATGACTTGGAGCTAGCAGCAGTTATACATGCACTCAAGGAGTGGAGGCACTTTCTGTTGGGAAATCGCTGTGAAATATACACGGACCATAAGAGCCTCAAATATATTTCACACAGCCAGAGCTAAATTTACGCCAACGACGCTGGTTGGAATTGGTCAAGGACTATGATGTCGGCATTCACTACCATCCAGGGAAAGCAAATGTAGTGGCAGATGCCCTTAGTCGAAACCCCAGCCCGGACAATGACGGTCCGCAAAACTTGAGGCCTGAGTTTCAGCAAGAGTTCACTAGGCTCAACATGATGTTAGTTTCTGAGGGCACCGTGTCAAATCTAGAGATACAACCCACCCTGGTGGAACAAATTAAGAAGGCTCAACAGGGACACCCCAGCATCGAAGGCATAAAGAAGAAAATGAACCTTGGTAAGGCTTCAGAGTTCGTCACCGACAGTGAAGGGACACTATGGTACGGAGACAGACTTTGCGTACCAAACATTGAGGAACTCAAGCAGCAAATCTTAACCGAAAGCCACACCGCTCCATACTCGATCCATCCTGGAGGAACCAAAATGTACAAGGACATTCAGGAAAGATTTTGGTGGCAAGGTATGAAAAGAGATATAGCCACATTTATTGCTTGTTGCGATTCATGTCAGCGCATCAAGGCCGAGCATCAAAAGCGAGCAGGACTACTCCAGCCAAACAGGATTCCGGAGTGGAAATGGGATGAAATAGGAATGGATTTCATCGTCGGACTACCCCGATCACAACGTGGGAATGACGCCATATGGGTCATCACAGACCGACTAACCAAGGTTGCTCATTTCATTCCCGTGAAGACTACCTACTCCACACAAAGACTGGCCAAACTTTATCTCTCCCGTATAGTTTGCTTGCACGGAGTCCCAAAGACTATAATAACAGACCGAGGCACCCAATTCGTCTCCAAATTTTGCGATCACCTACAACAAGCCCTGGGCACGCAACTAGCTTTCAGTAAAGCATACCACCCTCAGACTGATGGGCAAACGGAACGTGTAAACCAAATCCTAGAGGATATGCTAAGAGCCTGTGTGCTCACCTATGGATCCAGTTGGGAAGAGAGTTTGCCGTATGCCGAATTTGCTTACAACAACAGTTACCAAGCCAGCTTACAAATGGCACCCTTTGAAGCATTGTACGGACGAAGGTGTCGTACCCCACTGAATTGGTCAGAAACAGGTGACAGCCGTATCTTCGGCCCGAACATGCTTAAAGAGGCCGAGGAGAAAGTTAAACAAATCAGGGACAGACTCAAGACAGCACAGAGCCGACAAAAGAGCTACTATGATCAGAAGCATCATGAGGTCAGCTTTGAACCCGGTGATTCCGTATACCTCCGAGTATCTCCTATGAGGGGTTTGCAACGGTTCAAAATTAAGGGGAAGCTAGCCCCAAGATTTATTGGACCATTTTGTGTAAAGGCACGAAGAGGCACGGTAGCCTACCAACTAGACCTACCCAAGGAGCTGTCAGACGTCCATGACGTATTCCACGTCTCACAGTTGAGGAAATGTGTGAGTAACCCGGAGAAGCATGTACCTCATGAGAACATTGATATGCAGCCAGATCTCGCCTACAGAGAAAGGCCGGTAAAGATATTGGAGGAATCTGAAAGAAGGACCCATCAGAAAACGACAAGATTTCTCAGGGTTCAGTGGAGCAACCACACTGAGGATGAAGCTACATGGGAAAGGGAAGATTTCCTCCGGGCAGAGTATCCATATCTATTTGAGGATCCGCAGAAATCTCCAGGACGAGATTTTTCCTAAGGGGGTAGGTGTTGTGACACCCAAGTTTTTATTTGGATTTTTTTAAAGATTTTTATTTGACTTGAGGGACGTGATTTAGATTTTCTTTTTCAAAAGAACTCTCCCTTTCAAATAATTTTTTTATGGCAAAAGTTTTATTTGGATTCACCCAAGATCTGTCTTTGGTCTTGGAGGTTCTTGCTTTTCATTTGGACTCAAGACAAAATACTCTTCACTTGGGAAAATGCCTTTTGAAAATCTCTTTGAAATTTGCACTATGGCTTTTGGAATAATCCTTTACCACTTTCAACAATTCCCTCTTGCCATGGCCTTAGTGCAAATACTCTCTCCTAACCCTTCCCTCATCTTTGGATCATGTTTGGCATCTAATCCAGCAAGTTGAACCTCCCCTATGTTTACTTTCCATTTAAATCTTATTCAAATAAATCTCTGTCTTCTATCCTATCCATTGGTGCTTTACAAAGGAACTCTACTTTCTGTTTTGATTTTTGCCCCCAAACCAACTCTCCTCCCTAGTCCTTTGAACCCTCAACCAAGATCCATGAAGATCCACTGGTCTTCAGTTCAAATTTTTCAAACTACACTTGCTGCAAGTTTGGACCAAATTTGTCAATTTTGGTGAAATTCATTCAAATCCTTCTCCAAAAATTCCAAGTAAAATCAGGCAGCCTCTGGGTGCATTGAGTGGTCACCTCACCAAGTTACAGCCCCAGAAAAATTTATCTCATAGCCAAATCTTTCTGTCGAACACGTGCAGTGCATTGTCAATGTCAAGTTTCAGTTAAGTTCAGAGAACATTGAAGTGCACTGTCGTTTTCTTCAGAACCCGACGTCGATCTCACCAGTGCCACTGTGTCGCATTGCTACTCGTCCCCTCCCCCTTGTTCCTGCACCGCACGAACGCCTGGCACCTTGCGGACGTCGGCGACGAGCAGTAGAAGGTGCGCCGCCCCGTGACCGACGCCAGCGGCGGCTTTGCGGCCGCCAGCGGGAGGCACGGCGCTGACGGCGCCACCCAGCGCCGCCCAAGCCACCGGAGCTCGCCGCATGGCCTTCCACTCCCCCGAACACGCTGCCGCTCTCGTCGTGAACCGCAGGGCGCGGAGCGCGCTCTCTGCCGCCGTCGAGCCCGTGCGGCCATCTCACCGTGGACCGACACCATTACGCCAAGACCAACTCCGTTTAGCTGTGGAATGACACCAGTAACCTCCACTGATGCTGCCTGGCCACTCAAACCTCCTACCAATCCACTACAACGCCGTAATCGCTCGCCGGAGATTCTCCGTTCACGGCTACCCCGTCGATCCGCCTATAAATAGAGGCCCCGAGCTTCAACTCGAGCACCCACCATCCCTGCACTCCACCTAGAGCACGCCTAGCCACTGGAAGAGCCCCGAGGAGGTCTCCTTTCTCGACTCCGGCCGCCGCGACCCGCCACGGGATCCAGCTCGATTCGCCCCCGTGTGTGCACCACCGCCTCCCTTCTCTTGCCAGTAGCTTCACTATGCAACCCTCCTTCTGACCCGCGCTTCAATTCGAAGTTTGCAGCCCTCCACCGGAGTTCCCCACCATCACCCGAGCCGCCGTCCGCCGGAGATAGTGTCGCCGTCGACGTGGTGCTCCCCGTTGGTCGAGTCCACCACCCACCGACGCGGAAGAACACGCTGAAGCTCTTGGTACCCTCCGATCCTCCTAACTCGCCGTGGTTTGACGCCGGCGTCCACCGCAGTCTTCGGGCGCCGGCGAGCTTTTCAAACCTGACATGTGGACCCCGCATGTCAGCCTCTGTTATATTCTCCCTCGAACCGTTTTCTGTTGGCGCCTTCGGGCAAATACGCTTTCCCTCTTGAGCTTGCGCATTTCCAATCGAACCGTTTTTTCTCAGTTAAAACCCTGGAACTTTTCTGTTTCATTACAGATAAGTCCCTGGACAGAAACCTTTATAACTTTTTAATAAAAAGGGATTTTTTTGTGATTCTTTTTTCGGACAATCTTCAAATTTGGTCTAGTTTTTATGGGATTTATTTGAAAAATATTTGGAGAAGTTTCTGTGCACCCATTGGTTTTCACGTTAGTACCCGTTTTTCGTGATTGCCGTAGGTTCCGGAAGAGGTGACGGAGCCGCGAACTTCGCCGAGCTAGACTCCGACTTCTCCGAACCAGGCAAGCATGTTTGAACATTTGATATGATGAGTGTTTTGCATGTTTGCTTGAAAGTTTGCGCGTGGCATATGAGTGTCGGTAAATACCTCGTTGCTTGTAAGGCAACTACCCGCATGTTCCAATGTTGCGATGATCTCTGATGAGAGATGGCCTAATCATGTGGTGACATGAAGGGCAGCAAGGTGGTACTGTTGTAGCATACCTGCCTTGCGTCATCCGACTTTCTCCGACGTTAACGTGAACGGAGTCACGTTATCGTTCTTTTCCCCGCATGTTCCAAAGTTGCGATGATCTCTGATGAGAGATGGCCTAATCATGTGGTGACATGAAGGGCAGCAAGGTGGTACTGTTGTAGCATACCAGCCTTGCGTCATCCGACTTTCTCCGACGTTAACGTGGACGGAGTCACGTTATCGTTCTTTCCCCCTTCCGTGCTACCACATGTTTCATTTGCCAGGATGCGGTTTAGTAAGTTGGTAACCTCTTTCCGTGTACACACCAAACAGAGAGGTCGGGATGTTGGTACCTTGGCCCAGGATTAAAGCCAGTCATCCGGTCAGGGGGCATGGGTGTTTTCGGTTGAGACCGAGAGGGGGGGGCAGCCCCTTAGAGCGCGCGTATAGAAATTTGATCCCATGCTACGCGAGGTTGTAGCCTCCCCGTCTCAAGGTTTTTCTGGAACGTAGCCGAGGGTGATCCCTGGCTTCGGAAGGTTGAATTGGGTGTGTACTGGTTAGACGTGTTTCTTCCAAAACACCGTAAACGGAACTAGTCCCCGTGACTACTGAAATCCGTTGGCTGTGGTTAAGTACAAACTCTGCAGAGTCAATTCCTTCCAAGTCATCGTATCCATGATCAAGTAGTGTAATCAGTATATCCATATCTATCCGCGTGGAAAACTTGTCCCCGGTGAACAAGCTCAAGTGGTAAATGCAGTTTAATTATTATTCCTGTGGATGGACTAAATTTTTATTCGTCTCGTACTTGTGATAATTTATGTTCCCGAACTATTAAATTATTGAACTGCAATATAAGCCCTTTATGTGACGTCGCTCAGACGTCCGACTGCGGCGTGTCTTTTGTTTCTTACTTTAAATATAAGCCCTTTATGTGATTTCGCTCAGACGTCCGACTGTGGCACGCACTGCCTTTATTTTCTGTTATAAGCCCTTTATGTGGTGTCGCCCCGACGCCCGACTGTGGCATTATTATTCTCGCAGTGTCCTCTCGAGGAGTCATTCAGACCCTCGTTTGGCACTAGCATTATTATTCTCGCAGTTTCCTCTCGAGGAGTCATTCAGACCCTCGTTTGGCACCAGCATTATTATTCTCGTAGTTTCCTCTCGAGGAGTCATTCAGACCCTCGTTTGGCACCAGTATTACTTTCTGCAGTTTCCGCTCGAGGCGTCATTCAGACCCTCGCTTGGCACCCAACATTTATTATCTCTATGTCTGAACGCACTGGATAAATTGTTCATATGCTTCATGTTTACATTTGTTATATCTTATGTCCGAACTGTCTTGCGAGTACTTTCATAGTACTCACCTGGCTTGTTGATTTGGCCAGATGTTGTCGAAGGCGATCTCTTGGATGAAGAGTTTGATAGCGCGTCCGACGCCTAGAGGAGTCCCAGTCAGTCCTGCGCGATCCCGGATATTGGTCACTTGTATTATATACGCTTCCGCCACCCGCAATAAGTCTCCTCGAGCCTCACTCCGACGCTCGAAGAGCTGTAGTCTTCAGGAGTCATATCACTCGCTTCGCGGTGACTTTTCCACCATTATTATCGTGAGTTAGTAGTATGCCACCCTATCCGCCGTCTTGTTTTATCGGCGTGCATGTAATAAATTGTTGGGCAGTCTCCGCTCAACCTTGTATTATATTTAGTACTCCTGGTATTTTTCTTCTGTGACCAAGATATTGTCTACCAGTGAGAAGGAATTCTTCCTTACTGGTCCGTAAAAGGGATTGGTCTCTCAATAATTATTTTATTGAAAAACCGATCGTGACACCTTTGGCAGGCGAAGACCACCTTTAGTCAGGATAACTTGTACTGGTTGTCCCCCTTCAAATTTGGCCATTGTTGGATCCCTTCCCGCCTAACAATTGGGGAGAGGACCAGGGCCTCTATAAATAGGACTAGCCACCACAGTGAGAGGAGTCGGATCGGGAGCCATTCAGATCATCCTCATCCACACAAGCTCACCAAGCACAAGAGCACCTCTCCTCAGGACGCTGAGCTTTGAGATCACGGTGAGGGCGTGAGCTAGGGGGAGGAGAGATGTCCGTGCGCACCCCAGAGTTAGAACCTCAAGGGATTTGCCGGAACCCGAAATCCGACAGAGCTGGCCATTGATATGTTGGATGTCAGTGATGCAGTATGTGCCAAGTATTTCACTGTGCTGTTGGAAGGGCCGGCTCGCACATGGTTGAAGAACCTGCCCCCCAATTTTATCAACAGCTGGGCGGAGTTGAAGGAGCGCTTCATCAAGAATTTTCAAGGAACTTGCAAGCAACCGATGACAATTTTTGATTTGCAGCACTGTGTGCAGCGTGAAGACAAGTCAATCCATCATTGGGCTCGACGGGTTGCAAGCATTATCCACACTTCCGATAGCATTGGGGCGGCTCAAGCTGTGTTGATCTTGGAGAATAACTGCCACTTTCAGCCTCTCGTGCAGAAGCTGGTGCACACAGTGGGTAATCTCATAGATGTGCTTAGCAAATATGCTGACTCTAATGGTACAAAGGATCCTAGCTCTAATGATGATGAATCTAATAAGGACAAGAAAAATGATGGAGGGAAGGGTCAGCAACAGAATGCCTCGGCATAGAATGGTAATCACAATAACCATGGTAATGGTGGAAAACACAAATACCCCAATGGCGGGTCAGATTTTGTGGGTAACACCAACACAGTGTTCAAAAATCAGCATCACAATGGTAAGCAGCTTTATAACAAGGGGAAACCCAAGAATTATGTGGAAGCTCTTAATGTGCCATGTTCAAAGCATAGTTATCCTAACAAGCCATCTTCTCATGCTTGGAAGGATTGTTATATTATGCAGGAGTACAAGAATCAGTCGTTTCAGCAGCATTATGACAACGGTAATGGGCCGCCAGGCGGGTCAGGCTCAGGAGGTTTCCAGGGAGCCGGCTTTTGTGGTGGCGGCTCAAACTGTAGCTATAGGAGCCAAGGGAACCATGGTGGTCATAATCAGCAGTCTATGTCGGTGTTCTGGGAACCAGGGTACCCAGACTTGCCTTCCTGCGGCCCACGGCGTGGCTCCACCGACGGCCTGGTACGTCCCATCTACAACACCAACAAGGCAAAACCCTCGCGAGGGACCATGCCTCGTGAGGCAGACAACACCAAGGCCTCCGGAGGGAGCGGTCTCCCCAGGCGGCCTCCTGGGGAGCGAAGATTTCTATGCAGGTGCCCAACCACACGAGGTTGCAGTGACGCAAGCCATGACGACCAAGGCCATGTGGGCGCCAGCGAGCGCAGAGGAGACAATTTCCTGTTTGGTGCTAAATAGGAGAGGACGGGCGTGGGTTCCTAAGGACTCAGGCAAAGGTTTCCATTCCAGTGCAACAAGACCAGGACCGCCAGGACGGTAGGACGGATGTCATCGTCGAGCCCACCACAGTGTCATGACCAGAAGCTTTGCAGGCGAAGACCACCTTTCATCAGGATAAGATGTACAACTTGTCCCCTTTCAAATTGGCCATTGTGGGATCCCCTCCCGCCTACTTTTTGGGGGAAGAGGACCGAGGCCACTATAAGTTTAGGTTAGCCACCACCGTAGCAGGGGATCCCCCCTTCCACCCTCATCAGAGCAGACCTCGCGAGGTTGTTCTTCCCTTGTACTAGTTCATCCTCATCCCCTCGTGAGGCAAATCCACCACAAAGCAAGAGTAGGGTCTTACACCGCAAGGTGCCCCAAACCTGGGTAAACTGCGGTGTTCGTCTTCTTCCTTGTTCATCGAGTTAGGCCGTGGGGGTGATGAGCTAGTTGGATGGAGAGGTTGAGTTGTTCACACACGCCCTAGAGTTCGAACCTTTCTTTGGTCTGCGGAGCCCTGAATGCCACACTTGGCACGCCAGGTAGGGGAGTGTGGAAGGTCCACCTCTTCATCAGTTGCGCTGCACCCCACGCTGTGTGGTTCCCATGGCAGGCGCTGCCCCGCCCGTCGGGCCGCCGGGCGCGTTCGGAGGCATCGCGGGCCTTTGAGCTTTCTCCCCGCCTTGCGATAGGTGTAGTGGCGCTAAAGTTCAGGCCAGTGGTATCACTACGGTACGACAGTGCGGCATACCCCATGGAGTTCCTTTGGATGTACGCGGAAGCCGCCTGGGCGGCGGGCGGCGATGACAAAGTCATGGTGAACCGGCTCCCTATGGCCCTCACGGGTGTGCCGCACTCCTGGCTGCTCAGCCTGACAGAGTCTTCGGTATCGTCCTGCGAGGAGTTGTGTGATTTGTTCATCACGCGCTTCGCGGCACCAGCACCCCATGCCGTTGTGACTATTCTTGGCGGGTCGCAAGCGCCAGCCTCGAGCCGCCACATCAAGCAGCATTTCTGACAGGTGGGGGCCGCCTAGCCGCGGCAGGGGGCTCCTCCAGGCCGGGCGGCGCCCGAGACCGACATCATCTTCGACTCCAGCGACCACCCCAAGACCACGGTCGGCACCGGTGCACTCTCCATGCTCCACAGGCCCACCATCAGCAACATTGCAGTCACCAAGACCCTCATCAACGGCGGCGCTGGCCTCAACGTCCTCTCCGTGGAAGCTTTGGATCAGCTTCATGTGCCTTATGACTAGCTCGCCCCCACCAGACCCTTCTCTGGTGTGGTCGACGGTTCCACCATCCCTCTAGGGCAGCTTCGCCTCCCCGTCACCATCGGCATGCGCTACAACTACCGCACCGAGCTCAGCGACTTTGACGTCGCCCGCATCGGCCTCCCGTACAATGCCATCCTTGGGTATGCAGCCCTTTCCAAGTTCATGGCAGCTACGCAGCCCGACTACAACGTCATAAAGATGTCGGGGAGCTACGACATCCTCACTGTGACGGGGGAGGCCTAGGATGCACTCCTGGCCGTCAAGCGCGCCATCAAGGCCGTGGCAGCTGCGGAACCATGTGCCAAAAGCGCTACGGAGATCCCGGAAGCCACGCCCTCAAAGAAGAAACAATTGGTCTCTCAAAATTGGGCTGAGATGAGGCAGGTGCCAGTCGACGATGGGGGCTCCGGCCCCACCTTCACCAAAGGCGTCGGCCTCCCCCCAGACCAAGAAGAGGCGCTGGTCGGGTTCCTCCGTGCGAACAAGGATGTGTTTGCATGGGAGGCAATCGACCTGGTTGGCGTCCCGCGAGATGTGATCGAGCATCACTTGATGGTGTGCCCCGGTGCACGCCTGGTGAAGCAGAAGGCACGGCGGTAGCCCCGGAGAAGCAATCATTAATCATCCAGGAGGTCCACAAGCCGCAAGAAGCTGGCATCATTCGGGAAGTGCGGCACCTAGATTGGCTGGCTAATCCGGTCATTGTTCCCAAGAATGGCGGTAAGGACCGCATGTGTGTCGACTTCACGAGCCTCAACAAAGCTTGCCCTCATGACGCTTTCCGTCTCCCGTGCATCGACCAGATCGTCGACTCCACCGCCGAGTGCGACTTGCTGTGCTTCCTAGACGCCTTCTCGGGCTACCACTGAATCAAGATGGCGTTGCAGGACATCGAGAAGACAACTTTCCTGACCCCATGCGGGGTGTATTGCTACACCTGCTTGTCGTTCGGGCTGCGCAATGCCCGCACAACCTTCCAGTGATTGATGCACATCGCCCTGGGCCGGCAGCTTGGGAGGAATGCCGAGGTGTACGTCGACGACATAGTTGTCAAGTCGTGGGAAGCAAGGACCCTTGTCGAAGACCTGGAAGAAACGTTTGCCAACCTGCGGCTCAATCCGGATAAGTGCATGTTCGGCGTCCCATCTGGCAAGCTGCTAGGCTTCTTGGTGTCAGATAGAGGGATCGAGGCTAAACCGGAGAAGATCAAGGCAATAGAAAGGATGAACACGCAGCAGACCCTCAAGGAGATGCAGAAGCTCGCAGGCTGCGTAACCTCGTAGGGGCGCTTCATCTCCAAGATAGGCGAGCGCGTCCTCCCATTCATCAAACTGATGAAGAAGAAGGGCCTGTTTGAATGGACTCCGGAGGCCAAGGTGGCCTTCCAAGACATGAAGAGGTACCTCACCAGGCCGCCGGTGATGGTGGCACCTCGTCCTCTTGAGCTCATGGTGCTTTACCTAGCCGCCACACCCCACTCGGCCAACGCGGCACTCGTGGCGGTCCGGGAAGAGCGCGCGGAAGCTGGTGTGCGGCGTAGCACCCTGCGCCCGACCGCTCCATCGCCGCCTCAGACGGCTCTCCCAAGGCCCCGACTACCCCACTTGACGGCAAGGCTCCCGAGGCTCCCTCGTCTCAAGAAGGGTTGGACGCCGTCGACGCCTCTTCCCTCATCGAGCACCCAGTGTACTTCATCAGCACGGTACTGCTTGACGCGCGCGCACGCTACCCCATGCCGCAGAAGCTCCTGCTCGCGCTCCTCGTCACCTCCAGGAAGCTGCGGCACTACTTCCAAGGGCACCCCATCAAAGTCGTCTCCGCATACCCCCTGGAGAAGGTGCTTCGAAGCCCCAATGTCGTGGGAAGGGTTGCTGAGTGGAACATCGAGTTGCAGGCGTTCCAGCTGGATTTCAGCACCACCAGGGTCATCAAGGGCACGGCCCTCGCCGACTTTTTGGCGGAATGGACCGGCGCCCCTGATCGAGGGGCGGGGGAAGACCATTACCTCACACCCGGCAATGAGGCACTCGATGGCTGGGTCATGTACTTCGACGATGTGTTTGCGCGCAGGGGCACGGGGCTGGAGCCGTGCTCATCTCACCCACCCAGGAGAAGCTCTACTACACCGTGCAACTCTGCTTCCAGCATGGTGTGAAGGTCTCCAACAACATCGCGGAATACGAGGGCCAGATCGCTGGCCTCAATGCCGCAGTGGCTTTGGGGGTTAGGCGTCTCACCATCAACGGCGACTCTTAGCTCCTCGTCAACTTCTCAAAGAAGGAGTACAAGCCAAAAGACGAGCACATGGAGGCATACCTAGAAGAGGTATGCAAAATTGAAAAATCATTCTTGGGCTTGGAATTGCAGCACGTACTGCATGGCACGGACAAGGAGGCGAACGACATCGCCAAGAGGGCGTCCCGGCGTGAAGCCTGGCGTCTTCGAAGAGCAGCTCTTCAAGCCATCGGCGGCTCCCCCCACTGCAGGCCCGGTGCTGCTTCGGGAGGAACCGCCCATGGCACCTACCTCAGGCGCCCCAGCCTGCGGTCGGACCTTCGGAGCTCTCCTTTTCCTCGCGCTCGAACCTCAGGAGGGGGGCTGGCCCGAGGAAATCAAGACGTAACTGCTCTGAGGCACCTTGCCCGAGAAGGAGGAAGACACAGAACGAGTGGCCCGCCAGGCCACCGCTTACTGCATCCAGGCCGGCGAGCTCAACCGAAGGCGCCCAAATGACGTCTCTCTGCGGTGCATCTGCAAGGAGCAGGGGTGTGAGCTGCTGGCTGACATCAACAGCGGGGATTGCGGCATCATTCTTCGCCGTGCACCCTCATGGGCAAGGCGTTCTGCCATAGGCTTACTGGCCCACGACGCTCAACGACGCCACTGAACTAGTGAGATCCTGCGAGGTAGGTCAATTCCGTGCAAAACAGATCCACCAACCCGCTCAGGGCCTCCAGACCATCCTGCTCTCATGGCCGTTTGTGGTCTGGGGGCTGGATATCCTGTGCCCGTTTCCCCGAGCAGCCGGGGGCTACCGCTACCTCTACATCACCATCGACAAGTTCACCAAGTGGGTGGAGGTGGAGCCCATGCGCACCATCCCAGCTAGCATGGCCATCAAGTTCATCAAGGGCCTCGTGAGCCACTTTGGGGTCCCCAACCGTATCATCACTAACGATGGCTCTCAGTTCACGAACAACCTCTTCAAAACTTATTGTGCTAACCTTGGAACACAGATATGCTACGCTTCGGTGGCGCACCCACGGAGTAACGGCCAAGCCGAGCACACCAATGCAGAGGTCCTAAGGAGCCTCAAGGCAAGGAGCTTAAAGAAGAAACTCGGGGCATGCAGCAGGGGTTGGCTCGATGGGCTTCAGTCCGTGTTGTGGTCCATCCTCACCACCGTGACTAAGCCCACCGGTGCAACCCCATTCTTCCTCGTCTACGGGGCTAAGGCGGTCCTCCCTCGTGAGGTCAAGCATCGCACCCCACAGGTCTTGGCGTTTGATGAGGCACGCCAGCATGCCTCATAGGGGATGGACCTCACCGCCAAGCCTGGCTCCGTGCCACGAGGTACCAGCAAGCGCTACGGCGGTATCACTGTCGTAGTATCCGCTCCAAGACCCTCGAGGTGGGTGACCTCGTCCTGAGACAAGTGCTCTCCAAGGAGGGGCTTCATAAGCTCTCGCCCATGTGGGAGGGCCCGTTCAGGATTGCTCGTGTCTCTAGGCCTGGTGCCGCACGCCTGGAGACGCAGGACGGGGTCCCCATCCAGAATGCCTGGAACATCCAACACCTCCAGAAGTTCTATCACTCACCAAGGCCATGCGCCTCTCAAGTCTCCGCCCGTGACACTCTGACGTAATAATGAGTGGGTCTGTACATGCCCGCTGTCTCCTGAGCACCGCCCCTAGGCCTCACGGGGTCTCCCACCCACATCCTAGTGGAAGCCCCATGCTCCGCGTTAGCAGGAAGACCACAAGACTAGCGTAGGTACCGAACGCGGCTATTCTTTTGCTTGCTTTTTGTAGCTGATTTGCAACTTATTGGAATGAAATTTGAAGTTCTCGCGTCTTTATTTGAAATGTTTGGGAAATTTTTCTCCTCGCAACATTCACTCTTTCAGGTCTTTCCTTAGGGAGAGTGACAGTTGCTCGTTGCTCTTCCTCGCGCGTCACGCGCGTGGGGGCTAGGCATGGTGTGTGCGCTTGGGCCCGCCCGCAAATACATCTCGCCAAAGCCTTGGTGTCCTAGACTATGGCATTTTAATCCTAGCACGGTGCTCTTAAATGAGCCAACGGGCACACAAGCCTTCCTGAGGCCATACCTCCGGGCATCATAACGCGGCGTACCAGCGGCGATCGGCCTACGCTCAGGGGCTCGTGTGAGGTATGGCATCTCCGGAGGACCAGTAACCCTGCAACCATAGGGTGACTCCCGAGGCCTAAGGACTTTCGAATCCTCAAGAAGGAAACTCCTGGCGGACCTCTCCGGAACTAGGGGCGTGCATGAAGTCCAAGCTCCAGAGAAGCTCGCTCTCACGGCACAGGAGTCTACCACAAGCACACTAAGCGAAGTCAAACCAATCATAATCAGTAGCAACACGGATATCCGGACGCAATATAAAAACGGTAATATAATGGCGCAAGTGCCATGATCTTTTACACACCATGACAGGGCTTTCTACTTTTCTCATGCAGGACAAAGAAAGGAGCAAAAGCAGCCGCGCGTCTACAGCGGCTCCTGAGAACCGACTCCAGTAGCGCCCGAGCTCAGTGAGAGTCCTCCTCCTACTTCACTAGGTGTGTCGGCGAGGTAGCTCATCGCCCTCCCCAGTATGAGCTCGGTGGCGTGGTGGGTCATCGTAGTCACCGTCGCTCGTGATCTCCCCAGAGGAGGAGACTCCACCACTAGAGGCCTCGCGACCGTCGCCGAGAGCAAGCTCACCGCCAGAGATGCTACCGCCCCTCTGACCGTCGTCGTCGGAGGGGTGGACGTCGTCGTCGTCGTTGTCGCTCTCCGGGCAGCACCCCAAGCGCATGCCATCTTCCCCGAAGACCCTGACATAGAGGGTCATAGCGCCGTCATACCTGAAGTGGAGGGTACACCTCCCCTGCAAGCCGCCTGGCTGGGCGAACAGCTGCCACCCGCAGTTCAGGAACACGTTGCCGGCGGGGGTGACCTCGACCTCCATCCATGAGGCCCTGCTACAGCAACGATGGGCCTGCAGCCAGAGGCCACCAGGTCCCCCGGCCGGTAGCGCACCCGCAAAGAAGCGCGGGAGCTGGAACGAGACGCCTCCAGGCCTCTCTGCCCACACCACGAACTCTGAGGATGCAACAGCCAAATGGGATCATGGACGCGGCGGCCGAACGGCTGCCACATGCCTCCCCCCGTCGTCGTGGCCACTGAGGGAGTCCTGGATTAGGGGGTCCTCGGACGGCCGGACTATATACTTTAGCCGGACTGTTGGACTATGAAGATACAAGATTGAAGACTTCGTCCCGTGTCCGGATGGGACTCTCCTTGGCGTGGAAGGCAAGCTTGCCAATATGGATATGTAGATCTCCTCCCTTGTAACCGACTCTGTGTAACCCTAGCCCCCTCCGGTGTCTATATAAACCGGAGGGTTTAGTCCGTAGGACAACAACAATCATACCATAGGCTAGATTCTAGGGTTTAGCCTCTACGATCTCGTGGTAGATCAACTCTTGTAATACTCATATCATCAAGATCAATCAAGCAGGAAGTAGGGTATTACCTCCATCGAGAGGGCCCGAACCTGGGTAAACATCGTGTCCCCCGCCTCCTGTTACCATCCGCCTTAGACGCACAGTTCGGGACCCCCTACCCGAGATCCGCCGATTTTGACACCGACATTGGTGCTTTCATTGAGAGTTCCACTGTGCCGTCATCATAAGGAGGGATGGCTCGTCTCGTTGTCAAGGACAACATCAACACTGGGGGAGCCCTGGCTGTAGGCCAAACTCTCCGACTAGGCGGCTTCGTCATGACCGCCCGTTCGGCCGCTGCGCCGACGATGACTTCTCGGGTCATCAAAAACAGTCTCCACGTCGGCTCAGAATTCGCCGAGCAGATGGATCCAATGGAGCTCTATTCTTTGAATGAGCTCTTGGATCGCATCGCCTCCTTGGGAGTCGGTACAGACTATGATTGGATCGGGCTTACACCCGACCAAAGGGAGATTAACTCTCCGCCGATCACCCATCAGATAGCGGTGGTGGAGGAGCAACGCAGCGATTCTTCCTCTATCTTGAGGACAAGCTATGTCCGGATTCCCGAGCTCTCTAAGCCGGATACCCGTCTACTCTGGTACCCCCTCTAAGACATGGCCCAAGCTCTGAACCTAGAATCAGACAGCGGGCCAGACCTATTGGGCAACAAACCTGAGCCCGAACTTTCAAAATCGGAAACTCCGTTGCTCCCGGGTCTCAGATCGCGTCAGGGTTTGGGCCTAAATCTACCCACCCACCCAGATATAAGTGATCTTTCCCACATTAGACAAGAGCCCCAAGAAACAGTACATCACTATTGGGCTAGATTCCTCCTTGTAATGAGAAAGGTCAGGGACTGTCGCGAGGAAGACGCAATTTCATTCTTTTGCAAAAATTGCACGGACAAGGGAATCCTCAACGCCATAAGTCGGCGTGAAATAGCACACTTCGCTGACTTGGCGGCCATAGTACAGAAGTACTGTGCGATGGAAACCGCCTGGAAAACCCAAACAAAATTCTAGGTCCGGCTCTCACTAAAACCCCCGTCCGAATTAAAAGGGTGTACTCTCATAAATCACCTAATACAATTACAAAGAAACAAAAGCCCACTAAAGGGCGTGGAACCGTACTGGAGGGATGGCTTAACGGGCCATGCAAAATTCACAGTACAATGGATACCATACCAACACACAGCCTTAGAGCATCTTGGGTACTTCGGCAGGTGGCCAAGAGCGGTGAGGATATCCTCATCAACAATACCGCAGAGCACCATCCCGTGGAGAACAACAATATAGTATTGACAGTCTTCGAGACCTTCGCCTCAAATAATAGGCGTAAGCGAGCACTCCGCAGCCTTGCCGAAGTCTGTCACGTAGCAGCAATAAATCCATGGAGCGACAGGGCTATGACCTTCAATGCCAGTGTCAAACCAAAATTCTGAACAGCCCGAGCACCAGCCGCCTTGGTCCTTAGTCCAATTGTGGATGGCTTCCGGCTTACTAAAGTGCTCATGGACGGCGGCAGCGGACTAAACCTCATCTATGAGGAGACCCTTCGAAAAATGGAAATAGACAGAAGCCGCATTGAGCAAAGCAGCATGACCTTTAGAGGAATCATCCCTAGTCGGGAGGATCGATGTGCTGGCAAAATCACACTAGATGTGGTATTCGGCACGCCGGAGAATTATAGGTCCGAACAAATCACATTCCAAGTGGCTCCGTTCAATAGCGGATACCACGCCCTTCTAGGGCGGGAGGCATTCACGATCTTCCAAGCTATACCCCATTACGGGTACATGAAGCTCAAAACGCCTAGACCCAATGGAATCATCACTCTAGCTAGTGATCCGGACATAGCACTCCGCGCCAAAAATAAAACAGCCACACTGGCCCTCGAGGCGTTATCTGAAGCCCTCGCGGCCGAGGAATTAACTGCGCTGCGCTCCACAGTGGACAGGGACGACGTGACACTTGATAAAAGATCCAAGTCCACCTCTTTCAAACCAGCGGATGAAATAGTCAAATTCCAAGTCCATCCAACGGACCCTACAAAAACAGCATCCATCGGGGCACAGTAAAACCCCACAGTAGACGCCGCACTACGGGACTTCTTGCGCGAGAATCGGGACATCTTCGCCTGGCATCCTTCAGACATGCCAGGAATCCCACGCAGGCTGGCCGAGCATAGCCTGAACATCCTAAAAGGATTCAAGCCGGTCAAGCAAACTCTTCGGCGCTTCTGTGAGCCTAAGCGACAAGCCATGGGAGATGAGCTAGCCAAGTTACCGGAGGTCGGATTCATTCAAGAAATAAAACATCCGGACTGGCTAGCAAACCTGGTGATGGTACCAAAGAAGGACAAATCCTGGCGCCTATGCGTCGACTTCAAGGACCTTAATAAGGCTTTCCCAAAGGATCCCTTCCCCCTCCCTCGCATCGATCAAATTATCGATGCTACCGCAGGACACGACTCATTGTGCTTCCTCGACGCATACTCCGGATACCACCAAATTAAGATGGCGGAGTCCGATCAAGCCACAACGGCATTTATCACTCCATACGGCCCCTTCTGTTTTAACACCATGCCTTTCGGGCTCAAAAACGTCGGTGCAACCTATCAATGCATGATTCGGACATGCTTGGAGACACAGATTGGCAAAATAGTGGAGGCATATGTAGACGATGTGGTCATTAAAACCAGACACGTCGAATCCTTAATAGACGACTTGAGGCTCACGTTCGATAATCTCCAAACATACAACATCAAGCTCAATCCGGAAAAATGCGTCTTCGGCGTGCCCGCCGGGAAGCTCTTAGGCTTCATCGTCTCTAATAGAGGAATCGAAGCAAACCCGGCTAAAATCCGAGCTCTGACACAGTTGGCTATCCCAACAGACCTCAAGCAAATCCAGAAACTAACTGGATGCGTGGCTGCTTTAAGCCGCTTTATCTCCCGGTTAGGAGAAAAGGCACTACCCCTTTTATCGCCTCCTGCGACGCACCGAACACTTCGAGTGGATGGATCCGGCCACGGCCGGATTAGAAGAAATAAAAGCCGTTTTGGCCACGAACCCAATCTTGGCCGCACCTAACGTCGGCGAACCAATGTTGCTATATATAGCGGCAACACACCAAGTGGTAAGTGCAGTACTCGTCGTCGAACGAGAGATGGACGGACATAAGTTCCCGCTTCAAAAGCCGGTATACCATGTATCCACTGTCCTCAATCCATGCAAATCACGGTACCCACATTATCAAAAGATAGCATATGCGGTCTTCATGGTATCCCGGAATCTACGACACTACTTTCAAGAGTGTTCAATTACGGTGGCCTCTGAAGTGCCACTCAACGACATAATAAACAACCGCGAGGCCACGGGCCGTATTGCTAAATGGGCTATTGGGCTCCTCCCGTTCGACATAATATACAAACCATAGTGTGCCATTAAGTCACAAGTCCTGGCTGATTTCGTCGCCGAATGGACAGAAGCCGAACTCCCTAAAGAGTACGGCGCGTACTCCAACTGGATTATGCACTTTGACGGCTCTAAAATGCTGGCTGGTCTGGGGGCCGGCGTCATCCTGACGTCCCCCACCGGAGATACAGTCCAATACGTACTCCAGATACTATACACAGACTCCAACAACGCGGCAGAATAGGAGGCCCTGTTACATGGTCTCCGGATGGCAGTCTCCATGGACATTGAACGCCTGGAGGTGCGTGGGGACTCGAACCTCGCAATATCTCAAATAAATGGAGACTTCGACGCCAAGGATCCAAAAATGGCGGCTTATCGCAATGCCGTCCTCAAAATGTCAGCTCGATTTGAGGGGCTGGAATTCCACCATGTGGCTCGGGAAAACAATCAGGCAGCGGATGTCCTCGCCAGCATCGGCACTAAGCGCGACCCCGTCCCACCTAATATCTTCCTGGAAAGGTTGTTTAAGCCATCCGTGGTATGGGAAGGGGAGACCGGTAATAATTGTCCAGACCCGGCCACAACGACAGATACCGAACACTCTGACATAATTGGAGGCTCTGCCACCAAAATAACACCTTCCGCACGTGTAATAATGGCAGTCATCGCCCCGTGGACAGAACCATTCCTGGCCTACCTAACTAGGCAGGAACTACCCGAAGACCCAAATGAGGCACGCTGCATTGTGCGGCGGTCTAAAGCCTATAAGGTCCACGACGGAGAGCTTTATAAGAAAAGCGCTACCAGAGTACTTCAAAGGTGCATCTCCGAAGAAGAAGGGCGGCAACTTTTGAAAGAAATTCATGCTGGACTTGGCGGCCACGACGCCGCAGCTTGGGCCCTTGTAAGCAAAGCCTTCCGTACAGGCTTCTACTGGCCGACAGCCCGAGCAGACGCACATGACCTCATTCAACGTTGCGTCGGTTGCCAGCTTTTTGCAAACCAAAGCCATATGCTGCCTACCGCTCTCCAAACAATCCCCATTACTTGGCCCTTTGTGGTCTGGGGGCTTGATATGGTCGGACCCCTCAAAGGGGGAAGCCGTAAGAAAAAATACTTATTGGTCATGGTGGATAAATTCACCAAATGGATAGAAGCCAAACCAGTTAAAACAGGCGAATCCGGACCAGTGATAGACTTTATATCCGGGGTCGTACACCGTTATGGCGTCCCCCACAGAATCATCACCGATAACGGCTCGAACTTTACAGCCGACGAGGTAAAACTTTGGTGCAGCAACATGGGCACATCAAGCTCGATTATGCTTCTGTCTATCACCCGCAAACTAACGGTCAAGTCGAATGAGCAAATAGTCTTATCATGAGCGGCATTAAACCCAGATTGGTGCGATCCTTGAAGGAATCCAATACGCACTGGGTAGAGGAGCTCGACTACGTACTATGGGGGCTGCGGACCACGCCGAATCGCACTACTGGATACACACCATTTTTTATGGTGTACGGCGCAGAGGCGGTACTGCCCTGCGACATAATTCATGACTCACCTCGAGTGTGCATGTATGAAGAGAAAGAAGCCGAGCTTGATCGGCAGGACAGTTTGGACGCCCTGGAGGAGGAGCATGACGTGGGAAAAGCCCGTTCCGCATTCTATCAGCAACAGGCTCGAAGATATCAAAGTAGAGAAGTACGGGCCAAAACTTATAATGTTGGCGAACTCGTTCTACGCCTACCGGAGAAGAAAAAGAACAAGCTCAAGCCCAAATGGGAAGGTCCCTTCGTTATTGACCAAGTTCTCACCGGTGGAGCGTACCGTCTGCGGGATGCATCGGACAATCGACTCGAGCCAAACCCATGGAACGCAGCCAGGCTCCGAATGTTCTACGCCTAGCGCCAGACTCGGCGTTCGTCTCCTTACCTCTGTCAATTTTTTTGGTACATGCGTTATCTGTCTTTTCTTTCTTCCTTTCTTCCCCTTTTTAATTCAAGGCCTTAAAAGGCTAAAATGTGTCTTGACTACACAATCTTGACGCGCTGGCTGCGCTCATGATACCTAGGGGCTTCTTATACAGAAGCTTAATATAACTATCTTCCGGGCTCTATGCCCCACACATGTGTTATTCTTCCGCATGGACCTTTTTTCGCCATTATATGCATCGATATGACTTAAGTTTTGGCCAAGCTGGGTTGCCTGGCTCTTGTGTTTATGCCCTACGTTCCCGTTAATTCGGCTAGGGCATAAGGGGAGCACCTCTGCGATTGTTACTGCCGGGTCAGCCGGATGTGTACCTTAGACTGGGTGAAGCCGAAAGCTAGCGTTCTTAAGGGAATACTCGGTCGGTGAACAAAAGATGACCTTTACTTATTGTAAATACATGCCCCCAGATGTTTATATCCTGCGTCTCATTTCACAGCTCCGACATGCACATTAGGGCATGCGTACCCAGGGAAAGGAACCCTTAATGGAACTATTCTCCCTGGAAGATGTTTCTTACTATCCATGTAATGTAACATAGCTAGTTGGGTACATGTCTGTTCAAGCACTTATGACCCCTACGCCTGGTTTCCACGCATACCCTGGTTTCTACATTACTGAGCGGGTATTCGGACACACTCTGGAATGTCGGGTCCAGAGGTCGAAGCGAAAAGGTTCGCCATGACAAATGATTTACAATCCGGCTAGGGACAATACATGCCACTTGAAGTACACAGTCACTTAGACTAACTAAATTCTTCTTCTATACCATCCAATAGGCTGTCTAGCCTACAATCCTATTGGGAATACTTTGCGGCTAATTCTACTTGGTCATACACCAAACTGACGGGGATCTCTTTCCCATCAGGCCCCACAGGTCCGACCTCGGCCATGTGGTTCGGGTCAGCCTTGGTATATCGCGTCTTCACCATGGCCCAGGCTTCCCTCACACCTTGTCGGCAGGCCGATATCTTCCATAATCGGAAGCGCTGCCACGCCCCCTTGAGCTTCTCTATAAGCTCCCCCATGCCTCCTGACCGGGAGGCGGACGGCCACAAGGCTTGGGCAATACCCTACATCACCTGCCGAACTTGTTCGTGCAGTTGGGCGAGCTCTGGCAGAAGATCACCCGCAGACCCGGGCATCTCCTCCGCAGGACGACCCGTCAGCATACCTACAGACATAACTCTGTTAGCCGGCTTCTTCGCCGAACTCTCTAAAAGTTCGTTCAAGCACTTACTAAAAATGCCGCGTCAAAGCCGCTTATTCTCCTTCACGGAGTCAGCAAGCTGGGCTCGAACATCTTTCAGTTCCACGCCCAGCTGGATATTGGAGTCTTGGAGATCGTTTTTCTCCCGCCTAACTTGTGTAAGCACGCGCTCGCCAGCCTTCAGCTGTCGTAGAGCATGTTGCTCATCCGGATTCACTTCGGGACCATCTGCACAATCTATTGCTAGATTTGCACGCATGCCGCATACTACCTGGTACATGACATTCTTTGTAATGAAAACAAGTGTTACCAGATGGGGCCTTCTCGGACTCCTTCACCGCGACAACTGCGGCCTGAAGCTGGGCTTTGCACTCCTCCAGCTCTAGAGACAACTAGGTATTCTTCTCCGTAAGAACCTATGCAAACAATGATCCTTAAATCAGTTGTGCCAACTGCTTCAAGTCTCAGGGGCTACTGATATACATAATTATTAGATTTCCTCACCCGTATATCTTTCACATACTGTTCCGTGGCTCTTGCAAGACCATTTTGAGTAGCTTGGATGTACCCGTCTCCTGAGTTGAAGGCATGGAACGCCTCTTGGGAGAAACAAGCGTCACGGAGTACGGCCCGGCGATGCTGGTGGTTCATGGCGCTCTCCACTTCAGAATTTGTAGCGGATAGCCTATCCGCATCCTCTGTAGGAGGAGCATCCGGCATTGACCCCATGTTAGCGTCCGCCTCTATGTCCGGCTCTGGAGCTCGACTGGTGGAGGCGTGACCGGCAACCTCTCAGGATATAGTCCGGCGAGCGTTTTTCCTACCAGGAAATATGGGTGTTATTATATTTTAAAAAGACGACCACCATGGAGCGGGGTTCTCTTTGATACCTCTGCGACGGCGTCTCAGTCCTGACCGCCTTCCTTTTAAGCCTACCCGGCTTCAGTGCCCCTTGGTGGCGAGTCACTGCGGGTTCGGCATGGCGTCCTGAGGGCCTTCCCTGTAAAACACCATATGTGTACGGTAGGTGAAGTGCAGAAAAAGGGACCCTTTGTAACACCCCGCATGTAACTTTCCATATTTGTAACTCCGACTCTTGCCATTTTCGGCTATGTGTTATGATATTCCCTCCGTGGTCGGGTTTTGTCTTTTGTTTTGCATTTTGTTCTTGTCATGCATTTCATATCATGTCGTCATGTGCATTGCATTTGCATACGTGTTCGTCTCATGCATCGGAGCATTTTTCCCCGTTGTCCGTTTTGCAATCCGGCGCTCCCATCTCCTCCGGCGCACCCCTCTTGTTTCCTTTCGTGAGCAGGTGTCAAACATTCTCGGAATGGACCGAGGCTTGTCAAGTGGCCTTAGTATACCACCGGTAGACCACCGGTCAAGTTTCGTTCCATTTGGAGGTCGTTTGGTACTCCAACGGTTAACCGGGCATCCGCAAAGTTCATTTGTGTGTTGCAGCAAAACCCCCTCTCTAAACAGCCCAAAACCCACCAAACTCTCTTCCATGCTATAGGTCGTTCGATCACGATCGTGTGGGCTCATTTGGACTCTCCTAGCTCCCTCTACCTATTTATATGCGACCCTCCCGAAAAACGAATCGTAGACGAAACCCTAAAAATTTCCTCTCCGCGGCCGGACGCGTCCACTCCACGCCGGACGCAAACCCGCCGCCGCTCTCGCCCACTCACAGGCCGCCACGTCAGCAGCCCACCGCCGCCGCCGCCGAAGCCAGCCGAGCCCAGCGCGGGCCCGCGGGGCCCGTTCGCCGCAGCCGCCCGGCCTCCGCCGGCTCCCGCGCCAGCACCACCGCCGCCCGGCCTCCCGCCGTCGCCGCCCGGCCTCTGTCGCGCCGCCCCCGCCGCCGGTGCCGTCCGCCGTCGCCCGCGGGCACCGACGCCACCGCCCTCCGGTGCTCCTCCTCCGCCTCTCCTCCCTCCGGCCGTCGCCGCCTCCCCGCCGAGCTTCTCTCCTCCGGCCGTCGGCATCTTCGCCGGCGAGCTCCATCGAGGCCATCCCTCGATCTGGATCTGGTATACTGCGGTGTTGACTTTTCCCGAGCCCCCCAAAATTCCGAGTCTTTTATTCTTGTGATAAGTGCCCATGTTCATCATTGCATAACTCACTGTGCATAGCTCCGTTTCGCGCGTGTAATATGTCAATTTGTTCGCCTCGTGATGCTCTTCATTTTGTTCAATTGCACCATGTTCATTAGAGGTCATCTTGATGCCCAAATCTCTGTGGCAAGAGGGCTAGTTGCTGTTATCTGCTGGTTCTTATCAGAACTTGGAGATTTGTCATTTTTGTATCATTTAATCTGTGCACCTTATGGGAATGAGCTCTACATGTGTTTTGTTGTATGCCATGCCATTTTTCCAATGGTGTATGCCATGTCTTTTTGTGATCTCTGTGGTGACTAGCACAAGCATGAAAACTAGGCTCCGTAATGTTTCTGATTTCAGGGACTTGGTGATTTCTCCAAGTCATTGTCTGCTGTTATTTTGTTGCCATGTAAACTTGATGCTACAAAGAGATCCATGCATATTTTGGAGATGTTCAGTAAGGATGTTTTGTAGATATTGTTGTAATTCATCCATTACTGCCCTTGTTTGCAATTATGGAGTGCCATAGTATGACTCAATCTTGCTCTACTTGTTCTATAAAATATTTCTGGCAGATTCTTAACATGATATGCAATTTTGCCAAGCTTGTTGTAGTTGATCCGTACATGCTATGATTTTGTTCTTGCCATGGTTAGCTTCATAAACATGCCATCTTACTGTAGGTATGCATTTTTTGTCATGCATTGCTCTGTAGTGAGTGCATCAAGCTCACCAAGATGCCTTCATATTATTATTTCTGCCATGCTCTGTTTTCTGCCAAGTCTGAAACCTGATAACGAAACTTGCTATGTTTACATGCTTGCCATCATATCTTCTTGTCCTTTTTGGCTTATGGTCAGTAAGGGACTTTTATCATATGCATTTAGTAGAATACTGCCATGGCTTGTTTTTCCATGTTGTTTTCGTGCTCTGAACATTGCTACCTGATGCTGTTTTCTGCCATATCCAGTAATTTCACCAAGTCTGTGAACCTGTTATCTTTTGCACTTTTGCCATGCTTGTTTGAGCTTGATATGTTATGATCTAGCCATAGCTCAGTGTTCATATTTTGTCAAGCATCTCCTGTAGATTACTTCCATATTCTTTTTTGATATGTTGGAGTGCCGTAGCTTTGTTGCTTGTTGCATTGTATGTGCTATCATGCTGTTAATCGCAGATTCGTGTCATTCTTGTTTTGCTTGCCATTTGCAAACCGTGCATCCGTTTCCGGTGATCTTTATATCGATTTTGACCGAAATCATCTCACCTTTCCATTGGCATGCTTGGTTTGCCAAGTTACTGCCTTGTTCATCATTTTCCTTCCGGAGCACGCATACGCACCGCATATCATATCTTGCATATCATTCATGTATTGCATCATGTTGCTTGTGCATTTCTCGTGATTGATTGTGGTTCCATTGCTTGTGTTCTTGTCTTGGGTAGAGCCGGGAGACGAGTTCGGGAACGAGGAACCTGTTGAGTACGCTTATGAGGATCAAGCTTTCGACAACTCTAAGAACCTTGCAGGCAAGATGACCACCCCTCGAAATCACTTCTATCTTTGCTTTGCTAGTTGTTCGTTCTATTGCCATGCTGCGCTACCTATCAGTTGCTATATCATGCCTCCCATATTGCCATGTCAGCCTCTAACCATCCTTTTCCTAGCAAACCGTTGTTTGGCTAAGTTACCGCTTTTGCTCAGCCCTTCTTATAGCGTTGCTAGTTGCAGGTGAAGTTGAAGTTGGTTCCATGTTGGAACATGGACATGTTGGGATATCACAATATCTTTTTTTAATCAATGCATCTATATATTTGGTAAAGGGTGGAAGGCTCGGCCTTATGCCTGGTGTTTTGTTCCATTCTTGCCGCCCTAGTTTCTGTCTTACAGGTATTATGTTCCTTGAGTTTGCGTTCCTTACACGGTCGGGTGATTTATGGGACCCCCTTGACGGTTCGCCTTGAATAAAACTCCTCCAGCAAGGCCCAACCTTGGTTTTACCATTTTACACCTAAGCCTTTTCCCCCGGGTTTTCGCGCGCCCGAGGGTCATCTTTATTTTAAACCCCCGGACCAGTGCTCCTTCGAGTGCTGGCCCAAACTGGGCGATGTCCGGCGCCCCCTGGGCAACCAGGGTCTATGCCAACCCGATGTCTTTCCCATACGGTGTGCCCTGAGAACGAGATATGTGCAGCTCCTATTGGGATTTGTCGGCACATTCGGGTGGCTTTGCTGGTCTTGTTTTACCATTGTCGAAATGTCTTGTAAACCGGGATTCCGAGACTGATCGGGTCTTTTCGGGAGAAGGTTTATCCTTCGTTAACCATGAGAGCTTATGATGGGCTAAGTTGGGACACCCCTGCAGGGTATTATCTTTCGAAAGCCGTGCCCGCGGTTATGAGGCAGATGGGAATTTGTTAATGTCCGGTTGTAGAGAACTTGTCACTTGACCCAATTAAAATACATCAACTGTGTGTGTAGCCGTGATGGTCTCTTCTCGGCGGAGTCCGGGAAGTGAACACGGTCTGAGTTATGTATGACGTAAGTAGGAGTTCAGGATCACTTCTTGGTCATTGCTAGATGATGACCGTTTCGTTGCTTCTCTTCTCGCTCTCAGTTGCGTATGTTAGCCACCATATATGCTTATTGCCGCTGCAGCTCCACCTCATTACACCATCCTTTCCTATAAGCTTAAATAGTCTTGATCTCGCGGGTGTGAGATTGCTTAGTCCCCGTGACTCACAGATTCTACCAAAACAGTTGCATGTGCCGACGATGCCAGTGGGGATGATGGGGTCGATCTCAAGTGGGAGTTCGATGAGGAACGTTGTCGTTACTATGTGTCTTTTCCTGATGATCAGTAGTGGAGCCCAGTTGGGACGATCGGGGATCTAGCATTTGGGGTTGTCTTATTTTCATCTGGATCTTGACCGTAGTCGGTCTATATGTTTGTTTTTTGGATGATGTATGAATTATATTTATGTATTGTGTGAAGTGGCGATTGTAAGCCAACTCTTTATCCCATTCTTGTTCATTACATGGGATTGTGTGAAGATGACCCTTCTTGCGACAAAACCACTATGCGGTTATGCCTCTAAGTCGTGCCTCGACACTGGGAGATATAGCCGCATCGTGGGCGTTACAAGTTGGTAATCAGAGCCATCCCCGACTTAGGAGCCCCCTGCTTGATTGAATCGCTGGCGTTGTTGAGTCTAGAACAAAAATGTTTTGAGCCTTAGGATTATATATATCGGAGAGCAGGATTCTTTTTACTCCTCAGTCCCTTCGTCGCTCTGGTGAGGTCTCCTGACGTAGATGTTTTGACTCTTCTCTCCTCAAATTTCACTAAAAAAAATTTAGGATCACGCGGGTATCTTGGAATCGTTCCGATGGTTTTGTGACGAGAACATTGTTCTTGGTGCCTCCTGACATTTAGCGGTTGTGGCAGTGTCCCGGGGAGTTGAGCTCCGAGGTGTTGTCGTCACAATTTTATCGTTGCAGTTCTGGAATACCTGAGTTTCGCCGACATCGAAATCTCTTTTATGCAGTTGTTGGTGAGATCACCTCGGCGCCACCCAGTACTGGGGCGGGAGTTCGGGAGTATTGTCATAACTCGTATAACGGATGTTTTTCGAAGGTTGTGGTAAACGATTTCCGAAGGTTTCTTGGTTATGTGTTGACGGATGGATACAGTTGGATCTAGGGATTGCTAGTTTGGGTGATATATTTTGTGTCCCCTGTATCCCCAACACCAGATTGCATAACCAGAAAGTTTCGGGAGTTTATAAGTGGGAATTAAAGTAGCCTTAGGATATTCTTTCCGACAGACGCATGATATGAGATTGGGGTTCGACGTCTAGTGGTCCGCCTGTACACGGTTGGTTTTACAGTGGTCTCGTAGTGTCTTAAAGAGTCCTTGGCTATGCCGACTCGGGCACGCTTCGTATGTCATGTGCACAGCCTTGTACATGATGGTGCTGTACGATTGAGCCCGTGTGGGCCCCACCACGAAAACTTCGGACGAAATCTCTATCATATGTTTGTTCCGGCTTATTCTGCAAGCCAATACTTTGTGTTGTTTTGAATTGTGATATTCGAGTTGCTTCGAAGGCATATGTTGATTCATATATTTTTCAAGTGGCTTCTCAATTTATGGAAGTGTGATGATTTACTACGGAATTCATTCGTTCATCCTCGTTCGAATGTTTATTGTGAAGAGACTATGTTGCAATTTCTATCCGTTGATTCTACTTATCTATTTGTCTATCCAGATGCTAACGGATGTCACCCTCTTCAGGATGGCTCCGCCAACGCGTCAGAATCCGGATCGCAATGAAGGGAGTCAAGCGAACCCTCCGCCACCACCTCCGCCTCCGGAGGCATGGCAAGCTATCATGGCAGCCACCAACGCCAATGCTTAGATGATTCTGCAACTATTGCAAGAACGCACCCAAGGGCAAGGCAATCAAGGCAATCAAGGTCAAGGCAACAATCAGCCTCACTTCGCTACCCTCAATCAGTTTCTCGCAAATCAGCCCAAGTCTTTCAGCTACTGTGCCGAGGCCACGGATGCCGATGATTGGCTCGTGGACATCAACAAGCATTTTGAATGTAGCAATGTCAGGCCTGAGGACTATGTCAAGTTCGCTTCTTTCCAGCTCAAGGACCAAGCTGCTGATTGGTTTCAGCAATACAAAGATTCCAGAGGAGGTCGTGTGATCACATGGACTGACTTCTGTCGGGATTTCAAAGCGCACCACATTCCACAAAGTGTTGTTGAGAGCAAGCGTGAGGAGTTCCGCAATCTCAAGCAAGGCAACATGTCTGTGTATCAATTCAACATCCAGTTTCAGAAACTTGCTCGCTTCGCTAAACAAGACGTTCCTCATGAAAAGAGCATGATCTATCACTTCAGAGGTGGCCTTAGAGAGGATCTGCAGTTAGCTCTCGTTCTTGTTGAGCCTACTCAGTTTGATCAATTCTATAATATGGCACTGAAGCAAGAGGCTGCTCAGCTCAAGTGTGAGGCTTCTATGAAGAGAGTCAGAGACGCAGTTTAGTCTTCTTCTTCCTCACTTGTGGCAGCTAAGCAACAGAAGTTCTGGTTGCCTCCTCCTCCTCCGTTTCGTCAGCCTTACCAGCAGAAGAACAAAGGTGGCCATGGTTCTTCCAACTCTTCCAACTCTGGCTATCAGAACAAGTCTCAGAATCAAGCTCCAAAGTCCAATGCTCCTTATCATCGTCCACTCTCAGAGGTGACTTGCAACAAGTGTCAGCAGAAAGGTCACTATGCTAACAAGTGCTTCAACCAAAGGCGTCTGCCTCCTCCTCCTCCTCCTGTCAGATCTTCCAGCAATGCAGTGGTCAAGCATAATCCAAAGTCTGCTAAGGTGAACATGATGAATGGAGCTCAAGCGAAGGAATCTACTGATGTGATAATGGGTAATCTTCCTGTTAATGATATTCCTGCAAAAGTTCTTTTTGATACTGGTGCATCGCTTTGTTTCATGTCAAGACCGTTTTTTGCCAAGCATGAATTCACTTGGTCTTATCTGGATAAACCATTGGGTGTTGTTTCTCCGGGGAAGTCAATGAGAGCCAACTCGATAGTTCCAGATGTTTCCATCAAGATGGGAAACTACAAATTTCTGTCTTCTCCAGTTGTTCTTGGTGACTCGGATATTGATCTTATTCTCGGGATGGACTGGCTTTCTAAGCACAAGGCTCAACTTGATTGTGCTGCCAGGGAAATTCAATTGACACACTCTTCTGAGGATGTGATTATTTATGCCGCTCGTGATGAAACCATTCGGTTTTTTTCTCTCAATGAGAAGGGCAAATTGAATGCCATCTCTCAAATTCTAGTCGTTTGTGAGTATCAAGATGTCTTTCCAGAAGAGCTTCCGGGTATGCCTCCTCACCGGCCAGTTGAGTTCGTTATCGAACTAGAGCCTGGCACTGAACCCGTTTGCAAGCGTCCATACAAGCTTCGACCCAACGAGCTAAAGGAATTGAAGAAACAGCTCGATGAACAAGAGCGTCTGGGTTTGATCAGACCGAGTTCTTCTCCATGGGGTTGTGAAGTTCTTTTTGTAAAGAAGAAGGATGGCACGGACCGACTTTGTGTCGACTACCGTCCATTGAATAAGAAGACAATCAAGAACAAGTATCCACTTCCCAACATCAATGAGCTATTCGAGCAACTCAAAGGTGCTAAAGTATTCTCGAAGCTTGACCTTCGTATGGGTTATCACTAGATTCACATTCGTGAAGAAGATATTCCCAAGACAGCATTCAGAACAAGCTTTGGTTCTTATGAATATACTGTCGTGTCTTTCGGCCTTGTCAATGCCCCTCCAGTATTCTCTCGGATGATGAATTTCATCTTCAACCCCTATACCAATGAATTCGTCCTGGTGTATCTCGATGATATCTTGGTCTTCTCCAAGAATAAGAAGGATCATGCCAAACATTAGCGATTGGTGCTCGACAAGCTCAGAGAGTATCAATTCTATGCGAAGTTCTCAAAATGTGAGTTTTGGCTTGATGAAGTTCTTTTCCTTGGTCACATCATCTCTGCCAAGGGCATCGCTGTTAATCCCGAGAAGGTGTCCGCAATTGTGAATTGGGAACCTCCTCAGATGTCAAGCAGCTCCGCAGTTTTCTCGGTCTTGCAAGCTATTGCCGAAGATTCGTTGAGAATTTCGCCAAGATTGCAAAGCCTCTTTCCAACCTCCTCCAGAAGCATGTGAAGTATGTCTGGTCTCCTGAGTGTGACGTTGCTTTCAACACTCTCAAAGAGAAACTAGTCACAGCTCCTGTCTTAACTGCTCCTGATGAATCCAAGCCATTTGAAGTTTTCTGTGATGCTTCTCTCCAAGGTCTCGGTGCTGTGTTAATGCAAGAGAAGAAAATTGTGGCCTATACCGCTCGTCAGTTGAAGCCCAATGAAAAGAACTACCCCACTCACGATCTTGAGTTGGCGGCAGTTGTCCATGCATTAATAACGTGGAGACACCTCTTGTTGGGAAGACAAGTGGACATATTCACCGATCACAAGAGTCTCAAGTACATCTTCACTCAGCCCAACCTCAACCTCAGGCAGACTCGATGGGTCGAAATGATTCAAGAGTACAATCCGAGTATTGAGTATACTCCAGGCAAGGCCAATGTCATTGCAGATGCTTTAAGGAGGAAGGCTTATTGCAACAGCTTAATTCTCAAGCCGTTCCAACCAGATCTTTGTGAAGCTTTCCGCAAGCTGAATCTCCAAGTTGTCCCTCAAGGCTTTCTTGCCAACCTCATAGTCTCTCCTACTTTGGAAGATCAAATTCGTGAGGCACAACTTCTTGATGCCATGGTGAAGAAGGTGAAACGTGGTATCGACAAGGGACTTTCCAAATACAAGTGCTATCGCATTGATGACAGAGACACTTTATTCTTCGAGGACCGGATTGTGGTTCCTAAAGGTGATCTAAGGAAAGTCATAATGAACGAGGCGCACAATTCTCTCCTGTCCATTCATCCTGGAAGTACGAAGATGTACCATGACCTCAAGCAGTCGTATTGGTGGACTCGAATGAAGCGAGAAATCGCTCAATTCGTGAATGAATGTGATGTCTGTCGAAGAGTGAAAGCAGAACACCAACGACCAGCTGGTCTCCTCCAACCTCTTGCTATCCCAGAATGGAAGTTTGATCATATCGAAATGGTCTTCGTGACTGGTTTGTTGGGGAACGTAGTAGTTTCAAAAAATTTCCTACGCACACGCAAAATCATGGTGATGCATAGCAACGAGAGGGGAGAGTGTTGTCCACGTACCCTCGTAGACCAACAGCGGAAGCGTTATAACAACGCGGTTGATGTAGTCGTACGTCTTCACGATCCGACCGATCAAGTACCGAACGCACGGCACCTCCGAGTTCTGCACACGGTCAGCTCGATGACGTCCCTCGAACTCCGATCTAGCCGAGTGTTCAGGGAGAGTTTCGTCAGCACGACGGCGTGGTGACGATGATGATGTTCCACCGACGCAGGGCTTTGCCTAAGCTCCGCAACGGTATTATCGAGGTGTAATATGGTGGAGGGGGGCACCGCACACGGCTAAAATATCGTATATCAAGTGTGTTTAGAGGTGCCCTCCTGCCCCCGTATATAAAGGAGCAAGGGGGAGGCCGGCTGCCCTAGGCGCGCCAAGGAGAGGGGGGGAGTCCTCCTCCTAGTAGGAGTAGGACTCCCCTTTCCTAGTCCTACTAGGAAAAGAGGGGGGGAAGGAAAGAGAGGGCGAGGGAGAGGGAAAGGGGGCTGTGCCCCCCTCTCCTAGAACAACTAGGATTCCTCCTGGGAGGGGGCGCGCCACCTCCTGGCTGCTGCCCTCTCTCTCCCCTCAAGGCCCACTAAGGCCCAATACTTCCCCGGGGGGTTCCGGTAAACCTCCGGCACTCCGGTTTAATCCGAAACTTCTCCGGAACACTTCCGGTGTCCGAATATAGTCGTCCAATATATCAATCTTTATGTCTCGACCATTTCGAGACTCCTCGTCATGTCCGTGATCACATTCGGGAGTCCGAACAACCTTTGGTACATCAAAACATATAAACTCATAATATAACTGTCATCGTAACGTTAAGCGTGCGGACCCTACGGGTTCAAGAACTATGTAGACATGACCGAGACACCTCTCCGGTCAATAACCAATAGCGGGACCTGGATGCCCATATTGGCTCCCACATATTCTACAAAGATCTTTATCGGTCAGACCGCATAACAACATACGTTGTTCCCTTTGTCATCGGTATGTTACTTGCCCGAGATTCGATCATCGGTATCTCGATACCTAGTTCAATCTCGTTACTGGCAAGTCTCTTTACTCGTTCCGTAATACATCATCCCGCAACTAACTCATTAGTCACAATGCTTGCAAGGCTTATAGTGATGTGCATTACCGAGTGGGCCTAGAGATACCTCTCCGACAATCGGAGTGACAAATCCTAATCTCGAAATACGCCAACCCAACAAGTACCTTTGGAGACACCTGTAGAGCACCTTTATAATCACCCATTTACATTGTGACGTTTGGTAGCACACAAAGTGCTCCTCCGGTAAACGGGAGTTGCATAATCTCATAGTCATAGGAACATGTATAAGTCATGAAGAAAGCAACAGCAACATACTAAACGATCGGGTGCTAAGCTAACGGAATTGGTCATGTCAATCACGTCATTCTCCTAATGAGGTGATCTCGTTAATCAAATGAAAACTCATGTCTATGGCTAGGAAACATAACCATCTTTGATTAACGAGCTAGTCAAGTAGAGGTATACTAGTGACACACTGTTTGTCTATGTATTCACACATGTATTATGTTTCCGGTTAATACAATTCTAGCATGAATAATAAACATTTATCATGATATAAGGAAATAAATAATACTTTATTATTGCCTCTAGGGCATATTTCCTTCAGTCTCCCACTTGCACTAGAGTCAATAATCTAGATTACATAGTAATGATTCTCACACCCATGGAGTCTTGGTGCTGATCATGTTTTGCTCGTGGAAGAGGTTTAGTCAACGGGTCTGCAACATTCAGATCCATATGTATCTTGCAAATTTCTATGTCTCCCACCTGGACTAAATCCCGGATGGAATTGAAGCGTCTTTTGATGTGCTTGGTTCTCTTGTGAAATCTGGATTCCTTTGCTAAGGCAATTGCACCAGTATTGTCACAAAATATTTTCATTGGTCCCGATGCACTAGGTATGACACCTAGATCGGTTATGAACTCCTTCATCCAGACTCCTTCATTTGCTGCTTCCGAAGCAGCTATGTACTCCGCTTCACACGTAGATCCCGCCACGACACTTTGCTTAGAACTGCACCAACTGACAGCTCCACCGTTCAATGTAAATACGTATCCGGTTTGCGATTTAGAATCGTCCGGATCAGTGTCAAAGCTTGCATCAACGTAACCATTTACGATGAGCTCTTTGTCACCTCCATAAATGAGAAACATATCCTTAGTCCTTTTAAGGTATTTCAGGATGTTCTTGACCGCTGTCCAGTGATCCACTCCTGGATTACTTTGGTACCTCCCTGCTAGACTTATAGCAAGGCACACATCAGGTCTGGTACACAACATTGCATACATGATAGAGCCTATGGCTGAAGCATAGGGAACATCTTTCATCTTCTCTCTATCTTATGCAGTTGTCGGGCATTGAGTCTTACTCAATCTCACACCTTGTAGGACAGGCAAGAACCCTTTCTTTGCTTGATCCATTTTGAACTTCTTCAAAACTTTGTCAAGGCATGTGCTTTGTGAAAGTCCAATTAAGCGTCTTGATCTATCTCTATAGATCTTAATGCCTAATATATATGCAGCTTCACCGAGGTCTTTCATTGAAAAACTCTTATTCAAGTATCCCTCTATGCTATCCAGAAATTCTATATCATTTCCAATCAGTAATATGTCATCCACATATAATATCAGAAATGCTACTGAGCTCCCACTCACTTTCTTGTAAATACAGGCTTCTCCAAAAGTCTGTATAAAACCAAATGCTTTGATCACACTATCAAATCGTTTATTCCAACTCCGAGAGGCTTGCACCAGTCCATAAATGGATCGCTGGAGCTTGCACACTTTGTTAGCTCCCTTTGGATCGACAAAACCTTCCGGTTGCATCATATACAACTCTTCTTCCAGAAATCCATTCAGGAATGCAGTTTTGACATGCATTTGCCAAATTTCATAATCATAAAATGCAGCAATAGCTAACATGATTCGGACAGACTTAAGCATCGCTACGGGTGAGAACGTCTCATCGTAGTCAATCCCTTGAATTGTCGAAAACCTTTCGCAACAAGTCGAGCTTTATAGACAGTAACATTACCATCAGCGTCAGTCTTCTTCTTGAAGATCCATTTGTTTTCAATGGCTTGCCGACCATCGGGCAAGTCAACCAAAGTCCATACTTTGTTCTCATACATGGATCCCATCTCGGATTTCATGGCTTCAAGCCATTTTGCGGAATCTGGGCTCACCATCGCTTCTTCATAGTTCGTAGGTTCGTCATGGTCTAGTAACATGACCTCCAGAACAGGATTACCGTACCACTCTGGTGCGGATCTTGATCTATTTGACCTACGAGGTTCAGTAATAACTTGATCTGAAGTTTCATGATCATTATCATTAACTTCCTCACTAATTGGTGTAGGTGTCACAGAAACTGATTTCTGCGATGATCTACTTTCCAATAAGGGAGCAGGTACAGTTACCTCATCAAGTTCTACTTTCCTCCCACTCACATCTTTCGAGAGAAACTCCTTCTCTAGAAAGGATCCATTCCTAGCAACGAATATCTTGCCTTCGGATCTGTGATAGAAGGTGTACCCAGCAGTCTCTTTTGGGCATCCTATGAAGACACATTTCTCCGATTTAGGTTCGAGCTTATCAGGTTGAAGTTTCTTCACATAAGCATCGCAACCCCAAATTTTAAGATACAACAACTTTGGTTTCTTGCCAACCCATAGTTCATAAGGCGTCGTCTCAACGGATTTCGATGGTGTCCTATTTAGAGTGAATGCAGCCGTCTCTAAAGCATAACCCCAAAATGATAGCGGTAAATCAGTAAGAGACATCATAGATCGCACCATATCTAATAAAGTACGATTACGACGTTCGGACACACCATTCCGCTGTGGTGTTCCGGGTGGCGTAAGTTGCGAAACTATTCCGCATTGTTTCAAATGTAGACCAAACTCGTAACTCAAATATTCTCCTCCATGATCAGATCGTAGGAATTTTATTTTCTTGTTACGATGATTTTCATCTTCACTCTGAAATTCTTTGAACTTTTCAAATGTTTCAGACTTATGTTTCATTAAGTAGATATACCCATATCTGCTCAAATCATCTGTGAAGGTGAGAAAATAATGATATCCGCCACGAGCCTCAATATTCATCGGACCGCATACATCTGTATGTATGATTTCCAACAAATCTGTTGCTCTCTCCATAGTCCTGGAGAACGGTGTTTTGGTCATCTTGCCCATGAGGCACGGTTCGCAAGTACCAAGTGATTCAAAATCAAGTGATTCCAAAATTCCATCAGTATGGAGTTTTTTCATGCGCTTTACGCCGATATGACCCAAACGGCAGTGCCACAAATAAGTTGCACTATCATTATTAACTCTGCATCTTTTGGCTTCGACATTAGGAATATGTGTATCACTACTATCGAGATTCATTAAAAATAGACCACTCTTCAAGGGTGCATGACCATAAAAGATATTATTCATATAAATAGAACAACCATTATTCTCTGATTTAAATGAATAACCATCTCGCATTAAACAAGAACCAGATATAATGTTCATGCTCAACGCTGGCACCAAATAACAATTATTTAGGTCTAAAACTAATCCCGAAGGTAGATGCAGAGGTAGCGTGCCGACGGCGATCACATCGACTTTGGAACCATTTCCCACGCGCATCGTCACCTCGTCCTTAGCCAATCTTCGCTTAATCCGTAGCCCCTGTTTCGAGTTGCAAATATTAGCAACAGAACCAGTATCAAATACCCAGGTGCTACTGCGAGTATTAGTATGGTACACATCAATAACATGTATATCACATATACCTTTGTTAACCTTGCCATCCTTCTTATCCGCCAAATACTTGGGGCAGTTCCGCTTCCAGTGACCAGTCTGCTTACAGTAGAAGCACTCAGTTTCAGGCTTAGGTCCAGACTTGGATTTCTTCTCCTGAACAGCAACTTGCTTGGTGTTCTTCTTGAAGTTCCCTTTCTTCTTCCCTTTGCCCTTTTTCTTGAAACTAGTGGTTTTACTGACCATCAACACTTGATGCTCCTTCTTGATTTCTACCTCCGCTGCCTTTAGCATTGCGAAGAGCTCGGGAATTGTCTTATCCATCCCTTGCATGTTATAGTTCATCACGAAGCTCTTGTAGCTTGGTGGCAGTGATTGAAGAATTCTGTCAATGACGCAATCATCCGGAAGTTGAACTCCCAGTTGAATCAAGTGATTATTATACCCAGACATTCTGAGTATATGCTCACTGACAGAACTATTCTGTTCCATCTTGCAGCTATAGAACTTATTGGAGACTTCATATCTCTCAATCCGGGCATTTGCTTGAAATATTAAATTCAACTCCTGGAACATCTCATATGTTCCATGACGTTCAAAACGTCGTTGAAGACCCGGTTCTAAGCCGTAAAGCATGGGACACTGAACTATTGAGTAGTCATCAGCTTTGCTCTGCCAGACGTTCATAACTTCTGGCGTCGCTCTTGCAGGAGGCCTGGCACCTAGCGGTGCTTCTAGGACGTAATTCTTTTGTGCAGCAATGAGGATAATCCTCAAGTTACGGACCCAGTCCGTGTAATTGCTACCATCATCTTTCAACTTAGCTTTCTGAAGGAACGCATTAAAATTCAACGGAACAACAGCACGGGCCATTTATCTACAATTAACATAGACAAGCAAGATACTATCAGGTACTAAGTTCATGATAAATTTAAGTTCAATTAATCATATTACTTAAGAACTCCCACTTAGATAGACATCCCTCTAATCATCTAAGTGATTACGTGATCCAAAGCAACTAAACCATGTCCGATTAACACGTGAGATGGAGTAGTTTCAATGGTGAACATCACTATGTTGATCATATCTACTATATGATTCATGCTTGACCTTTCGGTCTCTGTGTTCCGAGGCCATATCTGTATATGCTAGGCTCGTCAAGTTTAACCTGAGTATTCCGCGTGTGCAACTGTTTTGCACCCGTTGTATTTGAACGTAGAGCCTATCACACCCGATTAACACGTGGTGTCTCAGCACGAAGAAGTTTCGCAACGGTGCATACTCAGGGAGAACACTTTTATCTTGAAATTTTAGTGAGAGATCATCTTATAATGCTACCGTCAATCAAAGCAAGATAAGATGCATAAAGGATTAACATCACATGCAATCAATATAAGTGATATGATATGGCCATCATCATCTTGTGCTTGTGATCTCCATCTCCAAAGCACCGTGCTTGTGATCTCCATCTCCGAAGTACCGTCATGATCACCATCGTCACCAGCGCAATACCTTGATCTGCATCGTAGTATCGTTGTCGTCTCGCCAACTAATTGCTTTTACGACTATCGCTACCGCTTAGTGATAAAGTAAAACTATTACATGGTGATTGCATCTCATACAATAAAGCGACAACCATATGGCTCCTGCCAGTTGCCGATAACTCGGTTACAAAACATGATCATCTCATACAACAAATTATATCACATCATATCTTGACCATATCACATCACAGCATGCCCTGCAAAAACAAGTTAGACGTCCTCCACTTTGTTGTTGCAAGTTTTTCGTGGCTGCTACGGGCTTAGCAAGAACCGTTCTTACCTACGCATCAAAACCACAACGATAGTTTGTCAAGTTGGTGCTGTTTTAACCTTCGCAAGGACCGGGCGTAGCCACACTCGGTTCAACTAAAGTGCGAGAGACAGACACCCGCCAGTCACCTTTAAGCAACGAGTGCTCCGAACGGTGAAACCAGTCTCGCGTAAGCGTACGCGTAATGTCGGTCCAGGCCGCTTCATCTCACAATACCGCTGAACCAAAGTATGACATGCTGGTAAGCAGTATGACTTATATCGCCCACAACTCACTTGTGTTCTACCTCGTGCATAGCATCAACGCATAAAACCAGGCTCGGATGCCACTATTGGGGAACGTAGTAATTTCAAAAAAATTCCTACGCGCACGCAAGATCATGGTGATGCATAGCAACGAGAGGGGAGAGTGTTGTCCACGTACCCACGTAGACCGACAGCGGAAGCGTTATAACAACGCGGTTGATGTAGTCGTATGTCTTCACGATCCGACCGATCAAGTACCGAACGCACGGCACCTCCGAGTTCTGCACACGTTCAGCTCGATGACGTCCCTCGAACTCCGATCCAGCCGAGTGTTGAGGTAGAGTTTCATCAGCACGACGGCGTGGTGACGATGATGATGTTCCACCGACGCAGGGCTTCGCCTAAGCTCCGCAACGGTATTATCGATGTGTAATATGGTGGAGGGGGCACCGCACACGGCTAAAATATCATATATCAAGTGTGTTTAGAGGTGCCCCCCTACCCTCGTATATAAAGGAGCAAGGGGAGGCCGGCTGCCCTAGGCGCGCCAAGGAGAGGGGGGGAGTCCTCCTCCTACTAGGAGTAGGACTCCCCTTTCCTAGTCCTCTAGGAAAAGAGGGGGGAAGGAAAGAGAGGAAGAGGGAGAGGGAAAGGGGGGCTGCGCCCCCCTCTCCTAGTCCAACTAGGATTCCTCCTGGGAGGGGGCGCGCCACCTCCTGGCTGCTGCCCTCTCTCTCCCCTCAAGGCCCACTAAGGCCCAATACTTCCCCGGGGGGTTCCGGTAACCCTCCGGCACTCCGGTTTAATCCGAAACTTCTCTGGAACACTTCCGGTGTCTGAATATAGTCGTCGAATATATCAATCTTTATGTCTCGACCATTTCGAGACTCCTCATCATTTCCGTGATCACATCCGGGACTCCGAACAACCTTCGGTACATCAAAACATATAAACACATAATATAACTGTCATCGTAACGTTAAGCGTGCGGACCCTACGGGTTCGAGAACTATGTAGACATGACCGAGACACCTCTCCGGTCAATAACCAATAGCGGGACCTGGATGCCCATATTGGCTCCCACATATTCTACGAAGATCTTTATCGGTCAGACCGCATATCAACATACGTTGTTCCCTTTGTCATCGGTATGTTACTTGCCCGAGATTCAATCGTCGGTATCTCGATACCTAGTTCAATCTCATTACTGGCAAGTCTCTTTATTCGTTCCGTAATACATCATCCCGCAACTAACTCATTAATCACAATGCTTGCAAGGCTTATAGTGATGTGCATTACCGAGTGGGCCCAGAGATACCTCTCCGACAATCGGAGTGACAAATCCTAATCTTGAAATACGCCAACCCAACAAGTACCTTTGGAGACACCTGTAGAGCACCTTTATAATCACCCATTTACGTTGTGACGTTTGGTAGCACACAAAGTGCTCCTCCGGTAAATGGGAGTTACATAATCTCATAGTCATAGGAACATGTATAAGTCATGAAGAAAGCAACAGTAACATACTAAACGATCGGGTGCTAAGCTAACGGAATGGGTCATGTCAATCACGTCATTCTCGTTAATTAAATGACAACTCATGTCTATGGCTAGGAAACATAACCATCTTTGATTAACGAGCTAGTCAAGTAGAGGCATACTAGTGACACACTGTTTGTCTATGTACTCACACATGTATTATGTTTCCGGTTAATACAATTCTAGCATGAATAATAAACATTTATCATGATATAAGGAAATAAATAATACTTTATTATTGCCTCTAGGGCATATTTCCTTCATAGTTTTCCCAAGTGCAAGCGTGGAAATGATGCTATCTTCGTTGTCATCGACAAGCTTTCTAAAGTGGCTCATTTCCTTCCAATCAAAGAATCCATCACAGCAGCTCAGTTGGCAGAGCTATACACCTCCAGAATTGTCTCCTTGCACGGCATTCCACAACTGATTTCTTTAGATCGTGGAAGCATCTTTACCTCTAAGTTCTGGGACTCCTTCCAGAAGGTCATGGGCACAAACATTCGCTTCAGCTCAGCTTTCCATCCTCAAACTAGTGGCCAAGTCGAGCTAGTCAATCAAATTCTTGAAGATATGCTCAGGGCTTGTGTCATTTCCTTTGGCATGAAATGGGAAGATTGTCTTCCATATGCTGAATTCTCCTACAACAACAACTTCCAAGCGAGTTCGGGCAAAGCCCCATTCGAGATTCTCTATGGCAGAAAGTGCCGTACTCCTCTCAATTGGTCAGAGACCGCTGAACGCCAACTTCTTGGCAATGACTTAATCACTGAAGTTGAAGAAATGTGTAAAGTCATCCGTGATAATCTCAAAGCCGCGCAATCGCGCCAGAAGAGTTACTATGATAGTAAGCATCGTGATGTGGCTTTCGAGATCGGAGACCATGTCTACCTCCGCGTCTCTCCAATGAAAGGCACTCATCATTTTGGTATCAAAGGGAAGCTTGCCCCTAGATACGTGGGTCCTTTCAAGATCATTGGCAAAAGAGGCGACCTCGCCTATCAACTTGAGCTTCCTTCCAACTTCGCGAACGTGCACGATGTGTTCCACGTGTCACAGCTCCGCAAGTGCTGCAAGACTCCTGAGCGCACTATCAACTTCGAAGAGATTGACCTCCAAGAAGATTTGTCTTATCATGAGCACCCTGTTGCTATTCTTGACGAAACTGAGCGCAAGACTCGCAACAAGTCAATCAAATTCCTGAAAGTGAAGTGGTCGCACCATTCCGACCGGGAAGCCACCTGGGAACGCGAGGACCATCTCCGTTCCGAATATCCGGAGTTCTTTCAGTCCTAGATCTCGGGACGAGATCCTCTCGTAGTGGTGGAGTGTTGTAACACCCCGCATGTAACTTTCCATATTTGTAACTCCGACTCTTGCCATTTTCGGCTATGTGTTATGATATTCCCTCCGTGGTCGGGTTTTGTCTTTCGTTTTGCATTTTGTTCTTGTCATGCATTTCATATCATGTCATCATGTGCATTGCATTTGCATACGTGTTCGTCTCATGCATCCGAGCATTTTCCCCGTTGTCCGTTTTGCAATCCGGCGCTCCCATCTCCTCCGGCGCACCCCTCTTGTTTTCTTTCGTGAGAGGGTGTCAAACATTCTCGGAACGGACCGAGGCTTGTCATGTGGCCTTAGTATACCACCGGTAGACCACCGGTCAAGTTTCGCTCCATTTGGAGGTCGTTTGGTACTCCAACGGTTAACCGGGCATCCGCAAAGTTCATTTGTGTGTTGCAGCAAAACCCCCTCTCTAAACAGCCCAAAACCCACCAAACTCTCTTCCATGATGTAGGTCGTTCGATCACGATCGTGTGGGCGAAAACCGCACCTCATTTGGACTCTCCTAGCTCCCTCTACCTATTTATATATGACCCTCCCGAAAAACGAATCGCAGACGAAACCCTAAAAATTTCCTTTCCGCGGCCGGACGCGTCCACTCCGCGCCGGACGCAAACCCGCCGCCGCTCTCGCCCACTCACAGGCTGCCACGTCAGCAGCCCGCCGCCGCCGCCGCCGAGCCTAGCGCGGGCCCGCGGGGCCCGTTCGCCGCCGCCGCCCGGCCTTTGTCGCGTCGCCCCCGCCGCCGGTGCCGTCCGCCGCCGCCCGCGGGCACCGCCGCCGCCGCCCTCCGGTGCTACTCCTCCGCCTCTCCTCCCTCCGGCCGTCGCTGCCTCCCCGCCGAGCTTCTGTCCTCCGGCCATCGGCATCGTCGCCGGCGAGCTCCATCGAGGCCATCCCTCGATCTGGATCTGGTATACTGCGGCGTTGACTTTTCCCGAGCCCCCCAAAATTCCTGTCTTTTATTCTTATGATAAGTGCCCATGTTCATCATTGCATAACTCACTATGCATAGCTCCGTTTCGCGCTTGTAATATGTCAGTTTGTTCGTCTCGTGATGCTCTTCATTTTGTTAAATTGCACCATGTTCATTAGGGGTCATCTTGATACCCAAATCTCTGTTGCAAGAGGGCTAGTTGCTGTTATCTGCTGGTTCTTATCAGAACTTGGAGATTTGTCATTTTTGTATCATTTAATCTGTGCACCTTATAGGAATGAGCTCTACATGTGTTTTGTTGTATGCCATGCCATTTTTCCAATGGTGTATGCCATGTCTTTTTGTGATCTCTGTGGTCACTAGCACAAGCATGCAAACTAGGCTCCGTAATGTTTCTGATTTCAGGGACTTGGTGAATTCTCAGTCTTTGTCTGCTGTTATTTTGTTGCCATGTAAACTTGATGCTACAGAGCGATCCATGCATATTTTGGAGATGTTCAGTAAGAATGTTTTGTAGATATTCTTGTTATTGATCCATTCCTGGCCTTGTTCGCAATTATGTAGTGCCATAGTATGACTCAATCTTGCTCTACTTTTGCTATAAAATATTTCTGGCAGATTCTTAACATGATATGCAATTTTGCCAAGGTTGTTGTAGTTGATCCGTACATGCTATGATTTTGTTCTTGCCATGGTTAGCTTCATAAACATGCCATCTTACTGTAGGTATGCATGTTTTATCATGCATTGCTCTGTAGTGAGTGCATCAAGCTCACCAAGATGCCTTCATATTATTATTTCTGCCATGCTCTGTTTTCTGCCAAGTCTGAAACCTGATAACGAAACTTGCTATGTTTACATGCTTGCCATCATATCTTCTTTTCCTTTTTGGCTTATGGTCAGTAAGGGACTTTTGTCATATGCATTTAGTAGAATACTGCCATGGCTTGTTTTTCCATGTTAAGTTCTTGTCGCATGTTGTTTTCGTGCTCTGAACATTGCTACCTGATGCTGTTTTCTGCCATATCCAGTAATTTCACCAAGTCTGTGAACCTGTTATCTTTTGCACTTTTGCCATGCTTGTTTGAGCTTGATATGTTATGATCTAGCCATAGCTCAGTGTTCATATTTTGTCAAGCATCTCCTGTAGATTACTGCCATATTCTTTTTTGATATGTTGGAGTGCCGTAGCTTTGTTGCTTGTTGCATTCTATGTGCTATCATGCTGTTAATCGCAGATTCGTGTCATTCTTGTTTTGCTTGCCATTTGCAAACCGTGCATCCGTTTCCGGTGATCTTTATATCGATTTCGACCGAAATCATCTCAACTTTCCATTGGCATGCTTGGTTTGCCAAGTTACTGCCTTGTTCATCATTTTCCTTCCGGAGCACGCATACGCACCGCATATCATATCTTGCATATCATTCATGTATTGCATCATGTTGCTTGTGCATTTCTCGTGATTGATTGTGGTTCCATTGCTTGTGTTCTTGTCTTGGGTAGAGCCGGGAGACGAGTTCGGGAACGAGGAACCTGTTGAGTACGCTTACGAGGATCAAGCTTTCGACAACTCTAAGAACCTTGCAGGCAAGATGACCACCCCTCGAAATCACTTCTATCTTTGCTTTGCTAGTTGTTCGTTCTATTGCCATGCTGCGCTACCTATCAGTTGCTATATCATGCCTCCCATATTGCCATGTCAGCCTCTAACCATCCTTTTCCTAGCAAACCGTTGTTTGGCTAAGTTACCGCTTTTGCTCAGCCCTTCTTATAGCGTTGCTAGTTGCAGGTGAAGTTGAAGTTGGTTCCATGTTGGAACATGGACATGTTGGGATATCACAATATCTTTTTTTAATCAATGCATCTATATATTTGGTAAAGGGTGGAAGGCTCGGCCTTATGCCTGGTGTTTTGTTCCATTCTTGCCGCCCTAGTTTCTGTCTTACAGGTATTATGTTCCTTGAGTTTGCGTTCCTTACACGGTCGGGTGATTTATGGGACCCCCTTGACGGTTCGCCTTGAATAAAACTCCTCCAGCAAGGCCCAACCTTGGTTTTACCATTTTACACCTAAGCCTTTTCCCCCGGGTTTTCGCGCGCCCGAGGGTCATCTTTATTTTAAACCCCCGGACCAGTGCTCCTTCGAGTGCTGGCCCAAACTGGGCGATGTCCGGCGCCCCCTGGGCAACCAGGGTCTATGCCAACCCGATGTCTTTCCCATACGGTGTGCCCTGAGAACGAGATATGTGCAGCTCCTATTGGGATTTGTCGGCACATTCGGGTGGCTTTGCTGGTCTTGTTTTACCATTGTCGAAATGTCTTGTAAACCGGGATTCCGAGACTGATCGGGTCTTTTCGGGAGAAGGTTTATCCTTCGTTAACCATGAGAGCTTATGATGGGCTAAGTTGGGACACCCCTGCAGGGTATTATCTTTCGAAAGCCGTGCCCGCGGTTATGAGGCAGATGGGAATTTGTTAATGTCCGGTTGTAGAGAACTTGTCACTTGACCCAATTAAAATACATCAACTGTGTGTGTAGCCGTGATGGTCTCTTCTCGGCGGAGTCCGGGAAGTGAACACGGTCTGAGTTATGTATGACGTAAGTAGGAGTTCAGGATCACTTCTTGGTCATTGCTAGATGACGACCGTTCCGTTGCTTCTCTTCTCGCTCTCAGTTGCGTATGTTAGCCACCATATATGCTTATTGCCGCTGCAGCTCCACCTCATTACACCATCCTTTCCTATAAGCTTAAATAGTCTTGATCTCGCCGGTGTGAGATTGCTGAGTCCTCGTGACTCACAGATTCTACCAAAACAGTTGCAGGTGCCGACGATGCCAGTGGAGATGATGGGGTCGATCTCAAGTGGGAGTTCGATGAGGAACGTGGTCGTTACTGTGTGTCTTTTCCTGATGATCAGTAGTGGAGCCCAGTTGGGACGATCGGGGATCTAGCATTTGGGGTTGTCTTATTTTCATCTGGATCTTGACCGTAGTCGGTCTATATGTTTGTATTTTGGATGATGTATGAATTATATTTATGTATTGTGTGAAGTGGCGATTGTAAGCCAACTCTTTATCCCATTCTTGTTCATTACATGGGATTGTGTGAAGATGACCCTTCTTGCGACAAAACCACTATGCGGTTATGCCTCTAAGTCGTGCCTCGACACGTGGGAGATATAGCCGCATCGTGGGCGTTACACCCTTCTTGGAAGTTAGGGCTCTGGTTTTACTTACATGCGATGCGGGGAGCAGTCCAGGATAATCGGCTATGATAGCCACCAAGGTACCGTCACAGCTCAACTGATAGAACGTTCCGTCGATGAGCTCCACAAATGTGTCCGAATCTTCTTCGAGTCCGAGGTCGAGGGCCTGATCAGGGTCCTCTGGTTGTGGACAAAGGTTGTGGACCTCCCTCACGGCTTTTCGCAGTTCCTGTTATGAAATAACAAGGTAAATACTTATGACAAAGAATACGGAAAGGACTGGAGTAGAAAGTAGTAGCTCACCCAGCTTGGGGGGTTGTACATGGAGAATCCATCCCGTGGCTTGATACGGGCGAACTCTTCTTCATGTCCTATATACAAATCGGACAGTATCTTCACTAGGGCAGCGACGGAGTCCGGACCTTTACGACCGCAGCGGGTGGCGTCATCTTCCCCATTGAAGTCCCACATGGGTTGTCCCCAATATTGAAGTGGCTGCACCCCCCGCATTATACATATGGACATAACCTCGGTTATTGTCAATCCTGATTTGGCCAGCATATCTATCCGGCCCATCAGGTAAAGGACTTCCCCGTTGTCTTCCTCCTGGGAGCTCCGAGGGCGCCAGCTGCGGCGTTTCTTCAAAGGGGTGTTGTCGAACTCAGGAAGGCCCATCCGAATAGGATCTGGATGGGGGACGTCCTCCATATAAAACCACTCCGAAGGCCAGTCTTCGGACGTCTTCTTCAGTGTACCGGAGAGGTATCCGGTACCAGCGATGCGCCATATTTCGGCTCTGCCCACTTGGTATAGTGACCCCTTCTCTGTACGGGGCACGAGGCAGAATAGCCTCCGCCATAGCTCAAAATGAGCTTCGTAGCCCAGAAATAGCTCACAAAGGGCGACATAGTCAGCGATGTGTAGGATGGAAGCGGGGGTAAGGTTATGCAACTGGAGGCCATAGAACTTTAAGAGCCCGCGGAGGAACGGATGGATTGGGAATCCAAGTCCCATTAGTAAATAAGGGACGAGGCATACCCGCTCCCCCTTGGACGGGTTGGGGGAGCTCTCCGCTTGCTCCCCGCCATTATAGGTGGCAAGCCCGGCTCGAACGGGAACCATATACGCTGGAGTGAGAAATACCTGGGTCTGTAACTCTACTAATTGGCTGTGAGGGACGGAACACCTCTTCCAATCGCCGGGCTTAGGTCTACGAGAGCGAGAGGAGGAGCTGCGATGGCCGGCCATGTTGGAATGGATTTTGCCAGGCGCGCTCCAATGGATACTCGCTGTGGGAGGATGGTGTGATCTGGATCTAAGAATCCCCATCTTTAAAATAGATGGTTTACTCACATGGCTAGGGTGGCAAATGTAAAAATGCCCTGGCTTCTCGCATTCGCTCGACACGTGGAAGATAGCCATTATTAAGCATGGAAGCCAAGGAGTGCAACATTTATGGGAAGCCGGACACTACTCAACAGGTAGTCAGAATTTGGAGAAGAACCCGCCTTGCAATGCCGAAGACAATCTGCGCGCCAGACTCATCATCATTGAAGCATGGTTCAGGGGCTACTAAGGGAGTCCTGGATTAGGGGGTCCTCGGGCGGCCGGACTATATACTTTAGCCGGACTGTTGGACTATGAAGATACAAGATTGAAGACTTCGTCCCGTGTCCGGATGGGACTCTCCTTGGCGTGGAAGGCAAGCTTGGCAATACGAATATGTAGATCTCCTCCCTTGTAACCGACTCTGTGTAACCCTAGCCCCCTCCGGTGTCTATATAAACCGGAGGGTTTAGTCCAAAGGACAACAACAATCATACCATAGGCTAGCTTCTAAGGTTTAGCCTCTATGATCTCGTGGTAGATCAACTCTTGTAATACTCATATCATCAAGATCAATCAAGCAGGAAGTAGGGTATTACCTCTATCGAGAGAGCCCGAACCTGGGTAAACATCGTGTCCCCCGCCTCCTGTTACCATCCGCCTTAGACGCACAGTTCGGGACCCCCTACCCGAGATCCGCCGGTTTTGACACCGACAGCCACCCCTGCCGACTTTATTGTGGGGTTGTTCTTCCCTTGTACTAGTTCATCCTGAACCCCTCGTGTGGCAAATCCATCGCAAAGTAGGAGTAGGGTCTTGCACTTCAAGGTGGCCAGAACCTGGGTAAACTGTTGTGTCGTCTTCTTCCTTGTTCATCGAGTTAGGCCGTGGGGGTGACGAGCTAGTTGGCTGGAGAGGTTGAGTTCTACGGACACGCACCAAAGTTCAAACCTTTCTTGGGTCTGCGAAGCCTTGAATCCGACAGTCCGGTCAAGGTAACTAGCAGCAGAATAACAAGTCAGGATATTAGAGTAATCCCAAGCAGCTCAACGGTGGCCAGTACAATGTTTTTAGTACAATTATTTGCAAGCGCGACTGGAAAGTCCATAAGAGGGCAGTCAACACTATTGAACCGGCGGTGCCACAGTATTTGAAGTGGTCTGAGCACGCGATTACTTGGAGTCGGGCGGATCACAAACCTCGTGTTGATGATCCGGGGTCATCTGGCCATTGTAGTGGCCTCGCAAGTGGGTGGTTACAAATTCACCAAGGTACTTATGGATGGTGGAAGTAGTATCAGCATATTATACTATGGCACTTTTCGAGGAATGAATCTGACAGAGAAGTATCTTAAGCCGCCCTGTACGGTATTTCACGGAGTTGTTCCTAGCAAATCAGCTTATCCTGTTGGGAAGATTGCTCTGGAGGTGGCTTCCGTTGATGAGTATAAGTATGGTTTGAGGTGGTCAAGGTCAAGAGTCCATATCATGCACTCTTTGGACCGTCGGCTTATGCTAATTTTCATGGCTCGCCCTTGTTACATATATTTGCAGCTTAAGATGCCAGGGCCACGAGGGATGATCACGGTTCATGGGGATCGTAAGATAGCCCTGGAATGTGAAGAAGGAGATGCAGCTTATGCAGAGACGGGTTGTGATGTCATAGAACTTAAGTTTTACAAGGACAATGTTGACCCGGCGACATGACCCCTCTGAAGAAACCCACCACCGAGAAGGACCCTCTGCTCAAATTTCAGTCGACAAAGGACACAAAACAAGTTGACTTTGTTCCCGGTTATTCTCCGCAATAGTTCACCATTGGGATGGTGATGGATCCCTAATAGGAAAGTGCACTCATCGAGTTAGTCCGTTAGAACCATGACATCTTTGCATGGAAACCTTCTAACATGCCTGGTGTACCGAGAGAATTCACTGAGCACCACGTTAATGTGGATCCTAAGATGAAATCTGTCTGATAGTTCCTCCGTTGTTTTAACGAGGACAGGCGTAAGGCTATTGGAGAATAAGTTGCCCGACTTTTAGCTGCCGGGTTCATAGTTGAAGTTTTTCACCCTCAATGGTTGGCTAATCCTGTGCTAGTACCCAAGAAGAATGGCACTTGGCGTATGTGTGTTCATTACACATATCTCAACAAGGCATGCTCAGCCGACCCATTTGCTCTCCCCCATATCGATTAGATCATTGATGCAACACAGGGTTGTGAGCGTTTATGTTTCCTTGCTGCTTATTATGGTTATCATCGGGTCAAGATTGCTGTTGAGGATCGGGAGAAAACAACATGTATCACACCCTTTGGAGCTTTCTGTTATGTTACTATGCCTTTTGGGCTCAAGAGTGCTCAGGCGACTTATCAACGTTGTGTTCAAAATTGCTTCTATCGGTAGATTGGACACAATGCTCTTGCTTTGGTTGATGTCATTGTGGTTAAGTCAAGGAAGAAGGAAAATTGCTTGATGATTTGAAGGAGACATTTGCTAATCTTCCGGTGTACAAGATGATGCTTAACCCAGCCAAGTGTGTTTTTGGCGTACCTGCAGGAAAGTTGCTAGGATTTCTGGTTTCAGAGAGGGGCATCAAGGCTAAACTGGAGAAGATCAATGCTATCACCTCTCTGTCTATGCCGGCCTGTATCAATGATGTTTAGCGCCTGGTGGGTCGTATCGCAGCCTTAAGCTGGTTCATAAGCCGCCTGGGTGAGAAGGCGATTCCCTTGCACAAGATGATGAAAAAGACTGATAATTTTGTCCGGTGTGATGCTGATAATGAGCCTTTCAAGGCAATTAAGAAGCAGTTGGCTGAGCTGCCCATCTTGGCTACTCCGGTAGACAAAGAGCCTCTGCTCCTATACGTGGCGGCTAATAATAAAGCTGTAAGCGTGGTAGTTGTCGTGGAGTACAAGGAGGCAGGGAAAGAATATCTAGTCCAGAGGCCGATTTATTATGTCAGTGAGGCCTTGACGGAGTCCAAGCATAGATACCCACATTGGCAGAAATTGGTGTTTAGGGTGTTCATGGCTAGCCACAAGTTAAAGCATTATTTCCATGGGCATCCAATCACTGTTGTGAGCGTCCTGGGAATGGGGGTCCCCAGACTTGCCGGCCTGCGGCCCATGGCATGGCTCCACCAGCAGCCCTCTATGGCCCATCTTCACCAACAAATACTCAAGACCCTCGTGAGGGGCCAAGCCTCGCGAGGCGGGCGATGCAAGACCTCCTCGGGGGCGGCCTCACCATGCTGGCTCGCGAGGGGCGGAGAGATCATGGCAAGGGGCACCTCGCTAGGTTCCTATGACGCAAGCCATGACGACCGGGGCCAGGCGGGGGCCAGGAGGGCGCCAGCGCGCGCAGTGTCCTTGTTTCCTCTTTGGTGCTAAAGAGGCAAGCGCAGGCAAGGTGTCCTGAGGCATCAGGCAAAGGATTCCATATCAGTGCAATGAGACCAAGACCGGCCGGACGGCAGGACGGAGGTCATCGTGGAGCCCAAGACGGCGTCACCCCCAGAGCCTTTGGTAGGCGGAGACCACCTTTAGTCAGGATAACTTGTACTAGTTGTCTCCCTTCAAATTTGGCCGTTGTGGCATCCCTTCCCGCCAGCATTTGGGAAGAGGACCAGGGCCTCTATAAATAGGGCTAGCCACCACAGTGAGAGGCAACTGATCCGAGGCCATTCAGATCATCCTCAACCACACAAGCTCACCCTGCACAAGAGCGCCTCTCCTCAAGAGGTTGTTCTTCCCCTATACTAGTTCTTCCTCAGCCCAAGAGGCAATCCACCACACCACAATAGAGTAGGGTATTACACCACATCAGTGGCCCGAACCAGTATAAATCTTGTGTCCCTTTGTTCTGCGAGTTCGATGCGCTGATCCTTGAGATTGCGGTGAGGGAGAGTGCTTGGGGAAGGAGAGATCTTTGTGTGCACCCGAGTGTTTGAACCTCGAGGGTTTTGCCGGAACCCAAAATCCGACATTTGGCGTGCCAGGTAGGGGTGCGCCGAAGCCTTCCTTCTGTCGATCCACGCTCCGCCATTACCGTGCCTTGCCCCCATGGCCGGCGTTGCTCTTCCGGCTGCGATGACGGATGCCCGTGGCGGGGCCAGGGGGCTCCGAGCCTTAGCCCCTGCCTTACAGCGGGTGCAGTGGCCGCCCAAGTTCGAGCCGGAGATGCCGCCGCGTTACGACGGCGCTGCGGACCCGTCGGCCTTCTTGCTGGCATATGAAGAGGCCGTCCTGAAGGCTGGGTGCGACGACAAGGTCATGGCCAACTGGCTTCCCATGGTCCTCACTGGTGCACTGCGCGCCTCGCTGCTCAACTTCCCAGGATCCACGGTGGCATCTTGGGAGGAGCTGCGCGGCCTCTTCACTACACGCTTTGCAGCACCGGCGCCCCTCTCCGTCGCGGCCCTCCTCGGCGACTCGCAAGCGCCGCCCTCGGACCGTCACATCAAGCCGTTCTTTCGTCAGATTGGCGCCGCTTCCGTGCAGCAGGGAGCTCCCCCGGGTTGGGCGGCGCCCAAGGCCGACCTGACCTTCGACTCGGGGGATCACCCAGTCACCACCATCGGCTCGGGCGTGCTCCCAATGCTCTGCACGCCCACCATCTGCAGCGTAGCTATCACCAAGACCCTCATCGGCGGCGGCACCAGCCTCAACGTGCTCTCTGTGGAAGCTTTGAGCCTTCTTCTTGTACCGCTCGAGCGGCTCCGCCCCAGCAAGCCCTTCGCCGGGGTCGGCGGCGGTTCTGCCAGCCCCCTGGGGCAGATCTGGCTTCCCGTGACCTTCGGCACCTGCGACAACTACCGCACTGAGCTAATCGACTTCGACATCACCTGCATTGGCCTCCCATACAATGCCATCCTCGAGTACCCGGCTCTGGCTCAGTTTATGGTGGAAACCCATCCGGCTTACAACCTCATGAAGATGCCCGGGAGCAAGGGCGTCCTCACCGTGGTTGGAGACACCAAGGAGGCTCTGGCGGTGCTCAGATCTGCCCTCAAAACAGCCGTGGCAGCGTGACCGGCCACCGAGGCCACCCCTGGGGCTAAGGAGGTCGCGCCAGCAAAGAAGAAGCAGTTGTTCACTCAAGATCGGGCCGAAACCAAACAGGTGCCGGTCGAGGAAGGTGGGTCCTCAGGAGCCACCTTCACCATAGGCGCCAACCTCGGACCGGATCAAGAGGAGGCATTGGTGAAGTTCTTGCGTGCAAACAAGGAAGTATTCGCCTGGGAACCCAAACAGCTGGCAGGGGTTCCAAGAGGGGTGATCGAGCATCACTTGAGGGTGTGCCCCAATGTGCGCCCTGTGAAGCAGAAGGCACGGCGACAGTCCATGGAGAAGTAGTCCTTCATCGTCTAGGAAACCCGCAAGCTGGAGGCGGCAGGTGTCATTCGCGAGGTTCGGTACCCCGAGTGGCTGGCGAACCCCATCGTCGTGCCAAAGAAATGCGGGATGGAGCGCATGTGTGTCGACTTCGCCAACCTCAACAAGGCCTGTCCCTAAGACCCGTTCCCGCTTCCGCGCATCGACCAGATCGTTGACTCCACCACCAAGTGCGACCTACTATGCTTCCTGGACGCGTTTTCAGGCTATCACCAGATCAAGATGGTGGTAGAGGATGTGGATAAGACGGCCTTCCCGGCCCCGTGCGGGGTGTACTGCTACACTTGCATTCCGCTCGGGCTGCGCAATGCAGGCGCAACCTTCCAACGGCTGATGCACATCGCCCTAGGTCAGCAGCTCGGGAGGAACGCTGAAGCCTACGTCGACGACATTGTGGTAAAGTCTCGGGAGGCGAGAACTTTGATTCCGCACCTGGAGGAGACCTTCGCGAGCCTGCGCCAGGTGGACTTGCGGCTCAACCCATAGAAGTGCGTGTTTTGTGTCCCCTCCGGGAAGCTGCTGGGCTTCCTCGTGTCCCACAGGGGGATCGAGGCTAACCCAGAGAAGGTCAAGGCGATCGAAGACATGAGCCCACCACAAACTCTCAAGGAGATGTAAAATCTTGCCGGCTGCGTGACCTCGCCGGGGCGCTTCATCTCCAAGCTGGGAGAGTGCGCCTACCATTCTTCAAGCTGATGAAGAAGAAGGGCCCGTTCGATTGGACCCCGGAGGCCGACCAAGCGTTTCAAGACCTCAAGAGATACCTGACCAGTCCGCCGGTGATGGTGGCGCCCCGCCCTCTCGAGCCCTTGTTGCTTTACCTTGCCGCCACTCCCTACTCCGCCAGCGCAGCTCTGGTTGCGGTTTGGGAAGAGCGCCAGGCCAAGGATACGTCGCGCCGTGCCACGCCCCAAGTCGGGGTGATACAAGACCCGGAGGGCACCACAAAGGCCGCAACAACGCAGACGAATGACCAGGCCCAGCAAGACGGCGTCCTTGGGCCTGCAAAGGCCCCAATGAGCAACAATGCTCTGGGGGTTCCATCGCCTCAGGAGGTGCCTCAACCTCCGACAGACGCAGGCCCCGTCAACGCACCCGCCCTCGTCGAGCACCCAATGTACTTTGTCAGCACGGTACTACGGGATGCAAGGGCACGATACCCCATGCCTTAGAAGCTCTTGCTCGCGCTCCTTGTAGCCTCACGCAAACTGCGGCACTACTTCCAAGGTCACCAGATCAAGGTCGTCTCGGCCTACCCACTAGAGATGGTACTTAGGAGCCCCAACGCTGCCGGAAGAGTCGCCAAATGGAACATCGAGCTGCAGGCATTCCAGGTGGAGTTTAGCACAACCAAGGTCATCAAGGGAGCCGCGCTCGCCGACTTCGTGGAAGAATGGACGGATGCCCCGGGGCTTGAAGAAGGCGAGGATCGATCCCTCTCACCGGGAAGTGAAGCGCCAGATGGTTGGGTCATGTATTTTGATGGCGCGTTCGCACGCCACGCCGCGGGGGCTGGAGCGGTGCTCATCTCGCCCACTCAGGACAAGCTCTACTACGCCGTGCAGCTCTGCTTCTAGCAGGGTGAGAAGGTCTCCAACTACATCACAGAGTACGAGGGCCTCATAGCTGGACTTAAGTCTGCAGTGGCCCTAGGGGTGAAGCGCCTCACCATCAGGGGTGACTCGCAGCTGCTCGTCAACTTCTCCAATAAGGTATACGAGCCGAGGGACGAGCACATGGAGGCATACCTCGTGGAGGTACGCAAAATGGAAAAGCAGTTCCTCGGTCTAGAATTGCAGCACATGCCCCGCGGCACCAACAAGAAGGCCGACGACATCGCCAAAAGAGCATCCAAGCGAATACCCCAAGAGCCTGGCGTCTTCGAGGAGCGGCGCTTCAAGCCGTCGGCAGCACCTCCGCTTTCGAGGCCGGCACCCATCGGGTGGAGCTCCTCCAACTACCTGCCTCGGGAGCCCCGGCCTGCGGCCCAACCTCGGGAGCGCACCTACTCTTGGCGCTCGAGCCTCAAGAGGGGTGCTGGACCAAGGAGTTCAAGGAATACTTGACGCAAGGGACGCTGCCGGAGAAAGAAGAGGATGCGGAGTGTCGGAGTAAATGGCCACGGGTAGCCTAACCGACTCCCCCTGGCTGTTCGAAAAATTATCAAGCCATTCAAGCCTTCAAGCACACAAAGCATAGGGCTGTCTTCCCCTGGCCGGCTATCCCCAGGGCCGACTCCCAGAAGCCGGCCATGAAGAAAGCCGACTCCCAGAAGCCGGCCATGAAGACAGCCGGCTCCCAGAAGCCGGCCAACACTGCACCCACTAAAGACTGTACCCACATAACGGCGTTAGGATGGGGCGTGGCCGCAGTACAACCCACTACCCCCGAATCCCGGAACAGGCATGGCCACAGGGTGTTGTACGGGCCAGCCATCCCCCGTCCGGCGTGGCACTGTAGCCATGTTGGCCTTGATGTCACCCACGACAGGCGCCAGTACGGCCCGTAGGCGGCGGGCCCCTTTTGCCAGAGAGACACCCGAAGGCGGCCTCGCCTCCTCTAGTCGGTCAGGGGTATGGCCGGCTCCCAATAGTCGGCTACCTCCCTCCCTCGAAACATGTGCCTCATTAAGGAGACAAGAAGAGGTAAGGCTACAGTGAGAGCCCGCAAGGCGGCGACACTGTAGCCACGCTTACCTCAACAAAGCTCTCGTCATCAGAGGCGAGGCAACAGTAACCAGCCGCCGACAAAGTCCCCAAGCGGTAGGGCCGGCCTGTCGGCCAAGAGGCCGGCAGCCGGCAGGACCCACCAGTCGGCGGGCCCCAATGACCGTCGGAGAAGCCGTCATGCGTAGACGCTGACGGCTGGGACCCGCGCCTAGCCGGATCTCATAGAATTCCATACACCACAGAGAGAGAAAAGGAGAGCTAGCCTTGCCCTTCTTCATCCTCTAGCCAAACAGCTCAAGGAGCGCTTGTAGCTACTTGTATTGATCTAGTGATCATGCGGAGACCCCGCAGAGCAGGACTAGGGGTGTTATCTCCACAGAGAGCCCCGAACCTGGGTAAGATTCGCTAGCGTGCATGTCTTCGCCTCATCCCGTTTCCAGGCACCGGCGATGTTTTAGTGGATCCCACCATGATAAGCCATCCATTGGCATATGTCGCACCTACCACCCGACATTTGGCGCCCACCGTGGGGCCAGGTGCACCGTCGTCCAGAGACCTGTTCTGGACGGGAACCCTTTTCCTCCCCCGCGAGCGCAGCCAGCCTGCTGCGCCCGATGGCGCTTGCCCCGACGCGCTGCTAGGCGTCGACGACGCCTGCGCAGTCAGCTGCCTCGCCGATCTTCTTGGCGAGACTCGCATCTCCGACGAGCCCGCGTCCGACGCGGGCACGGACTGCCCCGAGAGCCGCCTCGTCAGCCTCCTCAACAAGCTTCACGTCTCCAGCGAGCTTGCTGTGGACTTGGAGTCGGTCGGCTCCACCGACCCGATGCTTGTCGACTCCGACACGGCCTCGCTCGATGCCTACCCCTCCGATGTGGTAGTCTTCGACGACCCTCTCCCTCGAGCTGATAGCGGCGGCAGCGCTGTCACTGAGGTGCTGGTCATCAGCCATGTCGCCAACTTGGGCGAGAACGCCCACGACACCCTACAAGCGGCGATGCACGACTTATCCGTCCCCATCCCGGCTGACGCCGACGCCGAGACCCTTGAGGCACGCCGCCTCGCCCTCATCGCGGAGGGCCAGAAGATAGCCTCCATGAGACGCCTCATTGAGGCTCACCAGCGCGAAGTCGAGCGCGCCGCCTTTGGTACGCCGCCGCATGGCGGGCCGAGCCGAGCCGGCCTCATCAAGAAGCACGGCGCGGCCATCGCCAGCATGCTGGGGGTAGACCGCCCCGTCTACGCCACACCGCTCGAGAATCTGTGAGCCGCTCAGGCAGCCGCAGAAGAACTGAATGGGCTGGGGGCTGATGAGCTCCCCTACATGACAAGGCGCATCCAGCAGCTGATCAACGCGGCCGCAGAACGGCATGAAGCCGGCGCCCGCGCTGAGAGTCCTCCCCCATGCCGAGAGCATGCCGCAACATCCCGGTCACCGACTGCGAGCGGCGCCCGCGCAAGGAAAGACAAGGAGCTGGCTGCTAGCCGCAGCCGGACTCGAATGACCATCGAGCACGACGCGGAAGGCCGCCCTCGGGCAGTGGAGCGCCAAGGCAATCCGCCTCCTCCCCCGCCTCGTGGGGAGAGACATCCCACCCCGCCGCCTGTCACACATCCGACTCTCGGTGGCCGACTAGGCCACCGCGAAGGAGTCGGCGAGAACGACGCCCGCCACCGGACCGACCGCCTAGCTCGATCCCTGGCGCTAGAAGAAGAAGACGATGTTGGCCCGCCATGCTTTGGCCCCCGCATCCGCGACGAGCCCTTCCCCAAAGGGTTCTCGGTCCCCAGAGACACGCCCAAGTACAACGGCTCTGTGAAGCCGGAAGATTGGCTCATCGACTACTCTACCGCTGTCAGCATAGCGAATGGCAATAGGCGCGTAGCCGTGAAGTACGTCCCTCTCATGCTGCAAGGCACGTCACGCACCTGGCTCAACAGCCTCAAGCCCTTCAGCGTCAGCAGCTGGCTGGACTTCACGGAAGTCTTCGTCCGCAACTTCACTAGCACGTACAAGCGGCCTCCCAAGCCCCGCCAGCTCTCCTTATGCGTCCAAGGGCCCAGCGAGTTGACCCGCGACTACCTCACGCAGTGGGCCGAGCTCCGCAACTCCTGCGAGGGGGTGCACGAGGTTCAAGCCATCAAATACTTCACCGCCGGGTGCCGAGAGGGCACCCTCCTCAAGCACCGACTCCTCTGTGACGAGCCGGCTACCCTCCACGAGCTGCTGGTCATTGCAGACAAGTACGCCACGGCTGACTCCTCGATGAAGACCGAGCTCTGAGTCGACGCCTCTGGAAAGGTGCTCGCTCCGGCTCTTAAGACGCCGGCTGGCGACCCCAATCGGCGCCCCTACCAGAACGACCACAAGCGCAAGGCCCCTATGCCGCCTTCCACCAGCCAGCATGTGGCCACAGTCGAAGATGAGCAACCCGAAGAGCGGCTCACTCCCAAGAAGAAGGGCGGCAGGCCGGCTTGGCAGCCGGCATTCTCCTACAAGCAGACTCTCGATGCCCCCTGCAAGTTCCACAGCGGCGCAAAGCCGTCCAACCACACGACCCGAAAGTGCCACTGGCTCACCCGGATCTCCAAGGGCGAGGGGCTGGTGCTGCCTCCAACTCCCGGCCCGCCGCCTCCCGCCCCCAGCAGCCGGCTGCTCAACCAGCAGTCGGAGCCTTTCAAGATGAGTTCCCTGATGAACACGCCACCTACGTCATCTTCACAAGCCAGGTTGAAGACAAGCGCAGCCGGCGCCGACAGCACAAAGAGGTCAACGCAGTCGCCTCCAGCAACCCCGAGTTAATGCATTGGTCCGAAAGGCCTATCAACTGGAGCCGGGCCGGTCACCCAGAGGTGATGCCGTCCCCTGGCTCCTACGCATTGGTATTGGATATCACCCTCGCAACGGAGAGGTGGGCTGCCCGATTCTCCCGCGTTCTGATTGATGGCGGAAGCAGTATCAACATACTGTACCGCGATACCATGGAGAAGTTGAACCTCAAGGCGAAGCAGCTCATGCCAAGCCGGACCGTGTTCCATGGCATCGTACCCGGCCTGTCCTTTTCCCCGATCGGCAAGATCAAGATGGATGTTCTCTTCGGAGACAAGGATCAGTTTCGCCGAGAAGCAATCTGGTTCAAGGTAGTGGGTCTGGAAAGCCCTTACCACGCCTTGCTTGGCCGACCTACTCTGGCCAAGTTCATGGCTGTGCCCCACTACGCCTACCTGAAGATGAAGATGCCGAGCTCGAAGGGGATCATCACTGTAGCCGGCGACTACAAGAAGTCCATCGAGTGCGCTGTAGCCAGCAGCCGGCTGGCCGAGTCCCTCGTAGTGGCAGAAGAGAAGAAGATGCTGGAGCGAGTTGTGGCCATGGCCGGCAAGCAGCTGGCCTTGTCCCCCAACGCCAAGGAATATGATGCGCAGGGCTCCTTCCAGCCGGCCAAGGAGACGAAGAAGATACCTCTGGACCCGGAGAACCCGGAGAGGTTTGCAGTCATTGGTGCCATCCTGGACAGCAAATAGGAAGGCGAGCTTGTCGACTTCCTCCGTGAGAATCGAGACATCTTTGCATGGTCCCCAAAGGACATGTCGGGTGTTTCGAAGGATTTCGCCGAGCACAAGTTACACGTCCGAGCGGACACGAAGCCGGTCAAGCAGCCTCTCCGCCGGCTGTCAGAAGAGAAAAGAAGAATCGTAGGAGAAGAGATAGCCCGGCTCCTTGCCGCCAGCTTTATTATGGAAGTGTTTTTCCCAGAGTGGCTTGCCAACCCAGTCTTGGTGTTGAAGAAGAACAACAAATGGCGTATGTGTATAGACTACACTAGCCTCAACAAGGCCTGCCCCAAAGATCCGTTTGCTCTACCACAGATTGATCAAGTAATAGACTCCACAGCCGGACGCGAGCTGTTGAGTTTCTTGGATGCCTACTCAGGATACCACCAGATTAAGTTAGACCCAGCAGACCGCCTGAAGACCGCCTTCATCACACCATTCGGAGCATTCTGTTACCTGACTATGACATTCGGCTTGAGGAATGCCGGTGCCACTTTTCAGCGTTGCATGCAGAAATGCCTCCTCAAGCAACTCGGCAGAAATGCCGACGTCTACGTAGAAGATATTGTGGTGAAGACAGAGAAGCGCGGCACCCTGCTGGAAGACCTCAAAGAAACATTTGCCAACTTGCGCCGATTCCAGATCAAGCTCAACCCCGAGAAATGCGTGTTCGGAGTACCAGCCGGCCAGCTTCTAGGCTTTCTGGTCTCCGAACGCGGCATTGAGTCCAACCCTGTGAAGATCAAATCCATTGAAAGAATGGAGATTCCCACCAAGTTGCGAGACGTGCAGAAGTTCACTGGGTGTCTGGCCTCCCTAAACCGCTTTATCAGCTGGCTAGGAGAGATGGCTCTCCCCCTTTACCGACTCATGAAGAAATCCACTCATTTCGAGTGGAATGACCAAGCAGACCAAGCCTTCCATGAGTTGAAGAAGATGCTGACCACTCCACCTGTCCTGGCGGCGCCGACTGAGAAGGACCCCATGCTCCTCTACATTGCCGCAACTAGCCGAGTGGTCAGTACAGTCATTGTGGTTCCGCGCCCAGAAGAAGGCCGAGCCCAGCTAGTCCAGAGGCCGGTGTATTATCTAAGCAAAGTACTGTCCATCTTAAAGCAAAACTACCCACACTACCGGAAGATGTGCTATGGAGTGTACTTCGCCGCCAAGAAGTTGAAGCCCTGCTTTCAAGAGCATCCCATCACGGTCATATGCACCGCCCTGCTTGCCGAGATCATAGGCAGCCGGGATGCATCCGGCCGGGTGGCTAAATGGGCCATTATGCTGGCGCCTTACACAATCTTCTACCATGCCCGCACCGCAATCAAGTCCCAAGCATTGGCCGACTTCCTCGTCAACTGGGCCGAGACCCAGTACTTACCGCTGGCTCCCGACTCTACTCATTGGCGGATGCACTTCGAGGGGTCCAAGATGCGCATCGGCTTGGCAGCCGGCATCGTCCTCACCACTCCCAAAGGCGACAAGCTCAGATACACGCTGCAAATCCACTTTGCCGCCTCCAACAACGTGGCTGAATACGAGGCACTCATACACGGGCTCCGGCTAGCCAAAGAGCTCGGCATACGCCGGATCCTGTGTTATGGTGACTCAGACTTGGTGGTCCAGCAGTCATCTGGCGACTGGGACGCCAAGGATGCAAACATTGTGAGATATCGGTTCCTCGTCCAGCAGATCAGTGGGTACTTCGAAGGGTGCGAGTTCCTTCACGTACCACGGGCCGACAACGACCAAGCAGATGCCCTGGCACGAATCGGCTCCACCCGACAGGCTATACCAACCGGTGTCTCTCTCCAGCGCCTCCTCAAACCGTCTATCAAGCCGTCTCCAGAGTCGGACTCTATCTTCGTACCGCCCGCCCCCGATGCAGCCGGACCCGACTGGAGGAACCAAGAAGGCGGCTCGGGGACTTCGACAAGCGGCCCGGGGACTGCCGTAGTCGCACCCGGCTCGGCGAATTCAGAACCCGGCCCGGGGACTACAGCAGTCGGCACGGGGACTGCAGCGACACAAGAAGCGGTGGCTGACTCCAACTCTCCACCACCCAACCCACCCACCCGAGTCATAGTGGCCGTACTAACAGTAGAAGAAGTCACAGCTCCATCATGGGCCCAGCCCATCCTCAACTTCCTAGTCAACAGAGAGCTGCCAACTAATGAGATCTCGGCAAGACTAGTGCAACGCCGAGCCGGAGCATATGCGATAATAAACAGAGAACTTGTCAAGCGCAGCGTCACTGGGTCTTCCAGCGCCGCGTCGAGCCAGAGAAGGGTGTAGCAATCCTCAAGGATATCCACCAAGGCGAATGCGGCCACCACGCAGCCTCAAGATCACTTGTGGCCAAAGCTTTCCGCCATGGTTTCTTCAGGCCGACAGATTTGGAAGATGCCAAAGAGATAGTCAAATGCTGCAAAGGATGCCAAGTCTTCAGTTCGAAGCAACACCTGCCGGCTTCTGCACTCAAGACCATCCCCCTCACATGGCCCTTTGCCGTCTGGGGGCTAGACATGGTGGGCCCATTCAAGACAGCCCACGGCGGCTTGACACATCTGCTTGTCGCCGTGGACAAATTTATCAAGTGGATCGAAGCGAAGCCGATCAAGAAGCTGAACGGGCTGACTGCCGTGACATTCATTGCCGACATCACTACTCGGTATGGCGTGCCGCACAGCATCATCACTGACAACGGCACAAACTTTGCCACGGGAGCACTGGCACGTTTCTGTGCGACACAGGGCATCCGACTGGACTTAGCTTCCGTTGCCCACCCGCAGTCAAACGGCCAGGTCGAGCGAGCAAACGGCCTCATCCTCTCCAGCAGCAAGCCCCGACTGGTCGTACCATTGGAGCGCTCGGCCGGCTGCTGGCTCGATGAGCTACCGGCTGTCCTCTGGAGTTTGCGTACTACCCCAAACAAGTCAACCGGCTTCACTCCGTTCTTCCTTGTGTATGGTGCCAATGCTGTCATCCCAACTGACATCGAGTTCGACTCGCCTCGGGTCACCATGTACACGGAGGCGTAGGCCAAAGAAGCACGAGAAGACGGCGTCGACCTACTAGAAGAAGGCCGGCTGTTAGCACTCAGCCAGTCCGCCATCTACCAGCAGGGTTTGCGCCGTTACCACAACTGAAAGGTCAAGCAAAGATCCTTCCAAGAGGGCGACCTTGTGCTCCGGCTGATCCAGCGAACAGCCGGCCAGTACAAGCTCTCGGCCCCTTGGTAAGGCCCTTTCGTCGTCAGCAAAGCACTAGGCAACGACTCCTACTACCCGATCGACGCATAGAAGCCAAGAGCACGCAAGAGGGATGATTCCGGCAAGGAGTCGAAACGACCATGGAACGCAAACCTCCTGAGAACATTTTACAGTTGAAAGCAGTATGTATCATGCTACCGTTTTTGTATTAAGTCTGAGACAAATGGGCACCCCGAGGCGCACTCGGGGACTGCCCTCCTTTATCTATGAATGACGAGTGTCATACTCATGGATATATTATTACATTTGATTTTCTATCAGGCACCGGGTTCGACTAGTCGGCCTGGGGACTGGCCGCCTTAAGTTATATTAGTAGTTCTACCTAAAGTCAGACAAGTAGTGTGCCGGCACCCGAGCCCTCTCTTGTTGAAAGTCGCAGCTCGAAGAACCGACTGTCCGACTTGCAAGAACCAAACGCGGAAAGGATGCCCACACGAAAAACGGCTAAGGACTAACGAACTTATATAATGCAAAGACGGCCTCCAGCCACGCCTACCAGCTGTCAAAACAGCCGGCTGGCCGGCCTCCTAGTCACTTCGCTATAATCCAACAAAGCTAGAGTACTTGCCCTCCCAACCGGCCAAGCACTTCTTCAGCCACAGATTGCAGATCAGCTGTCCAGCTGGGAAGGCGGCAACCAAGGGAGGGCGGCAAAGGAAACAGCCGAACGATGAAAAGCAAAGAACAAGCGAAAGCCAAACGCATGCATAATTATATTTACACATAAGGCCCCCAACAGGCCGGCAGTCAATATAGTTTGAATACACCCCCAGTGGGTGGAATTATGCAAACTTAACAAAATACTATTCCAAGAGTGGTAAAACAGGAAGGTAGAGGCAGCAGACTAGACTAAGGGCACAGCAGGGGAGCCGGGCTGGTCGGTGGAGACGGCGCCACTGGCTGGAGGAGTGGCCGACTGGCGGGTCTCGGCTTGATCATCGCCCGCTGCTCCTCCAGCGACCGGCGAGCGTCCGGCGCGATCTCGGCGCCAGCCTGCCTTTATGCCTCGCGGTGGGCCTCGACGACCTGGTTGGCGGCGGTAGAGTAGCCAGGGAAGTACTCTGTGCAAGAAAGAAAGAGAAAGAAAACAAAAACACCAAGTCAGAAAATGAGCCAAACGGCAAGCGGCAAGCAAGGACGAAGAAGAGGGCGGCCTACTGTCAACCAAGTCTGCGATCTGGCCATAGCCGTTGATCAGCGACTGCCTCGCTTCGGCCCAGCTTGCCGCCTCTGTCTCATATTCGGCTTGGAGGGCGGCCTCGCTGTCCTGCACCGCCTTCAGGGCCGCCTTGTGGCTCTTCTCCTGGTCGGCCAGCCCCTTGGCCAGGCGGTCACACTCCTGGGCCAAGGCGTCAAATTTGGCCTCCTTAGCACGGAGGGCGGCCTGAGTCCCACCCAGCTGCTCCCTCAGTCTGGCGTTGGCCGCTGCAGGCATGGCAGGAAAGAAAGAAACAATGAGGAAGAAGTCGTCAAGGAAGATCCGACCCGACTGCACAACAGTCGGCCTGAATCTCGGGGACTACACCCAGTTGGTGCGCTGACGCGCCCCCACGTGAGATAAAGGACGAAGCACTTACCCCGGCTCTCAGATAGGTCAGCATTCTTCTGGGTCGCCTCCCGAGCCTGGGAGTTGAAGGCAGCCGCGCGGAGGTTGTGGTAGTCCTGCAAGTCAGGCAGAGGAGCGAATGAGAACAAGATAGCAAAGCAAAGCCCGCTAAGAAGTTCCAAGCCGCCTGCTCAGCAGCCGACTCGGCACTCGGGGACCACACCCAGTGGGTGCGCTGACGCACCCCCACGGAAGAAACCAAGATCAAAAAAGCAAAAATAGGAAGACTAACCTGAATGGCCGCTCGCGTCGCAAGGAACTCGTCGTTGTATTTCCTCAGCGCCGCAGCCTGGGACTGAAGCCGGTTCCGGGCGTCCTGTGCCGCCACGTTCACCACGGCCGTCCCTCCACCCGGCGTCCACCCCGAGCTGGCGCTGGCCCCCTCCACGTCCCGGGCCGACGAGCCGGAGCCCGCGGCTTTCTGCGGGTCCGATGCGGCCTTCCCCCCGTGCTGGCGCGATGGCGACTAGACCACCAGGTCCGTCCTCGCGGCCGGCTCGCCCCCGGCCGATTGCGCAGGCGGCACGTTAGGCCGGCTGCCTTGAGCCGCCCCAGTCGGCGGGGCCGGTGCCGCCTCCCTCTCCGGGACGACGACGTCGTCCTCCCTCTCTAACTCCGGCTGGTCGCCACCGGCTTCCTCCGGCGGGGGCTCCGGGGCCTCGGGCGCCGTGACACGCAGAGGGGTGACGAGCAAGGCCCCCTCCGCTGTTGCCGCGGCCGCAGCCTCCGCTTGGGCCTTGGCCACTGCGTCGGCGCGTGCCTTCGTCGCCTCCTCCTCCTGTGCCGCCTTGGCGGCAGCCGCCCTCAACTCCTCTGCCTCCCGCTCCTCCCGCGCCTCCCACGCGTTTCGTTCCGTCGCCGCCTGAAGCTTGGCGCGGGGGTCCACGCGGCAGGTGCTCCCGGATCCTCCCGGTGATCCAACGACGGAGGCGGCAGCAACCCGCTCGAGCGAAAGCGGAGCCCTGATTTTTGAGAAAGGACAAGGATTCAGAAATCGCCAAGAAAAGAAGAAAGAATGTACAATGGAATATACACTTACGCCGACACCGTCTGCGGCTGCTTCACCACCTTGCGGAAGCGGGCCGCCTTCGCGGCCGCCTCATCCCGCCTGGTCGCCGCCGCCCCGCCCTTGGGCTTCTTTGGCCGACTGCCGAACAAGCCCGACGCGTCCCGGCGCTTTTGCCCGCCACCCCGAGTAGGCAGCGCGGCGGAGGAACCCGCGCCGTGGCCGGGCGCCCGCTGGCGGCGTGGGACGATTTCCGCCTCGTCGTCATCCGGCCAGTCGTCGAAGCTGGCTCCGAGCCCGGAGCCGCCTGCTTCGCTGCTACCCGCCTCGGTGTTTTCATCCATGGCGGCCGCCCCCAAGTCATGGTCCTCTAGGTCATGCTCCGCCCGGTCGGGGAGGAATCGGCGCTCTGTCTCCGACCCGGTTGCCGGTCGAAGGAGAGGGCTCTGCCAAGGCGTGCCGACTGGTCAGAGTCGGCGAAGAGGAACTCGGCGACAAAACTAAGAGAAGAAAGGAAAAAAGAGAACATACCGTGGGCGGCGGATGTGCACGGGAATATGGCTCCTTGCCAAACCACCACTCTGCGGAGAGCTTGCAGTTCGCAAGATAATTCACCATATGGGCCACCTCTTCGTGCGGCATGTCCTTGGTGCACATCCGACTCGGATCGAGTTGGCCGCTCATCTGACAGATGAGGTGAGGGCGGCTCTGAAGCGGAAGCACCCGGCGCGCGACGAAGGCGGCCAGCAAGTCGGATCCAGCCAGGCCCTCCGACTGGATCATCACCCGCAGTCGGGCGACGGCCGCGGCACCAGCCTGCGACAGCGTCACGGCCCGATAGGACCACTGGGGCCGCCTCCCAGCCGGCGGGCCGGCTACGTAAGCCGTCAAGTTGACGTAGTCGCCTTGTGGGGCGACGTTCTTCACATAGAAATATGACTTCTGCCAGAGCTTCACCGACTAGACTAACGTGATGACGGGGAAGGGGTTGTCGGTTGCCGGCCTCTGCATCGCGATGAAGGCGCCGCTCTGGGCCGGCACGCCCTGCATGCGGGTGCCCAGCTTCGATTGGAGGAACTCCCCCCCAGAGCTCGAGGGTGGGGAGAACGCCAAGAAAGCCCTCGCACAAGGTGACGAAGGCAGACAGCAGCACCACCGTGTTCGGAGTGAGGTGGTGCGGCTGGAGTTGATAGAATTCGAGGAAGGAGCAGAAGAAAGCGCTCGCCGGCAAGCCGATGCCGCGCAGGAAGTGCGAGCGGAAGACTACCCGCTCGCCTTCCTCCGGCGCCGGCGTGATCTCCTTCGCAGGTGCGAGACGGACCCGCACCTGGTCTGCACCGGGCAACCGCCGCGTCTTGTGGAGGAACTCAATGTGGTCCATATGGACGTTGGAGCCGTCCCAGTCCCCGCCGTACTGCATGGTGGCGAGAAGCTAACAAGGAAGAGTGCGGCGGCGGAGAAAGCACGGCCCTGCAGCGGCAAAGCTGCAGGGCAGAGTGAAGATTGATGGGACGGTGCAGCGGCGAGGCGCTGCTGCGAGACAAAGTAGGAGGAAGAAGATGGCGGAGAGGAGAGGAGCGTGCGAGCGTCTGCTGCTTCCCCTCCTCCCCCTACTTATAGCCTCGTGCGGCGAAGCCGAGGAGGCGAGCCATGGGGAGGAACGTGGGATTAACTACGCCCACTCCCCCATGCCCCGCGATTACTGCGCCCTAACGGCGTGCGGAAACCGCTGCCGGAAGACGGGCGGACAGCTTTGGGCCACAAAGAATCCGTGCCTGGGCCCAGGCGTTGGAGTGGTGGGCCCTCGGCCTGCGGTGACGTCTTGTCGCGCGCGTGGGTTAGCAGGCTCTTTTCAGCCAAGGGACGCCACGTGGTTCGCAGGCGGCGAGTGACCGGCCCGTGGCCCGGTGCACGCGCCAACAGTCTCCCGCCTTCCGACTTTAAAAATTTCGCCAAGACGGCGCGCCCAACCAAAGCCGACTCCCAGCTGTTGGCTTGTCAAGATAAGAAGCTGACCGAGCATCTCGACCTCCTCTCAGCCTCGAAGCCCAACCAGCTTCGGGGACTATGTCAGGACCCCGATTCTAGGTCACAACGATCTAGCCTGTAACACCTCATATCACTTCGCGGCCTCACGCACGGCACTCCCACGGGTGTCGCCTTACCATAGCCCGGGACCGTTTGCGCCTTTTGGCTCACGTATATGACAGTGCCGCTAGCATCCATATGACAGAGAACCCGGGCCGACATGGCTAGTCGTGAACCCAAAGCGGCACTAACGTATGGGGACAGGCATACATGAATCAACATCTAACGTGTCGGTCAGCAGCGTGTGAATCCGGGCTGTAGCACTGGGCTAACAGGACTCCGGGAACTCGGGCTGTAGCAGGCTAGGCAGGACTATGGATGTCACTGCGTGAAATTTCCCCGAAGGGACAGACACAGGAACGAAATGAAACACATGCCGGCCAGTCAAGTTTCCGGAGCAGTAGTGCTGGGCTAGCAGGACTCTGGTGAACCGGGCTGTAGCGGACTACTATGGCTCATGGAAGCACTAGACTACATTTCCCCATAAGAGAGGCTGCCAAGGATAAACAACTAGATTGTCGGATCCCACACATACCAAGCATTTCAATCATACACACAATATGCTCGATATGTGTAAATACAACATGGCATCACAACAAAAATCTACAACTCCAAGTACTTTATTTAAAAGGCTCCGGAGAGCCATACATAACATGTTCATACAGATAGGGGTCACATGACCCAACACTCAAGTCATACAAACATACAAGCACATGCGGAAGCAAACTTGTCTGGGTACAGACACTAGAAAGAAAGAAGGCTTGATGAAGCCTGTCTATCTACGTAGGCCCTTCACAAGCTCAGATCACCACCTGGGTGGCAAGTCACTCGTCAACGTCGAGATCTACATAGAACCCATCGGAAGGGGCGGTGTTGTCGTCTGAAAACAGTAATTGAAGCAACATGAGTACAAAGGTACTCAGCAAGTCTTACAACATATCCTACTATACATGTACATTCTCAAGAAGGTAGTGGAGTTATTGCAGCAAGCCATCTCTGACTCTTGGCTAAGCTATCCAACGAGACATCACTTGTAAAATAGTTTTCGCACACGAGTTCACTAATAACCATCTCAACACTCCACCGTGGATCCTCCCTCGTCATCCTACGAGAGAGCCATCCGCGGTACTCACACTTATCTTGAGGCTTTTAGTAGTATCCATTTAGTTGTCTATGAACTGCATAAGTGACCAAGTAGTCCTTTACCGCGGACGCGGCTATTCGAATAGTTTTACACCCTGCAGGGGTGTACTTCGTCACACACACTCTCACCATTTACCGTCGTTACACGACATGTACTCGGCAACCTTCAAGCGGAAGCCCACGTGGGTGTCGGCCACAGCCTACCTAAACACTCAAGTCTCTAGTCCAGGTTTATCACCTATTCAGGTTCCATCCGCAGGGAGTCCGGCCGAGGTTTCCACATACGGCCCCAAACGATGTGTGCAGGGTTTCCGGGACACCAAACGGGCGACTCGGTACACCGTGCCACGAGCATACCGCATTACAGCCCACCCCTCGGGTCAGCGCTGTCCACGGCCTCCAGCTTACTACAAACACCAGAAACTACGTGCAACTCCTGGACAGAGGACAAGGGTGATTAAGAAGCCGAGGGGTCCATTGGTTTCGGGCCCAATGCGTGGTAGTAGCTGAATCTTAAATCACGCATACAGATCTCAGTTCTTAGGGACGGTCTCAATGAAACAACCCACCATGTACTCCTACATGGCCTCTCATCGATACCTTTACCAAAACGTATTCAACACCTCACCTCATTGCCGACACATGCTTTCACTCTAGTTCATCACCCTGATGAGCCAGACCTGACACGACTCTAAGCGTAGCAAGCATAGCATTATAGGAACACAACATGGCTCAATCAACTCCTACACATGCTAGTGGGTTTCACCTAGTTACTGTGGCAATGACAGGTCATGCAAAGGAAAGTGGGTTCAACTACCGCAACACACAGCTGTTTGAATCGCGTTGTCTTAATGCAGTAAACGAGAGCAGAAGCGAGAAGATGGGTTTGTATCGAAATGATCAATGGGTTGCTTGCCTGACGGAGTGGTGGTGGAATACTGCCCTTCGGTTGGATACTCGTGAATGTCCTCGGAGGCAGAACCTACCACGAAGAACACATCGAAGCACATTCAACACCAAGCAAAATGCAACAATATGATGCATGCATGAGACATGGCAAAATGAATGTATTGGGCTAATGCAACTAAGACCAGATGGGTTTGGACCATTTTGAATCAAAGATTCAAATTCCAAGCTCATAAGTGGCCCCTATTAGTGCTTTATCTTGTTCTGCATTAAAGAGTAGGTTAATTACTTAAACATGCATGAAACCAGTACAGATGGATAGATTGGATTTTTCTGATCATTTTTCATATATAAATCTTTTCATTATGAGCTATAGATTATTTTCTATGATTTTTTGAAGTTTGTGATATTTTCTGGAATTTCCTGTGTAGAAATAATTCCAGTAATTAAATTGTTTATTACGTCAGCAGTGTGTCATGATGACGTCAGCGGGTCAGCGGGGTCGTCCAGGTCAAACCTGACGTGTGGGTCCCCTGTGTCAGTGTCACTGTTAGTTAATTAAACTAATTTAGAATTAATTTAAATCTAACCCAGGTTAATTAGCAGGCGGGCCCCACTGTCAGTGACTCTACGGAGTCAAACCCGTGGTCAAACCACGCTGACTCGCCGGCGTTTAGCCACCGGCGACGTCCAGATGCGGCGGAGGCTGCGGGATTCCTCCTCCGGCGACCAAAGGGGCGCCGGAGGGCACCTACGCGTAGCTGGGAGCAACCCGCGTCGATTGGTGGTGGAGGTGAAGCTCGGGGTTGCCGGAAATGACGCCGACGACGAGCTGTGCGGCTGCCGGGGTACGGGTGAGGTCGGACCCGTCGTTGTGGTGCTCTTGGAGGGTCAAGGCCAGGTCCTACATGGCCTACGTGACGAGGTGAACTCGTTGGGCATGGTGACGTGCCCGTTGGGTGGCCGGAGCATCGTCGGCGACGAGCTCGGCGGCGGCGCGTGCGGTGCTGCTTGTTGCGGTCGAGGTAGAGGGCGGCAGCAAGAACGAGGGGAAGGGGAAGGGGCAGAAGCTCACGGCAAAGACGATGAGCTAGGCGGCGCTGTCGGCGACAAACTGCTGCGGCGGTGACGGCGAAGGGGATCTCCGGCGGTGGGCGGTGAAGGCGAGGTCGGAGCAGTGGCTTCGGGGCAAGCGAGCGCTCGGGGCCCGGCCTGCTCGAAGGAGAAGACGACGGCGGAGCTGCTGGACACGGTCAGGTGACGCGGAGATGGCGGTGGCTACGGCTTCGTCGGCGAGGTGGCAGCGGCTGCGTCGGCCATGGTGGAGGGAGGCGAGGGAGAGGCGATGGGGGAGAAAGGAAGTGTCCAGGGGCTCGGGGGCGCGACGTGGAGGTCGTCCAGATCGTCCACGGGCGAAGCGGCAAGCAGGTGGCGCCGTGGTGATCTCGCGCACGCCGGCGTCACCTCTCTGCCTGCTCTGGCGGGAGGAAGCAGCTGACTGGCGCGGGCCAGCACAGTGCTGGGCCGGCCAGTGGGCTGCCAGGTAAGATTCTCTCCCTCTCTTTATTCTGTTTTATTTTTCCTATTTTTTCTATAAGTGTAGGGCTTTATTAAAAATACTAAAACGTTTCCAAAAATCCTGCAACTAATTGTGGGCTCTATTGGGATTATTCCTAACAGCCCTCACTTAAATCCACAATTATTTGGGCATTTGAATTATTCTATAGCATTTAAATGCCCAAATGCAAATAGATAAAGGATTAATCCAGTGACCTTATGTGTCCTAGAAAATTGTGAACCCATTTTGTCAGAGGTCCTAACCCAAGAAAAAAAGGGAGGACTTTTTAGAAGGGCATTTCAGGTTCATTGAAAATAATTTTACTAAACCCTAGTTGCTTTCAGAGGGGGTGCTGGGGTTTCTGTCATCCCCATTTCAAGTTTCTGGAAAAAGTAAACATGATGCAACACTCTAATACATGAACTAGCTAGGATGTGACAACTCACCCCCACTCAAAAGAATCTCGTCCCGAGATTTAGGATTCGTTAGGAAGATGGTGGGGTACTCAAGTTGAAGACGATCCTCCCTTTCCCAAGTGGCTTCTTTCTCGGAATGGTGTGACCATTGAACCTTGAGAAACTTGACGTTTTGGCGTCGAGTGGTACGCTTGGCTTGATCAAGGATTCGAACGGGATATTCCCGATATGTGAGATTATCTTGGAGATCAAGCGTTTCGTGGTCCACTCCACGGATAGGATCCGAGAAGCAACGCCTGAGTTGAGAAACGTGGAAGATATCATGAACTCTGGAAAGATGCGGAGGTAGTTCCAATTGGTAGGCAACTTCTCCTCGCTTGGCAAGAGTGCGAAAGGGTCCAATGTAACGAGGAGCCAATTTGCCTTTGATACCGAATCGATGGGTTCCCTTTACAGGATTAACCCGAAGGTAAGCCTTCTCGTCAACCTCAAAAGTCATAGACTTATGTTTGTGGTCATAATGGCTCTTTTGACGAGACTGGGCTAATTTCAATTTCCCACGAATAATGCGAACCTGCTCTTCTGCTTCCTGAATCATATCCGGGCCAAAGAGTTGTCATTCCCCGGTTTCTGACTAGTTAAGAGGCGTTCGACATTTTCGACCATAGAGAACCTCGAAAGGAGCTTTGCCCCAGCTAGCTTGATAACTATTGTTATAAGCGAACTCGGCGAATGGAAGGCATTTCTCCCAATCCATGCCGAAAGAGGTGACAGAAGCTCGGAGCATATCCTCCAGAATTTGATTAACTCGTTCTACCTGACCACTTGATTGAGGGTGGAAGGCGGTGCTAAAGGAGAGACGAGTTCCCATAGCATTTTGGAAACTTTCCCAAAATCGAGAGGTGAAGAGACTTCCACGGTCTGAGTTAATTCCCAATGGAACACCATGAAGAGACACTATTCGGGAGATGTACAAGTCAGCTAGCTGGCTAGCGGTTATACTCTCACGAACAGGTAGGAAGTGGGCTACTTTGGAAAGATGATCGACAACAACGAAGATAGCATTATTCCCTCTCTTGGTCCTGGGAAACCCGGTAATGAAGTCCATACCGACTTTATCCCATTTCCATTCAGGAATAGCCAAAGGTTGAAGGGTGCCAGCAGGCCGTTGATGCTCTGCTTTAACACGATGACAGACGTCGCAATTAGCAATGTATTGACCAATTTCTCTCTTCATCCTAGTCCACCAAAACCTCTGGCGTAGGTCTTGATACATTTTAGTACTACCGGGATGAATGGTGAGAGGCGATTCATGAGCTTCCTTAAGGATCAGACGCCTCAGGTTGCGTGCCTTGGCAATCACTAGACGGTCTCCAAAGAACACAACACCTTGGTCATCAACGGAGAAACAATCCGCGACTCCTTTCTTGATGTTTCTCTTAATACGGGAGATTCCCGGATCTACCTTCTGAGCTTTGATGATCTGATTCGTAAGGGTAGGTTTCGCCACCAGGGTGGATAGGAATCCTCGAGGAATAATGTGAAGGTTAAGCTTACGAAATTCCTCATGGAGAAGTGGTTGACTTTGTTGTAACATCATGTTGTTACAATAAGATTTACGACTTAGCGCATCAGCCATGACGTTGGCTTTGCCCGGGGTGTAAGTTATTCCTAAGTCGTAATATGTGATCAACTCGACCCAACATCTTTGCCTGAGATTCAAATCCGGTTGGGTGAAAATGTATTTCAGACTTTGGTGATCGGTGAAAATCTCGCAACAATTACCGAGAAGGTAAAGTCGCCATGTTTTGAGTGCATGGACTACGGCTGCAAGCTCCAGATCATGTGTGGGATAATTATCCTCATGTGGACGCAACTGTCGAGAAGCGTAGGCAATCACATGATGATATTGCATGAGTATGCAACCTAGTCCTTGTCGCGAGGCGTCGCAATAGATAACAAAGTCCTTAGAAAAATCTGGTGGTATGAGTACGGGAGCAGATGTCAGGCGTCTTTTCAGTTCCTGAAAGCTGAACTCGCACTGTGGGGTCCACTCGAACTTTTTATCTTTCTTGAGGAGTTTAGTTAGAGGTTTAGCAACCTTGGAGAAATTCTCGACAAAGCGGCGACAGTAGCTCGCTAAGCCAAGGAAAACTCCGAACTTGCTTGACCGATTCAGGTGGAGTCCAGTCAAGGACGGCTTGAACTTGGTCGGTATTGACAGCAATACCCTTACCAGAGATTACATGGCCTAGATAGGTCACTTCTGGCAACCAGAATTCACACTTAGAGAATTTAGCATAAAGGCGATGCTCTCGAAGTTTCGTCAATACTAGTCTTAGACGCTCGGCATGTTCTTCCTCATTCTTGGACTTGATGAGTATATCACCGAGGTATACTACGACGAACTTATCCAAATACTCCATGAAGATCGAGTTCATTAACCGGGAGAAGGTGGCTGGAGCATTGGTTAAACCGAAAGACATGACAGTGTACTCGTATTGGCCATAACGAGTGACAAAGGCCGTTTTAGGAATGTCCCCGTTCTTGATTTTGATTTGATGGCAGCCCATCCTCAAATCCATTTTAGAGAAGACTGAGGATCCAGCAAGCTGGTCATACAGATCGTTGATCCTGGGGAGCGGATACTTGTTCTTGATAGTGACTAGGTTGACAGGTCGGTAATCTACAACCATCCGATCTGTACCATCCTTCTTCTTGACGAAGAGGACGGGGCAAGCCCACGGAGAAGAACTAGGACGGATGAAACCCTTTTTCAAGGACTCATCGAGTTGTTTCTTAAGCTCGGCTAGCTCTAGGGGTGCCATCTTATAGGTTCTTCTAGAGATTGGGACGGTTCCTGGAACAAGGTCTATCACGAACTCGACATCCCTGTCAGGTGGAATACCTGGCAGTTCTTCTGGAAAGACATCCAGGAAGTCACGGACTACCGGAACATCTTCAAGGTCTGGAAGAGGGTTGGCATTTAATGAGTAAAGCTGACGCTTAGACACTCGGGTCAAAACATTGACTGTCTTACCCGACGGATGGGTGAATTGAACAGTTCTAGAAGAGCAATCAATAATAGCATAATGAGCTGACATCCAGTCCATACCCAAGATGATATTTATGTCCGAGGACTTGAGAGCTATTAGTGATGCAAGGAAGACCAATCTGTCGACAAGAATTTCATTTCCATGGCTTATCCTAGAGGTTTGCCACTTAGAACCAGGGGTTTGAATTACCATGGAGGTGGGCATGTCACAAAATGTGGTGTTGTGCAATCGAGCGTAGCTCTCAGAGATAAATGAATGAGATGCTCCAGTATCGAAAAGAACAGTTGCCGGATGGCAATTAACAAGGAGCGTACCAAGGACGGCGTTGGGATCCTCATGAGTTTCTCCAACTGAAACATAGTTGACATGGCCACGTGCAGTGGTGGCTGGCTTGGCGTAGTAAATCTTTCCTGCTGACTTACCACGGCCAACGGACTGTCCAGGTTGATTGGGGTTGTTCTGGGGGCACTCGCGCAAATAGTGACCCGTTTCTCCACACTTGAAGCATGTCACAACGTTGGGGCGTGGAGCAGCATTAGCAGCGGGGCCACCATAGACCTTGGGCGGTGCATACTGCTGGTTGGGGTGAGGCGCCTCAAAGGATGGCCTCGGAGTGAACCTAGGTGGCAGAGGAGTGTTTGGAATCTAGACCCGGCGCTTATGAGATCCAGAGCCGGATGAGGAACCAAAATCGCGGGAGTGCTTGCGTGAAGCGTCATAGTCAGTCTGACCTGTCTCAGCACTGATGGCCTTATTGACTAGCTTCTGGAAGGAGGTGCACTCGTGCAGACGAAGATCACGGCGAAGCTCGGGGCTAAGTCCCTTGCGGAACCTTGCCTGCTTCTTGGCATCGGTGGATACCTCTTCGGGAGCATAGCATGCTAAATTTCCAAACTCATGGCTGTATGTATCCACAGTCAGTCTGCCTTGGGTGAAGTTGCAGAATTCTTCCCGCTTACGATCTATGAGACCCTCCAGAATGTGATGCTCACGGAAAGCCTCACTGAATTCAGCCCAAGTAGTGATTTGGCCGGCTGGGCGCATAGCCTCAAAGTTTTCCCACCAAAGGCTAGCAGGGCCTTCGAGGTGATAGGCAGCATAGGTAACCTTATCAGCTTTGGCTACGTTGGCAGAATGTAGCTTATGGGTGATGCCGCGAAGCCAATCATCCGCATCGAGGGGCTCGACGGAATGGTTAAACTTCGGTGGGTACAACTTGATAAAGTCATTGCTGGACACCAAGTCGTTCCTCTGATGACGTGCAGTATTCTGCTCAATTCGCTCTAGCAAGAGGTTAGTCTCACGCTTGTTTCTTTCCGCCTCCAGCATAACTTCGGCCAGAGAAGGTGGTTGAGGCAGATTCTCCCCCCTAACTGCATTGGCTTCACCCTGCGCCTGGACAGCAGGGTTGTTGCGGGTGTTGACCATCCTAGGAGAAACAAGACAACGGTTTAGACAAGGATGGCTAAATCTTGGCAAGGAAATGCGGAATGTAATGGATAACACGGAATGTAGAGATGATCATCAGTATGACATGGTAATATAGAAACTGACATATATATACCAACGGTCATACACACCATACATAGTTTAGTACAAGCCCAGGCTAGAGTACAGCTACGATGAAAGACGATACATCTCATCAGAGGCATTCCAAGCTCCTATACATTATTTTTCTACACCTCCGGAACGTGATACACACCAAGTCGTATCCCACGAGACACGCATGACTGTGGAGAATACAACTGTTACAATACTAGTGAAACTACTACCAACTCAGACGTCTCCGTAGTAATTCTCATAGAAATCACCACCATGTCCTGGGAGCTGAACATGATCATCTGGAAACAATCGGTCCTGTGGAGCTTGCGGTCCATAAGGACTCGGGTGTGGCCTTGGTCCAACAAACGGTGGCAGACGGGGTCCACGAGGAGGGGTGATGCCTCCTACATCACGCCAGTCCATACTATCTGGCAGATCAGACCGCACGGGGTACAAGTCCCTCATGTCCATATACCCAGCCTGCACGGCAGGTGCAAACCGTGTCAGGGTGGCCCAGTGATCGGAACGAGCGTTGAAGAGCTCCATTCGCAAAGCACGATTCTCACGGTCCTTGTCCTCAAGCATCTCGGTGGTGGTGCGGATTAGTGAATCCTCATGGGTAGGATCACAGTAAATAGCCTGATAGTACCCTTGTGCCCCAGGGAGTGATGCTGGCATATAGCGGAAGTCAGTGTTCTGAAGCAAGGCAGCTCTGGCTCGTATGATAGTCATCATCGAGTAAGCTGCGTCCTGCACAGACATCTCGATGGTAACCCCAAGTCCATAAGAGCAATGGAGGGGTTCAGTGGCTCCAGGATAGGAAGGGTAAATCCTGACTGTGCAAAGATATTGACTTTGATTAAAGTCTCGAAACTGCTCCTCGACGGTATACTCGGGATACCATCGATAGCCTCTCTCAACCATCACTCGGACCAGCATGGCCGTGTGACTAGGTACATCGAGGCACCGGGTCAGACGAACCACTTGATTCTGGGAACGGGTGGCCATCTAAAAGCACGAAATAATGCAAAGGCATTAGAATTTCTAGGAGAATTCGGACAACATAACGGCTGTAAATGCCTAGGAAAAGATTTGAGACATTCACAACAGTTTGCAAAACCACTCAACAACATCATATAAAGGTTCTGGTTCAACCGACAACATACTAAAGGTAGTAGAAACTGAACTGAAGCATCGAACCAACAATCCTATAAGTTACTACGGATTAGTAACACGTGAACCTGATAGAGAGAAGAGAGCCTAGTCCTTAACCCACGTAGAATGAGAAGAGAATGACTCAGATCAGAGGGCATAAGGTAAAGGAGTAAAAGTGCCTTACGTTCCCTCCCACAATCAATCCCCCTACATATAACTAAAGCATTTCTAGACTCGACATCGACCAGTTTGGCTTAACGCACCTACAGGCAGTCCGGCTCTGATGCCAACGCTGTCAGGACCCCGATTCTAGGTCACACCGATCTAGCCTGTAACACCTCATATTACTTTGCGGCCTCACGCACGGCACTCCCACGGGTGTCGCCTTATGATAGCCTGGGACCGTTTGCGCCTTTTGGCTCACGTATATGACAGTGCCGCTAGCATCCATATGACAGAGAACCCGGGACGACATGGCTAGTCGTGAACCCAAAGCGACACTAACTTATGGGGACAGGCATACATGAATCAACATCGAACGTGTCGGTCAGCAGCGTGTGAATCCGGGCTGTAGCACTGCGCTAATTGGACTCCAGGAACCCGGGCTGTAGCAGGCTAGGCAGGACTCCGGATGTCACCGCGTGACATTTCCCCGAAGGGACAGACAGAGGAACGAAATGAAACACATGCCGGCCAGTCAAGTTTCTGGAGCAGTAGTGCTGGGCTAGCAGGACTCCGGTGAACCGGGCTGTAGCGGACTACTATGGCTCATGGAAGCACTAGACTACATTTCCCCATAAGAGAGGCTGCCAAGGATAAACAACTAGATTGTCGGATCCCACACATACCAAGCATTTCAATCATACACACAATATGCTCGATATGTGCAAATACAACATGGCATCACAACAAAACTCTACAACTCCAAGTACTTTATTTAAAAGGCTCCGGAGAGCCATACATAACATGTTCATACAGATAGGGGTCACATGACCCGACACTCAAGTCATACAAACATACAAGCACATGCGGAAGCAAACTTGTCTGGGTACAGACACTAGAAAGAAAGAAGGCTTGACGAAGCCTGTCTATCTACGTAGGCCCTTCACAAGCTCAGATCACCACCTGGGTGGCAAGTCACTCGTCAACGTCGAGATCTACATAGAACCCATCGGAAGGGGCGGTGTTGTCGTTTGAAAACAGCAATTGAAGCAACATGAGTACAAAGGTACTCAGCAAGTCTTACAATAGATCCTACCATATATGTACATTCTCAAGAAGGTAGTGGAGTTATTGCAGCAAGCTAGCTTTGACTCTTGGCTAAGCTATCCTACGAGACACCACTTGTAAAATAGTTTTCGCACACGAGTCCACTAATCACCATCTCAATACTCCACCGTGGATCCTCCCTCATCATCCTACGAGAGAGCCATCCGCGGTACTCACACTTATCTTGAGGCTTTTAGTAGTATCCATTTACTTGTCTATGAACTGCATAAGCGACCAAGTAGTCCTTTATCGCGGACGCGGCTATTCGAATAGTTTTATACCCTGCAGGGGTGTACTTCGTCATACACGCTCTCACCACTTACCGTCGTTACACGACATGTACTCGGCAACCTTCAAGCGGAAGCCCAACGTGGGTGTCGGCCACAGCCTACCTAGACACTCAAGTCTCTAGTCCAGGTTTATCGCCTATTCAGGTTCCATCCGCAGGGAGTCCGGCCGATGTTTCCACATACGGCCCCAAACGATGTGTGCAGGGTTCCCGGGACACCAAACGGGCGACTCGATACACCGTGCCATGAGCCTACCACATCACAGCCCACCCCTCGGGTCAGCGCTGTCCACGGCCTCCAGCTTACTACAAACACCAGAAACTACGTGCAACTCCTGGATAGAGGACAAGGGTGATTAAGAAGCCGAGGGGGTCCATTGGTTTCGGGCTCAATGCGTGGTAGTAGCTGAATCTTAAATCACGCATACAGATCTCAGTTCTTAGGGACGGTCTCAATGAAACAACCCACCATGTACTCCTACATGGCCTCTCATCGATACCTTTACAAAAATGTATTCAACACCTCACTCTCATTACCGACACATGCTTTCACTCTAGTTCATCACCCTGATGAGCCAGACCTGACACGACTCTAAGCGTAGCAAGCATAGCATTGTAGGAACACAACATGGCTCAATCAACTCCTACACATGCTAGTGGGTTTCATCTAGTTACTGTGGAAATGACAAGTCATGCAAAGGAAAGTGGGTTCAACTACCGCAACACACAGCAGTTTGAATCGCGTTGTCTTAACGCAGTGAACGAGAGCAGAACCGAGAAGATGGGTTTGTATCGAAATGATCAATGGGTTGCTTGCCTGACGGAGTGGTGGTGGAATACTGCCCTTCGGTTGGATACTCGTGAATATCCTCGGAGGCAGAACCTACCACGAAGAACACATTGAAGCACAATCAACACCAAGCAAAATGCAACAATATGATACATGCATGAGACATGGCAAAATGAATGTATTGGGCTAATGCAACTAAGACCAGATGGGTTTGGACCATTTTGAATCAAAGATTCAAATTCCAAGCTCATAAGTGGCCCTTATTAGTGCTTTATCTTGTTCTGCATTAAACAGCAGGTTAATTTTATTTAAAATGCATGAAACCAGTACAGATGGATAGATTGGATTTTTCTGATCATTTTTCATATATAAATCTTTTCATTCTGAGCTATAGATTATTTTCTATGATTTTTTGAAGTTTGTGATATTTTCTGGAATTTCCTGTATAGAAATAATTCCAGTAATTAAATTGTTTATTACGTCAACAGTGTGTCATGATGACGTCAGCGGGTCAGCGGGGTCGTCCAGGTCAAACCTGACGTGTGGGTCCCCTGTGTCAGTGTCACTGTTAGTTAATTAAACTAATTTATAATTAATTTAAATCTAACCCAGGTTAATTAGCAGGCGGGCCCCACTGTCTGTGACTCTGCGGAGTCAAACCCGTGGTCAAACCACGCTGACTCGCCGGCGTTTAGCCACCGGCGACGTCCAGACGCGGCGGAGGCTGCAGGATTCCTCCTCCGGCGACCAAAGGGGCGGCGGAGGGCAAATACGCGTAGCTGGGAGCAACCCGCGTCGATTGGTGGTGAAGGTGAAGCTCGGGGTCGCCGGAAATGACGCCGGCGACGAGCTGTGCGGCTGCCGGGGTACGGGTGAGGTCGGACCCGTCGTTGTGGTGCTCTTGGAGGCTCAAGGCCAGGTCCTACGTGCCCTACGTGACGAGGTGAACTCGTTGGGCATGGTGGCGTGCCCGTTGGGTGGCCGGAGCATCGTTGGCGACGAGCTCGGCGGCGGCGCGTGCGGTGCTGCTTGTTGCGGTCGAGGCAGAGGGCGGCAGCAAGAACGGGAGGAAGGGCAAGGGGCAGAAGCTCACGGCAAAGACGATGAGCTAGGCGGCGCTGTCGGGGACGAACTGCTGCGGCGGTGACGGCGAAGGGGATCTCCGGCGGTGGGCGGTGAAGGCGAGGTCAGAGCAGTGGCTTCGGGGCAAGCGAGCGCTCGGGGCCCGGCCTGCTCGAAGGAGAAGACGACGGCGGAGCTGCTGGACACGGTCAGGTGACGCGGAGACGGCGGTGGCTACGGCTTCGTCGGCGAGGTGGCAGCGGCTGCGTCGACCATGGTGGAGGGAGGCGAGGGAGAGGCGATGGGGGAGAAAGGAAGTGTCCAGGGGCTCGGGGGCGCGACGTGGAGGTCGTCCAGCTCGTCCACGGGAGAAGCGGCAAGCAGGTGGCGCCGTGGCGAGCTCGCGCACACCGGCGTCACCTCTCTGCCTGCTCTGGCGGGAGGAAGCAGCTGACTACGCGGGCCAGCACAGTGCTGGGCCGGCCAGTGGGCTGCCAGGTAAGATTCTCTCCCTCTCTTTATTCTGTTTTGTTTTTCCTATTTTTTCTATAAGTGTAGGGCTTTATTAAAAATACTAAAACGTTTCCAAAAATCCTGCAAATAATTGTGGGCTCTGTTGGGATTATTCCTAACAGCCCTCACTTAAATCCAGAATTATTTGGGCATTTGAATTATTCTATCGCATTTAAATGCCCAAAAGCAAATATATAAAGGATTAATCCAGTGACCTTATGTGTCCTAGAAAATTGTCAACCCATTTTGTGAGAGGTCCTAACCCAAGACAAAAAGGGAGGACTTTTTAGAAGGGCATTTCAGGTTCATTGAAAATAATTTTACTAAACCCTAGTTGTTTTCAGAGGGGGTTCTGGGTTTCTGTCATCCCCATTTCAAGTTTCTGGAAAAAGTAAACATGATGCAACACTCTAATGCATGAACTAGCTAGGATGTGACAGACTACTATCGGAGTAAATGGCCATGGGTAGCCTAACTAACTCCCCCTGGCTCTTCGAAAAATTATCAGGCCATTCAAGGCTTCAAGCATAGAAAGCCACGGGTAGCCTAACTGACTCCCCCCGGCTATCCCCAGGGCCGACTCCCCCGAAGCCGGCCATGAAGAAAGCCGACTCCCAGAAGCCGGCCATGAAGAAAGCCGGCCCCCAGAAGCCGGCCAAGACTGCACCCACTAAAGACTGTACCAACATAACGGCTACAGGATGGGGCGTGGCCGCAGTACAGCCCACTACCCCCGAATCCCGGAATAGGCATGGCCACAGGGCACCGTACGGGCCAGCCATCCCCCGTCCGGCGTGGCACTTTAGCCGTGTTGGCCTCGATGTCACCCATGACAGGCGCCAGTACGGCCCGTAGGCGGCAGGCCCCTTTTGCCAGAGAGACACCCGAAGGCGGCCTGGCCTCCTCTAGTCGGCCAGGGGTGTGGCCGGCTCCCAATAGCCGGCTACCTCCCTCCCTCGAAACATGTGCCTCATTAAGGAGACAAGACGAGGTAAGCCTACAGTGAGAGCCCGCAACGCGGCGACACTGTAGCCACGCTTACCTCAACAAAGCTCTCGTCATCAGAGGCAAGGCAACAGTAATCAGCCGCCGACAAAGCCCCCAAGCGGTAGGGCCGGCCTGTCGGCCAAGAGTCCAGCAGCCGGTGGGACCCACCAGCCGGTGGGCCCCAATGACCGGCGGAGAAGCCGGCGTGCGTAGACGCTGACGGCCGGGACCTGCGCCCAGCCGGATTACCATTGTACCCCTGGGGGGTAGGCCTATATAAACCCCCCGGGACACCCATGCAAAGGGTTGATCTCATAGAGTTCCATACACCACATAGAGAGAAAAGGAGAGCTAGCCTTGCCCTTCTTCCTCCTCTAGCCAAACAGCTCAAGGAGCGCTTGTAGCTACTTGTATTGATCTAGTGATCATGCGGAGACCCCGCAGAGCAGGACTAGGGGTGTTATCTCCACGGAGAGCCCCGAACCTGGGTAAGATTCGCCGACGTGCATGTCTTCGCCTCATCCCGTTTCCAGGCACCGGTGATGTTTTACTGGCCCCCACAATGATAAGCCATCCGTTGGCATATGTCGCACCTACCACCCGACACGGAGCGCGTGGCCCGACAGGCCATGGCGTACTACATCCAGGATGGTGAGTTATACAGGAAGCGGCCGAATGATGTTTCCTTGCGTTGTATCTCCAGGGAACAGGGGAACGAGTTGCTAGCTGAGATACACGGCAGAGACTGCGGGCACCACTCTTCGTCACGAACCCTCGTCGGCAAAGCATTCCGCAGCGGGTTCTACTGGCCCATGGCGCTTAACGACGCGACCGAGCTGGTGAAGTCTTGTGAAGCCTGTCAATTCCACGCCAAGCAGATCCATCAGCCTGCTCAGGGGCTCCGGACCATCCCGCTCTCGTGGCCATTTTGCAGTCTGGGGGCTTGATATCTTAGGCCCGTTCCCTCGAGCGCCTGGGGGCTACTGCTACCTCTACGTCGCCATCGACAAGTTCACCAAATGGGCGGAGGTAGAAGCTTTCTGCACCATCCCGGCCGGATCTGCAGTTAAGTTCATCAAGGGTCTCGTGAGCCGGTTTGGGGTCCCTAATTGCATCATCACCGACAATGGCTCGCAGTTCATTAGCAATCTCTTCAAGACATATTGTGCTAACCATGGAACGCAGATCTGCTATGCTTCAGTGGCACACCCAAGGAGCAATGGTCAGGCCAAACGCACCAACGCGGAGGTCCTGAGAGGCCTCATGACCAGGACCTTCAAGAAGAAGCTTGAGGCTTGCGGCAGGGGCTGGCACGATGAGCTCCAGCCTGTGTTGTGGTCCATCTGCACCACTGCCACCAAGCCAACAGGCTAGACCCCGTTCTTCCTCGTCTACGGAGCAGAAGCAGTTCTCCCTCACAAGGTCAAGCATCGCTCCGTGCGGGTCCTGGCATTTGATGAGGCGCAACAGTACGCCATGCGGGGGACGGACCTCGTGCTGGGGGAGGAACGCCGCCGCGAGGCCACGCTTCGAGCAGCAAGATACCAGCAGGCGCTGCGGCGGTATCACTGTCACAGCGTCCGCTCGAGGACGCTCTCCAAGGAAGGGTTGTATAAGCTTTCACCCATGTGGGAGGGCCCGTTTAAGGTCGCCCACGTTTCCAGGCCTAGCGCCGTGCGCCTGGAGACGCAGGACGGGGTCCCCATCCAGAACGCCTGGAACATCCAGCACCTCCGGAAGTTCTACCCATGAAGCAAGGCCCGGCGCCTGTGAAGCAAGGCCGAATGCCTGTGTAGGTCTCTGCTCGTGACACTCTTAGGTAATAATGAGTGGGGCTGTACACGACCCGGAGTCTCAGGAGTGCCGCCCTCGGGCCTCGGGGGCTCCCTCCCACATCCTAGTGGCAGCACTTAGCTCTGCCCTGGTGAGAAGACTAGACTAGGTGCCGGATGCGGCTTTTCATTTGGTTTCCGCAGTTAGCTTGCCCTTCTTTAATAAAAAGTTTCTTTCTGGTGTTCCTTGCCGGCTTGGTTCCATCGCCTTTTGCCTCCTTTTCTGCCCTCGGTTCATCATTTTGGCTTGTACTCTCCCTCGCATGCCTCGCGAGGGGGCAGGAGGATATGTCCATTTTGCATCATGCTTTTATATCGATATCTATTGCATTATGGGTTGTTATTACACGTTATGTCACAATACTTATGCATATTCTCTCTTATTTTACAAGGTTTACATGAAGAGGGAGAATGCCGGCAGCTGGAAATCTGGGCTGGAAAAGGAGCAAATATGAGAGACCTATTCTGCACAGCTCCAAAAGTCCTGAAACTTCACGGAAGTTATTTTTGGAATTAATAAAAAATACTGAGCAAAGAAAGTACCAGAGGGGGCCTACACCCTGGCCACAAGGGTGGGGGGCGCGCCCTACCCCCTGGGCGCGGCCCCTGCCTCGTGGGCCCCCTGGCAGGCCTCCGGTGCCCATCTTCTGCTATATGAAGTCTTTTACCCTGGAAAAAATCATAAGCAAGCTTTCTGGAAGAAACTCTGCCGTCACGAGGCTGAACCTTGGCGGAACCAATCTAGGGCTCCGGCAGAGCTGTTCTGCCGGGAAAACTTCCCTCCAGGAGGGGGAAATCATTGCCATCGTCATCACCAACGATCCTCTCATCTGTAGGGGGTCAATATCCATCAACATCTTCACCAGCACCATCTCCTCTCAAACCCTAGTTCATCTCTTGTATCCAATCTTTGTCCCAAAGCCTCAGATTGGTACCTGTGGGTTGCTAGTAGTGTTGATTACTCCTTGTAGTTGATGCTAGTTGGTTTATTTGGTGGAAGATCATATGTTCAGATCCTTTATGCATATTAATACCCCTCTGATTATGAAGATAAATATGATTTGTGAGTAGTTACGTTTGTTCCTAAGGACATGGGAGAAGTCTTGCTATAAGTAGTCATGTGAATTTGGTATTCGTTCGATATTTTGATGAGATGTATGTTGTCTTTCCTCTAGTGGTGTTATGTGAACGTCGACTACATGACACTTCACCATTATTTGGGCCTAGAGGAAGGCATTGGGAAGCAATAAGTAGATGATGGGTTGCTAGAATGACAGAAGCTTAAACCCTAGTTTATGTGTTGCTTTGTAAGGGGCTGATTTGGATCCACATGTTTCATGCTGTGGTTAGGTTTACCTTAATACTTCTTTTGTAGTTGCGGATACTAGCAATAGGAGTTAATCATAAGTGGGATGCTTGTCCAATAAAGGGCAGCACCCAAGCACTGGTCCACCCACATACCAAATTATCAAAGTAACGAACGCGAATCATATGAGCGTGATGAAAACTAGCTTGACGATAATTCCCATGTGTCCTCGGGAGAGTTTTCCTCTATATAAGAGTTTGTCTAGGCTTGTCCTTTGCTACAAAAAGGATTGGGCCAGCTTGCTGCACCTTCTTTACTTTTATTACATGTTACCCGTTACAAATTACCTTATCACAAAACTACCTCTTACCGATAATTTCAGTGCTTGCAGAGAATACCTTGCTGAAAACCGCTTATCATTTCCTTCTGCTCCTCGTTGGGTTCGAAACTCTTACTTATCGAAAGGACTACAATAGATCCCCTATACTTGTGGGCCATCAAGACTCTTTTCTGGTGCCGTTGCCGGGGAGTGAAGCGCCTTTGGTAGGTGGAATTTGGTAAGGAAAAATTTATATAGTGCGCTGAAATTTACTGTCACTTGTTACTATGGAAAGTAATCCTCTGAGGGGCCTGTTCGGGGTATCTTCACCCCGACCAGTAGAGCAAAGAGTTGATCCTCAACCTACTGAACCTACTAAAAATGTTTAATTTGAAATTCCTTCGGGTATGATAGTGAAACTGCTAGCTAATCCTTTTACAGGAGATGGAACATTACATCCCGATTTGCACCTAATCTATGTGGATGAAGTTTGTGGATTATTTAAGCTTGCAGGTATGCCCGAGGATGTTATCAAGAAGAATGCCTTCCCTTTATATTTGAAGGGAGAGGCATTGACATGGTTTAGGCTATGTGATGATATGGGATCATGGAACTACAAGCGATTGAAATTGGAATTTCATCAGAAGTTTTATCCTATGCATCTTGTTCATTGTGATCGCAATTATATATATAATTTTTGGCCTCGCGAAGTAGAAAGCATCGCTCAAGCTTGGGGGAGGCTTAATTCAATGTTATATTCATGCCCCAATCATGAGCTCTCTAGAGAAATGATTATTCAAAAGTTTATGCTCGGCTTTCTCTCAATAATCGCTCCATGCTCGATACGTCTTGTACTGGCTCATTTATGATGAAGACTATTGAATTCAAATGGGATCTATTGGATAGAATTAAATGCAACTCTGAAGATTGGGATCTTGACGAAGGTAAGGAGTCAGGTATAACACCAAAGTTTGATTGTGTTAAATCTTTTATGGATACCGATGTTTTCTGTGAATTTAGCACTAAATTGGACTTGACTCTGAGATAGTAGCTTCTTTCTGTGAATCATTTGCTACTCATGTTGATCTCCCTAAGGAGAAGTGGTTTAAATATAATCCTCCCATTGAAGTAAAAGTAGTTGCACATATTAAAGTTGAAGAAAAGACTATCACTTATAATGATCCTGTCGTTCCTACTACTTATATTGAGAAACCACCTTTCCCTGTTAGAATAAAGGATCATGCTAAAGCTTCAACTGTGGTCAATTAAAGTAACATTAAGACACCCAAACCCCCGAGCAAATTAAAGTTGAACCTAGTATTGCTACGGTTAAAGATCTCTTGGCTGATAATATTGATGGGCATGTTATTTACTTCTGTGAGGAAACTGCTAGAATTGCTAGACCTGATACTAAAAATAAACATAGACTTGTTGTAGGCATGCCTGTTATTTCTGTTAAAATAGGAGATCATTGTTATCATGGCTTATGTGATATGGGTGCTAGTGCAAGTGCAATACCTCATTCCTTAAACAAAGAAATTATGCATGATATTGCACCTGCTGAGTTAGAGGAAATTGATGTTACAATTAAGCTTGCTAATAGAGATACTATTTCACCAGTTGGGATTCTTAGAGATGTTGAAGTCTTATGTGGGAAAGTTAAATATCCTACTGATTTTCTTGTTCTTGGTTCCCCACAAGATAACTTTTGTGCCATTATATTTGGTAGACCCTTCTTGAATACTTTTAATGCTAGGATAGACTGCGAAAAGGATATTGTTACTATTGGTTTGGGGGATATGTCTCATGAGTTTAATTTGCTAAATTTCGTAGACAACCCCGTGACGAGGAATTGCCTAGTAAAGATGAAATTATTGGTCTTGCTTCTATTGTCGTGCCTCCTAATGATCCTTTAGAACAATATTTGCTAGACCATGAAAATGATATGTTTATGAATGAAAGAAGGGAAATAGATGAGGTATTCTTTAAATAGGGACCTATTTTGAAAGACAACTTGCCTGTTGCAATCCTAGGGGATCCCCCTCCACCCAAGGGTGATCCCGAGTTCGAGCTTAGGCCATTACCTGATACTCTTTAATATGCTTATCTTGATGAGAAAAAGATATATCATGTTATCATTAGTGCTAACCTTTCAGAGCATGAAGAAAAGAGATTATTGAAAACTCCGAAGAAGCACCGGGTTGCTAATGGATATACTCTTAGTGATCTTAAGGGTATTAGTCCCACTCTATGCCAGCACAAAATAAAATTGGAGAAAGACGCTAAACCAGTTGTTGATCACCAACGACGGATAAATCCTAAGATGAAAGAAGTGGTAAGGAAAGAAATACTAAAGCTTCTGGAGGCAGGTATAATTTATCCCGTTGCTGATAGTCAGTGGGTAAGTCCTATCCATTGTGTCCCGAAGAAGGGAGGTATTACTGTTGTTCCTAATGATAAAGATGAATTGATCCCACAAAGAATTATTACAGGTCATAGAATGGTAATTGATTTCCGCAAATTAAATAAAGCTACTAAAAAGGATCATTACCCTTTACCTTTTATTGATCAAATGCTAGAAGGATTATCCAAACATACACATTTTTGCTTTCTAGATGGTTATTCTGGTTTCTCTCAAATACCAGTGTCAAAACAGGATCAAGAAAAGACCACTTTTACTTGTCCTTTGGGTACCTTTGCTTATAGACGTATGCCTTTTGGTTTATGTAATGCACCTGCTACCTTTCAAAGATGCATGATGGCTATATTCTCTGATTTTTGTGAAAAGATTGTTGAGGTTTTCATGGATGATTTCTCTGTATATGGAACTTCTTTTGATGATTTCTTGAGCAACCTTGATTGAGTTTTGCAATGATGTGAAGAAACTAATCTTGTCTTGAATTGGGAGAAGTGCCACTTTATGGTTAATGAAGGTATTGTCTTGGGGCATAAAATTTCTGAAAGAGGTATTGAAGTTGATAAAGCTAAAGTTGATGCTATTGAGAAGATGCCGTGTCCCAAGGACATTAAAGGTACAAGAAGTTTCCTTGGTCATGTCGGTTTTTATAGGAGGTTCATTAAGGACTTCTAAAAAAAATCTTGGCCTCTGACTAATCTCTTACAAAAAGATATTCCTTTTGTCTTTGATGATGATTGTGTAGAAGCATTTGAAATACTTAAGAAAGCTTTGATTTCTGCACCTATTGTTCAGCCACCTGATTGAAATTTACCCTTTGAAATCATGTGTGATACTAGTGATTATGTTGGAGGTGTTGTTCTATGGCAAAGAGTTGATAAGAAATTAAATGTTATCCAATATGCTAGTGAAACTCTAGACAGTGCCCAGAGAAACAATGCTACTACTGAAAAAGAATTTTTAGCAGTTGTTTTTGCTTGTGATAAGTTCAGACCTTACATTGTTGATTCTAAAGTAACTGTTCACACTGATCATACTGCTATTAAATATTTTATGGAAAAGAAAGATGCTAAACCTAGACTTATTAGATGGGTTCTCCTGCTACAAGAATTTGATTTGCATATTATTGATAGAAAGGGAGCTGAGAACCTGGTTGCAGACAACTTGTCTAGGTTAGAAAATGTTCTTGATGACCCACTACCTATTGATGATAGCTTTCCTAATGAACAATTAGCTGTCATAAATGCTTCTCGCACTGCTCCATGGTATGCTGATTATTCTAATTACATTGTTGCTAAATTTATACCACCTAGTTTCACATACCAGCAAAATAAAAAGTTTTTCTATGATTTAAGACATTAATTCTGGGATGACCCACATCTTTATAAAGAAGGAGTAGATGGTGTTATTAGACGTTGTATACCTGAGCATGAACAGGAACAGATCCTACGCAAGTGTCACTTCGAAGCTTATGGAGGACACCACGCTGGAGATAGAACTGCGCATAAGGTATTGCAATCCGGTTTTTAATGGCCTGCTCTCTTCAAAGATGCCCGTAAGTTTGTCTTATCTTGTGATGAATGTTAAAGAATTGGTAATATCAGTAGACGTCAAGAAATGCCTATGAATTATTCACTCGTTATTGAACCATTTGATGTTTGGGGCTTTGATTACATGGGGTCGTTTCCTTCCTCTAATGGGTATACACATATTTTAGTTGCTGTTGATTACGTTACTAAGTGGGTAGAAGCTATTCCAACTAGTAGTGCTGATCATAACACCTCTATTAAGATACTTAAAGAAGTTATTTTTCCGAGGTTTGGAGTCCCTAGATATTTAATGACTAGTGGTGGTTCACATTTTATTCATGGTGCTTTTCGTAAAATGCTTGCTAAGTATGATGTTAATCATAGAATTGCATCTCCGGATCACCCGCAGTCTAGTGGTCAAGTAGAATTGAGTAATAGAGAGCTCAAATTAATTTTGCAAAAGACTGTTAATAGATCTAGAAAGAATTGGTCCAAGAAACTTGATGATGCATTATGGGCCAATAGAACTGCATATAAAAATCCTATGGGTATGTCTCCGTATAAAATGGTCTATGGAAAAGCATGTCACTTACCTCTCGAACTAGAACATAAGGCATATTGGGATATTAAAGAGATCAATTATGATTTCAAACTTGCCGGTGAGAAGAGGCTATTTGACATTAGCTCACTTGATGAATGGAGAACACAGGCCTATGAAAATGCCAAACTGTTCAAGGAAAAAGTTAAAAGATGGCATGAAAAAAGGATACAAAAGCGTGAGTTTAATGTAGGTGAGTATGTGTTGCTATTCAACTCTCATTTAAGATTTTTTGCAGGAAAACTTCTCTCTAAATGGGAAGGTCCTTACGTTATCGAGGAGGTCTGTCATTCCGGTGCCATAAAAATCAACAACTTCGAAGGCACAAATCCGAAGGTGGTGAACGGTCAAAGAATCAAACATTATATCTCAGGCAATCCTATAAATGTTGTAACCAATGTTATTGAAACCGTAACCCCGGAGAAATACATAAGAGACACTTTCCAGAATGTTTCAGACTCCGAAAAGGAATAGGTATGTGGTACGGTAAGTAAACCGACTCCAAAACAGTTCTAATGGCAATTTTTCTACGTTTTGGAATATTTAAGAAAATAGGAAAATAAGAAGTAGTCCGGGAAGGACACAAGGCTTCCACAAGGGTGGAGGGCGCGCCCCCTGCCTCGTGGGCACCTCGTGTGCTCTCCGGACTCCGTTTTGTTGCACGATACTTCTTCTGGTTGGTAAAAATTCATTATATAATCTCCCGAAGGTTTTGACCACCGTATCACGCAAATATCTTCTGTTTTTGTTTCAAGTTGTTTTCTACCAGATTTGTCAAGGCCAGGCATCATGTCGTCCCACTCCCTCGAAAATGGTGACAACGATGCTTGGCTAATGAAGATAGAGCTGAAGCGGGAAGAACCCATGGAGATCAACAAGGATGATGTGATCAAGAAGGCCACGGAGGATCAAGTCCCGGTAGCAGCAGAAGAAGACACCCTTCAACTTGATCACAATCTTCTTACCCCAACTGAGATCGAAGCTTTCAAGATGATTGAGTTAGCTCGTATACAAAACTAGTATCTCACACGTGAAAATATTTTGTTGAAAGAGCATATCATCGCACTCAAGGGCATTATCCGAAAATTGGAGGATCTCTTACACTTGATGTGCGACTATCCATCATCACCACCGTCTTCTTCACCAGCAAAGGAGAACTGAACGCATGGGTATGGGCACTCCCCTTGGCAACTGCCAAGCTTGGGGGAGGTGCCCCGGTATCGTACCACCATCACACCCCTAGTAGAATAAAGTTTTAGAATGATTTAGTTTTGAGTTTTGCTTTATGATCCTTCTATGTAATCGAGTCCATGAGCTATATATAATAAAGATTAGTGTTGAGTCAAGGGCTTGATCATCTTGCTATGATCACGAGGGAATAAAAGAAAAAGAAAGAATAAAAGAAAGAAAGAGATCATATTGATCTTATGAAGAGTAATGACTTAACATATAAAGAGTATGATGAATAAAAGTTGTTGAAAGTGGACAAACATAGTTTTGGTCATCGTTGCAATTAATAGGAAGTAATAAAGAAAGAGAGGTTTTCACATATAAATATACTATCTTGGACATCTTTTATGATTGTGAGAACTCATTAAAGTATGACATGCTAAAGAGTTGATGTTGGACAAGGAAGACAACGTAATGGGTTATGTTTTCTTATATCTGAAATAAAGTATATTGTCATGGATCATCCAACATGTTGAGCTTGCCTTTCCCCCTCATGCTAGCCAAATTCTTTGCACCAAGTAGAGATACTACTTGTGCTTCCAAATATCCTTAAACCCAGTTTTGCCATGAGAGTCCACCATATCTACCTATGGATTGAGTAAGATCCTTCAAGTAAGTTGTCATGTTGCTTGCAATAAAAATTGCTTTATAAATATATATGATCTATTAGTGTGGAGAAATAAACTTTATACGATCTTGTGATATGGAAGCAATAAAAGCGATGGACTGCATAATAAAGGTTCATATCACAAGTGGCAATATAAAGTGACGTTCTTTTGCATTAAGATTTCGTGCATCCAACCCTAAAAGGACATGACAACCTATGCTTCCCTCTGCGAAGGGCCTATCTTTTACTTTTGTCTTATACCTTATGCAAGAGTCATGGTGATCTTCACCTTTCCTTTTTACATTTTATCCTTTGGCAAGCACATTGTGTTGGAAAGATCCTGATATATATATCTAATTGGATGTAAGTTAGCATGAATTATTATTGTTGACATTACCCTTGAGGTAAAAGGTTGGGAGGCAACACTATAAGCCCCTATCTTTCTCTGTGTCCGATTAAAACTCCATACCCATAAGTATTGCGTGAGTGTTAGCAATTGTGACACACTATATGATAGTTGAGCATGTGGACTTGCTGAAAAGCTCTTATATTGACTCTTTCCGATGTTATGATAAATTGCAATTGTTTCAATGACTGAGATTATAGTTTGTTAGTTTTCCATGAAGTTTTTGATTCATACTTGACATTGTGAATAGATTATTACTTGAGCATAAGAAATCATATGACAATATCCATGTATGTTGCTGTTATAAGAATGATCATGATGCCCTCATGTCCGTATTTTATTTTATCGACACCTCTATCTCTAAACATGTGGACATATTTATTGTTATCGGCTTCCGCTTGAGGAGAAGCGAGGTCTAAGCTTGGGGGAGTTGATACGTCCATTTCGCATCATGCTTTAATATCGATACTTATTCCATTATGGGCTGTTATTACACGTTATGTCACAATACTTATCCCTATTCTCTCTTATTTTACAAGGTTTACATGAAGAGGGAGAATGCCGGCAGCTGGAAATCTGGGCTTGGAAAGGAGCAAATATTAGAGACCTATTCCGCACAGCTCCAAAAGTCCTGAAACTTCATGGAAGTTATTTTTGGAATTAATAAAAAATACTGAGTGAAGAAAGTACCAGAGGGGGCTCACACCCTGGCCACGAGGGTGGGGGCACGCCCTACCCCCCTGGGCGCGCCCCCTACCTCGTGGGCCCCTTGGCAGGCCTCCGGTGCCCATCTTCTGCTATATGAAGTCTTTTACCCTGGAAAAATCATAAGCAAGCTTTCTGGAAGAAACTCCGCCGCCATGAGGCGGAACCAATCTAGGGCTCTGACAGAGCTGTTCTGCCGGGGAAACTTCCCTCCGGGACGGGGAAATCATCGCCATCGTCATCACCAACGATCCTCTAATCAGGAGGGGGTCAATTTCCATCAACATCTGCACCAGCACCATCTCCTCTCAAATCCTAGTTCATCTCTTGTATCCAATCTTTGTCCTAAAGCCTCAGATTGGTACCTGTGGGTTGCTAGTAGTGTTGATTACTCCTTGTAGTTGATGCTAGTTGGTTTATTTGGTGGAAGATCATATGTTCAGATCCTTTATGCATATTAATACCCCTCTTATTATGAACATGAATATGATTTGTGAGTAGTTACGTTTGTTCCTGAGGACATGGGAGAAGTCTTGCTATAAGTAGTCATGTGAATTTGGTATTCGTTCGATATTTTGATGAGATGTATGTTGTTTTTCCTCTAGTGGTGTTATGTGAACGTCGACTACATGACACTTCACCATTATTTGGGCCTAGAGGAAGGCATTGGGAAGTAATAAGTAGATGATGGGTTGCTAGAGTGACAGAAGCTTAAACCCTAGTTTATGTGTTGCTTCGTAAGGGGCTGATTTGGATCCATATGTTTCATGTTGTGGTTAGGTTTACCTTAATACTTCTTTTGTAGTTGTAGATGCTTGCAATAGGAGTTAATCATAAGTGGGATGCTTGTCCAAGAAAGGGCAGCACCCAAGCACCCGTCCACCCACATACCAAATTATCAAAGTAACGAACGTGAATCATATGAGCGTGATGAAAACTAGCTTGACGATAATTCCCATGTGTCCTCGGGAGCGTTTTCCTCTATATAAGAGTTTGTTCAGGCTTGTCCTTTGCTACAAAAATGATTGGGCCATCTTGCTGCACCTTATTTACTTTTATTACTTGTTACCCGTTACAAATTACGTTATCACAAAACTACCTATTACCGATAATTTCAGTGCTTGAAGAGAATACCTTGCTGAAAACCGTTTATCATTTCCTTCTGCTCCTCGTTGGGTTCGAAACTCTTACTTATCGAAAGGACTACGATAGATCCCCTATACTTATGGTTCATCACTGGACAGGTGCCTTCGTGAGCGTTTTTCCTGTTCTTCGCGAGGCACCCTCGCTTGAGCTCGCAAGCTGGCGCACCTCTCTCAATCCGTGCCCCTCGGGTAGCGCAATGCGAAGCGCTGGGTCGTGGCCGGCTGCGCCTGCGACCAGGGCTCGGAAGAATAAGAGTTTCCTAACGAATTTTTGTAGTTCCTAGACGCATCCCAAGCCAAGGAGGCCTCGCCAGGTACTGCGCGCCTCACGAGGCAGAAACTACTCTGAGCGTGTCAAGATAAGTTATTTCTACGCGCCTACATAAAACTTCGATGCTGCAACACAACACAGGAACGATAAACATAGCATAGCAACTTGGAAATCATGGTCCGTTGCACGCCCCTGCGCGGCCCCATACTTGTCTCTCTCTCAATGCAGGAAGAAAAGGAAGAACGAAACAAAAGTGGCGCGTGCTCCCGCAATAGTTCGCGAGGATGGGCCCATGGCGCTCCCCTGGGCTCAGCCAGACCCCTCCTCGCGCTTCACTGGGGCGCGGCGACGAGACGACCCGCTTCCACCCTCGAAGCGGGCGTGGCGGCTGGTCGTAACCGCCGCTACTGGAGCTGTCGCCGGAAGAAGAGTCACCGTAGCTGGACGAGCCATTGCCGGCACCGAGGACAAGCCCGCCTTCACCCTCGTCGCGGCCGTCGCCAAGGCTGAGCACCTCACCACCATCGTTGTCCTCGGGGCAGCACCCGACGCGGTGACCATCTTCCCCGAACACCCTCACATAGAGGGTCGCGTTGCCATCGTACTTGAAGTGGACGGTGCACCGCCGGCCCAGGCCGCGCGTGCGGGCAAACGTCTGCCAGCCGCGGGCCAGGGCTGCGTTGCCCGCGATGGAGACCTCGACCGCGACCCATGAAGACTTGCTGCAGCAGCCGTCCGCCTGCAGACAGAGAGCGCCCGGACCCATGGCTGGCAGCTCGCCGGCAAAGAAGCGCGGGAGCTGAAGCCAGGTGCCGGCCGGGTTCTTTGACCACACGACGAACTCCGGCAGCACCTCCGCCGAGTGGAAGCACGGCCGGGGAGGCCGCGCGACCATGGCGCGCCTTCCCTCATCGACGGGGCTGCCACGACCTGGGCGACTTCCACTGCGTGAAGAGGCGCCGCTACGATCGCGAAGGGCCATGGCGAGGGCCGTGGTGTGCTTGCGGGGACGGTCGCGCCCCCTCTTAGGCGGCGGAGAGCTAGGCCCCTCCTAGTGGGCCTTCCCCTTTTCTACGGCTGAGAACCACTTCGCGGGCGCCATGGGTGTCCCTACTAGCAATGAAGCAAGGGATAAGAAGCGAGTAGAGCAGGAAGAGATGAGCGACGGGGGCTCCGCCCCCACTCCTCATTTATAGCGGAAGCAGGCCAACCGGCGATCCCCACGATCACAGGTAATGATGATTTTCTCTGCATGCAGCAGGGACTCGTCAAGTTGGGCAGTTGCCGAGGCAGCGTGGGGAAGCAGAGACGCCAACGTCCCATCAATCTCCACGCATCAAACGGGGCCGCAGGCTGTTGGGGCCCGCGGCACTCCGCACTTGCCCCTTGGCTTCGTCTTGAAGCCAAGTCTGAGCGCGCCTTGGGCCCGGGGGCTACTGTCGGTGTCCTGGGAACGGGGGTCCCCAGACATGCCTGCCTGCGGCCCATGACGTGGCTCCACCAGCAGCTCTGTATGGCCCATCTTCACCAGCAAACACTCAAGACCCTCGCGAGGGGCCAAGCCTCGCGAGGCGCGCGATGCAAGACCTCCTCGGGGGCGGCCTCACCAGGCTGGCTCGGGAGGGGCGGACAGATCAAGGCAAGGGGCACCTCGCGAGCTTCCTGTGAAGCAAGCCATGATGAGGGGGCCAGGCGGGGGCCATGGCGGGGGCCGTGGTGTGCTTGTGGGGACGGCCGCACCCCCTCTTAGGCGGCGGAGAGCCGGGCCCCTCCTAGTGGGCCTTCCCCTTTTCTACAGCTAAGAACCTCTTCGCGGGCGCCATGGGTGTCGCTACTAGCAATGAAGCAAGGGAGAAGAAGCGAGCAGAGCAGGAAGAGATGAGCGACGGGGGCTCCGCCCCCACTCCTCATTTATTGCGGAAGCAGGCCAACCGGCGATCCCCACGATCACAGGTAATGATGATTTTCTCTGCATGCAGCAGGGACTCGTCAACTTGGGAAGTTGCCGAGGCAGCGTGGGGAAGCAGACACGCCCACGTCCCATCAATCGCCACGCATCAAACGGGGCCGCAGGCTGTTGGGGCCCGCGGCACTCCGCACTTGCCCCTTGGCTTCGTCTTGAAGCCAAGTCTGAGCGCGCCTTTGGCCCGGGCGCTACTGTCGGTGTCCTGGGAATGGGGGTCCCCAGACATGCCTGCATGTGGCCCACGACGTGGCTCCACCAGCAGCTCTGTATGGCCCATGTTCACCAGCAAACACTCAAGACCCTCGCGAGGGGCCAAGCCTCGCGAGGCGCGCGATGCAAGACCTCCTCGGGGGCGGCCTCACCAGGCTGGCTCGGGAGGGGCGGAGAGATCAAGGCAAGGGGCACCTCGCGAGCTTCCTGTGAAGCAAGCCATGATGAGGGGGCCAGGCGGGGGCCATGGCGGGGGCCGTGGTGTGCTTGCGGGGACGGCCGCACCCCCTCTTAGGCGGCGGAGAGCCGGGCCCCTCCTAGTGGGCCTTCCCCTTTTCTACGGCTAAGAACCTCTTCGCGGGCGCCATGGGTGTCGCTACTAGCAATGATGCAAGGGAGAAGAAGCGAGCAGAGCAGGAAGAGATGAGCGACGGGGGCTCCGCCCCCACTCCTCATTTATTGCGGAAGCAGGCCAACCGGCGATCCCCACGATCATAGGTAATGATGATTTTCTCTGCATGCAGCAGGGACTCGTCAACTTGGGCAGTTGCCGAGGCAGCGTGGGGAAGCAGACACGCCCACGTCCCATCAATCGCCACGCATCAAACGGGGCCGCAGGCTGTTGGGGCCTGTGGCACTCCGCACTTGCCCCTTGGCTTCGTCTCGAAGCCAAGTCTGAGCGCGCCTTGGGCCCGGGGCCTACTGTCGGCGTCCTGGGAACGGGGGTCCCCAGGCATGCCTGCCTGCGGCCCACGACGTGGCTCCACCAGCAGCTCTGTATGGCCCATCTTCACCAGCAAACACTCAAGACCCTCGCGAGGGGCCATGCCTCGCGAGGCGCGCGACGCAAGACCTCCTCGGGGGCGGCCTCACCAGGCTGGCTCGCGAGGTGCAGAGAGATCAAGGCAAGGGGCACCTCGCGAGGTTCCTGTGAAGCAAGCCATGATGACGGGGCCAGGCGGGGGCCAGGCAGACGCCAGCGCGCGTAGTGTCCTTGTTTCCTCTTTGGTGCTAAAGAGGCAAGCGTAGGGGAGGAGTCCCGAGGCATCAGGCAAAGGTTTCCATATCAGTGCAACGAGACCAAGACTAGCAGGATGGCAGGACGGAGGTCACCGTGGAGCCCAAGACGGCGTCACCACCAGAGCCTTTGGCAGGCGAAGACCACCTTTAGTCAGGATAACTTGTACTAGTTGTCTCCCTTCAAATTTGGCCGTTGTGGCATCCCTTCCCGCCAGCATTTGGGAAGAGGACCAGGGCCTCTATAAATAGGGCTAGCCACCACAGTGAGAGGCAACTGATCAGAGGCCATTCAAATCATCCTCAACCACACAAGCTCACCGAGCACAAGAGCGCCTCTCCTCAGGAGGCTGTTCTTCCCCTATACTAGTTCTTCCTCAGCCCAACAGGCAATCCACCACACCACACTGGAGTAGGGTACTACACCACATGGGTGGCCCGAACCAGTTTAAATCTTGTGTCCCTTTGTTCTGCGAGTTCGACACGCTGTGCCTTGAGATTGCGGTGAGGGAGAGTGCTTGGAGAAGGAGAGATCTTCATGCGCACCCTAGTGTTCGAACCTCAAGGGTTTTGCCGGAACCCAAAATCCGACAACTGTGGTCAGTTCAGCTCCTATGGGGGATATCATCCAAAACAGATAAGCCACTGGCCGGGTTGCTAAGTGGGCAAGACCGCCATCAAGTCTCAGGCGTTGGTGGATTTTATCAATGTGTAGACAGAGCTACAAACACCTGTGGAAAGGCCAGACGATACATAATAGACGATACACTTTGATGGATCCAGGCAATTGGAAGGCTCGGGGGTCGGAGTTACTTTATATTCCCTGCGAGGTGATAAGTTTTGTTATGTCTTGAGGCTTATGCTTCCCTGTACTAACAATGCAGCTGAGTATGAAGCTTTATGGCGTGGGCTCTACATGGCTAAGGAAATGAAGTTGAGCGGGGTTAGATGCCTTGGCGACTCAGATCTCATTGCACAACAAGTATCAGGGACTTGTGATTTTAAAGACCCAATCATGGAGGCTTATCGTCAAGCAGTGACTAATATTGTAGGTCACCTCAAAGGCTATCATGTGGATCATAAAGATCGGCAGCATAATGAGGTGGCTGATGCTTTGTCCCGAGTGGGTTCTCAGCGTAAGCCGGTTCCCTCTAATGTATTCCTTGATGTGTTGCATAACCCTTCGGTCAAGTTGCCTTCAGTGGAAGATCTTGCTATCCCTGTCCCGGAAGAGCAATTGGTGGTGGCTCTGCATGCTTTCCCAGATTGGACGATGCCTTATCTGGCTTATTTGTCTCAGGGAGAGCTTCCAAAAGAAGAAATCCTGGCTTGGCAAATCATCCGACGGTCTAAATCCATGACAATTGTCAATGGTGAGTTGCATAGATGCAGTGTGACAGGCGTGTTCGAACGCTGTGTTTCCCCTGAAGAACGCCGTGAGATTCTACTAGAAATTCACACAGAGACTGTGGTCATCATACCGGGTCAAGATCTTTAGTGGCCAAAGCTTCCAGACACGGTTTTACTGGTTAACTACTCATGCGGATGTAGAGGACATTGTTCGCAAGTCCGATGGTTGCGAGAAGTTTGCACAGCAGGCTCAAGCCCCGGCTTAAGAATTACAGACGATCCCAATAACTTGGCAGTTTGCGGTCTGGGGGCTTGATATGGTCGGGCCTTTTAAGAGGTCCGAGGACAAAAATATTCACCTTTTGGTTGCAGTCGATAAATTTACCAACTGGGTTGAAGCAGAGCCAGTCAGCAATTGTGAGGCAGCGACTGTAGTTCAGTTTGTGTAAAAGCTGATCTTCCGCTTGGTTATCCTCATAGTATTATAGCTGACAATGGGACAAAAGGTGCTATGAAGGAGTTGTTGGGGAACATAGCATGCAATTTCATAATTTTCCGACCATCATGCAAGATCTATCTGGGAGATGCATTGCAAAGCGAGGGGGAGAGTGTGTCCACGTACCCTCGTAGACCAAAACCGGAAGCGTTAGGTTAACGCGGTTGATGTAGTCGAACGTTTTCATGATCCAACCGATCTAGTACCAAACGTACGACACCTCCGAGTTCAGCACACATTCAGCTCGATGACGTCCCTCAAACTCTTGATCCAGCGGAGGGTCGAGGGAGAGTTTCATCAGCACGACGGCGTGGTGACAGTGATGGTGATATAATCCGCGCAGGGCTTAGCCTAAGAACTACGACGCTATGACCGGGGGAGTAAACTGTGGAGGGGAGCACCACACATGGATGAGAGAACAACTGTTGTGCTTTGGGATCCCCCTGCCCCTGTATACAAAGGAGGGGAGGAGGAGGCCGGCCACCAAGGGGCGCGCCAAGGGGGGAGTCCTACTAGGACTCCACTCCGAGTAGGATTCGGCCCCCCCTTTTTTCCTTCTCATGGAGGGGGAAAGAAGGAAGGGAGAGGGAAGAGGAGAAGACAAGGGGGGCGCGCCCCCTCCCCTAGTCCAATTCGGACTCCCTATGGGAGGGGGGCGCGGCCACCCCTTGTGGGCTGCCTCCCCTCTCCCCTATGGCCCATGTAGAACCATTACTTTCCCCGGGGGGTTCCGATAACCCCTCGGTACCCCTATAAATATCTGAAACGTCCCGAAACCATTCCGGTGTCCAAATACTATCGTCCAATATATCAATCTTTACCTCTCGACTATTTCAAGACTCCTCAACATGTCTATGATCTCATCCGGGACTCTGAACAATCTTCAGTCACCAAAACACATAACTCACAATACAAATCGTCATCGAACGTTAAGCGTGCGGACCCTATGGGTTCGAGAACTATGTAGACATGACCGAGACACATCTCCGATCAATAACCAACAGCGGAACATGGAGGCTCATATTGGTTCCTACATATTCTACAAAGATCTTTATCGGTCAAACCGCAATAACAACATACGTTATTCCCTTTGTCATTAGTATGTTACTTGCCCGAGGTTCGATCGTCGGTATCCTCATACCTAGTTCAATAACGTTACCGGCAAGTCTCTTTACTCGTTCCGTAATGCATCATCCGGTAACTAACTCATTAGAAACATTGCTTGCAAGGCTTATGGTGATGTGCATTACCGAGAGGGCCTAGAGTTACCTCTCTGATACTCGGAGTGACAAATCCTAATCTTCATCTATGCCAACCCAACAAACACCTTCAGAGACACCTGTAGAGCATCTTTATAATCACGCAGTTACGTTGTGACGTTTGATAGCACACAAGGTGTTCCTTTGGTATTCGGGAGTTGCATAATCCCATAGTCAGAGGAATATGTATAAGTCATGAAGAAAGCAATAGCAATAAAACTTAACGATCATTATGCTAAGCTAACAGATGGGTCTTGTCCATCACATCATTCTCTAATGATGTGATCCCATTCATCTAATGACAATACATGTCGATGGTCAGGAAATTTTAACCATCTTTGATTAAAGAGCTAGTCAAGTAGAGGCATACTAGGGACACTCTGTTTTATCTATGTATTGACACATGTACTAAGTTTCTGGTTAATACAATTGTAGCATGAATAATAAGCATTTATCATGATATAAGGAAATATAAATAACAACTTTATTATTTCCTCTAGGGCATACTTCCTTCAGTCTCCCACTGGCACTAGAGTCAATAATCTAGATTACATAGTAATGATTCTAACACCCATGGAGTGTTGGTTTTGATCATGTTTTGCTTGTGGAAGAGGCTTAGTGAATGGGTCTGCAGCATTCAGATCCGTATGTATTTTGAAAATCTCTATGTTTCCCTCCTTGACTTGATCGCGGATGGAGTTGAAGCATGTCTTGATGTGTTTGGTTCTCTTGTGAAATCTGGATTCCTTCGCTAAGGCAATTGCTCCAGTATTGTCACAAAAGATTTTCATTGGACCCAATGCACTAGGTATTACAGCTAGCTCGGATATGAACTCCTTCATCCACCTTCATTTGCTGCTTCCAAAGCAGCTATGTACTCCGCTTCACACGTAGATCCTGCCACGACGCTCTGCTTGGAACTGCACAAACTGAGAGCTCCACCATTGAATATAAATACGTATCCGGTTTGCGACTTAGAGTCATCCGGATCAATGTCAAAGCTAGCACGGACGTAACCATTTACGACAAGCTCTTTGTCACCTCCATAAATGAGAAACCTATCCTTAGACCTTTTCAGGTATTTCAGGATGTTCTTGACCGCTATCCAGTGATCCACTCCTGGATTACTTTGGTACCTCCCTGCTAAACTTATAGCAAGGCACACATCAGGTCTGGTACACAACATTGCATACATGATAGAACCTATGGCTGAAGCATAGGGAAGGGCTTTCATTTTCTCTCTATCTCCTGCAGTGGTTGGGCATTGAGTCTGACTCAACTTCACACCTTGTAACACAGGCAAGAACCCTTTCTTTGACTGATCCATTTTGAACTTCTTCAAAAATTTATCAAGGGATGTGCTTTTTGAAAGTCGAATTAAGCGTCTTGATCTATCTCTATAAATCTTGATGCCCAATATATAATCAGCTTCACCGAGGTCTTTCATTGAAAAATTCTTATTCAAATATCATTTTATGCTATCCAGGAATTCTATATCATTTCAAATCAACAATATGTCATCCACATATAATATTAGAAATGCTACAGAGCTCCCACTCACTTTGTTGTAAATACAGGCTTCTCCAAAAGTCTGCATAAAACCATATGCTTTGATCACACTATCAAAGCATATATTCCAACTCCGAGAGGCTTACACCAGTCCATAAATGGATCGCTGGATCTTGCACACTTTGTTAGCACCTTTAGGATCGACAAAACCTTCGGGTTGCCTCATATACAACTCCTCTTTAAGAAATCCATTAAGGAATGCGGTTTTGACATCCATTTGCCAAATTTCATAATCATATAATGCGGCAATTGCTAACATGATTCGGACAGACTTATGCATCGCTACGGGTGAGAAAGTCTCATTGTAGTCAACTACTTGAATTTGTCAGAAACCTTTTGCAACAAGTCGAGCTTCGTAGACAGTAACATTACCGTCAGCGTCAGTCTTCTTCTTGAAGATCCATTTATTCTCTATGGCTTGCCGATCATCGGGCAAGTCAACCAAAGTCCACACTTTATTCTCATACATGGATCCCATCTCAGGTTTCATGGCCTCAAGCCATTTCGCGGTATCTAGGCTCATCATGGCTTTCTCATAGTTCGTAGGTTCGTCATGGTCTTTTAACATGACTTCCAGAACAGGATTACCGTACCACTCTGGTACGGACGGTACTCTGGTTGACCTACGAGGTTCGGTAGTAACTTGATCTGAAGTTTCATGACAATCATCATTAACTTCTTCACTAATTGGTGTAGGCATCACTGGAACTGATTTCTGTGATGAACCATTTTCCAATTTGAGAGAAGGTACAACTACCTCATCAAGTTCTACTTTCCTCCCACTGACTTCTTTCAAGAGAAACTCCTTCTCTAAAAAGGATCCATTTTTAGCAACAAATATCTTGCCTTCAGATCTGCGATAGAAGGTGTACCCAATAGTTTCTTTTGGGTATCCTATGTAGACACATTTCTCTGATTTGGGTTCGAGCTTATCAGGTTGAAGCTTTTTCACGTAAGCATCGCAGCCCCAAACTTTAAGAAACGACAGCTTAGGTTTCTTGCCAAACCACAGCTCATATGTTGTCGTCTCAACGGATTTAGAAGGTGCCCTATTTAATGTGAATGCAGCCGTCTCTAAAGCATAACCCCAAAACGATAGTGGTAAATCGGTAAGAGACATCATAGATTGCACCACATCTAATAAAGTACGGTTACGATGTTCGGACACACCATTACGCTATGGTGTTCCAGGTGGCGTCAATTGCGAAACTATTCCACATTGTTTCAAATGAAGACCAAACTCGTAACTCAAATATTCGCCTCCGCGATCAGATCGTAGAAAATTTATTTTCTTGTTACGATGATTTTCCACTTCACTCTGAAATTCTTTGAACTTTTCAAATGTTTCAGACTTATGTTTCATTAAGTATATATACCCATATCTGCTCAAATCATCTGTGAAGGTTAGAAAATAATGATACCCGCCGCGAGCCTCAACACTCATCGAACCGCATACATCAGTATGTATTATTTCCAATAAGTAAGTGGCTCGCTCCATTGTTCTGGAGATCGGAGTCTTAGTCATCTTGCCCATGAGGCATGGTTCGCAAGCATCAAGTGATTCCAAAAGCCCATCAACATGGAGTTTCTTCATGCGCTTTACACCAATATAACCTAAACGGCAGTGCCACAAATAAGTTACACTATCATTATTAACTTTGCATCTTTTGGCTTCAATATTATGAATATGTGTATCACTACGATCGTGATTCAACAAAAATAGAGCACTCATCAAGGGTGCATGACCATAAAAGATATTACTCATATAAATAGAACAACCATTATTCTCTGATTTAATTGAATAACCGTCTCGCATCAAACAAGATCCAGATATAATGTTCATGCTCAACGCTGGCACCAAATAACAATTATTCAGGTCTTAAACTAATCCTGAAGGTAGATGTGGACCTAGCGTGCCGACAGCGATCACATCGACGTTGGAACCATTTCCGACGCGCATCGTCACCTCGTCATTATCCAATCTTCATTTAATCCGTAGCCCCTATTTCGAGTTGCAAATATGAGCAATAGAACCAATATCAAATACCTAGGCGCTATACAAGCATTAGTAAGGTACACATCAATTAACATGTATATCAAATATACCTTCCACTTTGCCATCCTTCTTATCCACCAAATACTTGGGGCAGTTCCGCTTGAAGTGACTAGTCCCTTTGCAGTAGAAGCACTCATTTTCAGGCTTAGGTCCAAACTTGGGCTTCTTCCCTTGAGCGCCAACTTGCTTGCTATTCTTCTTGCAGTTCCCCTTCTTCCCTTTGCCCTTTTTCTTGAAACTAGATGTCTTGTTAACCATCAACACTTGATGATCCTTCTTGATTTCTACCTCCGCAGCCTTAAGCATCGCGAAGAGCTCAGGAACTGTCTTTTCCATCCCTTGCATATTATAGTTCATCATGAAGCCTTTATATCTTGGTGGCAGTGTGTCGCGGGATATCCGCGACCACCTATGGGATCGGGTGGCCCCTTGCTGGTTCGGCAGGGGGAAGTCCTGTAGCACAAAGAGCAGATCAACATGCGACAGCACTGCAGAGAGCACACAGGCAATTTACCCAGGTTCGGGCCGCCGCGAGGCGTAAGACGCTACTCCTACTTTAGTGGACTGATGGCGGAATGAGTGTGGTGACACGTAGTACATTTGCCCCGCAGGGTTTTCCTAGGGGCCGCAGCGACTACGCGCGTATGGTTGCTTGGGTTCATCAACTTTCCAACCCCTCCTACGAGTGCCATGGGCCACCTTTTATAGATTAAGGGGTCACCACAGTGGCAAAGTGGTCATTATCCACTTATATGATAGCGAACAGTGCTATCATACCTAACTCTGCAGGCTGACAGGGTGCCTTAAATGCTCCTAGTGTCACATCACTGGTCGCCCGGCAAGGCTTGCCGGGCTGTCTTGCCAGCTCTACATCTGTTCTCTTGACACGTCACAGGACGGGTGTCATCTGCAGGTTTCTTCTATAGGAGATGGCTGCCATGTGTTGAATGGCTGCCACTTAATCATCTTGCGACTTGACACCTCACTGATCGACGACGTGAGTTGTGTTTGAGTGGTTGGTGGGGTGGTTCTGCCCCCGCGAGCCCCGGCAGGCTCTGCTGGGGACTCTTGATTGCTTGCTTCTGGTGGTGGCCTCGCCCCTTGCCGAGCTCGCCTGCCCGGCAAGGGAGGCCCTTCTCTTGCCTATATCTTGCTCCTCAGGCTCGATCTTGGTCCCTCTGGGCTTCATGTTGGTTCTTCAAATCTCTTGGTTCTTCTAGGCTTGTCCGTGCACGAGTCAGGGGAAATGTTTGCCCCTGTATATTTTCCTCGACATATGCCCCCAGGCCTGAGCCACATGTGTCACATGGTACGTTGGGTTAGGCCCCAAACAGTGCGTGGACACGTGGTAAGAGAGGGCTGTGATTGACGGTTTGCCACAATGACTAGTCAATCCATCGTCCACTTTCGTGTAATTACTGCGCATCGTGGGGTCATGGGACTGTCGCAGTTAAGGCAAAATGGCAACTTTCTGAAGCGTCGCGCCTCTGTCCCACTTTCCCCCTCTTAAGAGCAGGGTAAATCGGAGCGACACGATTCATCTATCTCTCCCCCCGCTCCCCGATCTTCTTCCTTCGCAAGCCAAGTGACAGTTCCCCATCACACTTCTCCTTCCGCCGCCATCCTCCCTAACGAATCCTTCTCCTCTCTGTGTTACCACAGCAATGGGGAAGAGACCCGCGGACAAGAAGAAGACGACGACCGCAGTGAAGAAGACTGCCGCCGAGGGGAACAAAAGTTCGGCGGAGCTGTACAAGAAGCAGAGCGAGGATGTCGTCTTCGTTCCGTCCAACTTGCGCGACCCCGTTCTTCAGGCGAAGTATGGATATCTGTGGGGCGGCCGTCGAGAAAGGACATGGGGCGCCCGTAGTCTTCGAGACGGGTGAGGTGGACCCCCCTGATTCTTATAGATTCTTTGCTGCTTACTTCATCTGCGGTCTTTGTCCCCCCTTTTCTGGGTTCTTCGAGGCGGTCATGCACTTCTACGGGTTTCATCTCCTTGATTTCACGCCTTATGCAATGGCGACCATGGCCATCTTCGCGCATTTGTGTGAAAATTTTGTTGGAGTGATGCCCAATGTGGATATGTTCCGGCATTACTTTGTCCCAAGGGTTGAGAGCAAAGTCAACCGCTTTGGAGTCATCCGTTGGATGCCACGGGTGAAGAGGGCGATTTGGGATTACCTCCCGGGGTACCCTCGCGAGCGGTGGGATGAATGGAGGGGTGATTGGTGCTGGATCCAGAACAAGAAAGCCCCAGATTTTTGTGAAGCACAAACAGGAGTGTGTTGAGCGCGGCAAGGATTGGAGCTTGAAAGGCCTCATTAAGGATAGACTGCGCCCAGCAATCAACAGGATCACCCGCCTAGCAGCTGTCGGGTTAACCATTGAGCACGTGGGGGAATATTTCCTCCTCCGTCGCATCTCACTGCTGCATGAAAGGGACAGGCCTGCGTGGCTATATGGTGGGGCTGCGGATAGGATGAGGTTGCTGCCGGGGCTGGCCAACAACTTGTCTGTTTATGGCTATGCTTGGTTGTGCAACAAACTATTCGGTCGCTTCGAGTTGTTCATGCTCCCGACAACCTTCGTTCCTCTAAACATCAATTCTGCACGGGATCAAATACTGAAGTGGATGCCGGACTGCAATGCTGAGGGAGTGTCAAGAAATAGCAGCTCCCTTCCCTTGACGAAGAGCTCCAGTGGTCGAGTACTTTGGTGGAGAAGGCCACCAGGGCCGAAGACGGAATGTATAAACGCACCTCCGCTGCGGAGGTAGCGTATATTCTGAAGAGAGTCACAGAGGACAAGGTTGCCCGCCGCGCAGAAATGGAGAAGGCCGCAAAGGCCGGGAAAGGCAAAGGGAAGGATGGGAACAGGAGCTCTTCCCAGGGCGGCAGTGAGGTGCAAGCCACAGAAGATACTGCCGGGGAAGAGCTTGCCGGGGATAACTTCGCCGGGCTAGACGCTCTAGCCACGGCAGCAACGGAGCTCCAGGAGGGAGAGGAGGAGGACAAGGAGGAGGGCGCGGCAGCAGCCCATGAAGAGGAGTGGCTCGCAGCAGGACCGCAAGTCCTCCCACCGGATCCATACCAGCGCACCCACAGGCGCGCCGCAGTCGGAGGAGCGGTGACCTCCAACCCAGCGCCATCCACCAAGTGGGTGAAGAAGACCTCCGCCAAGACTACCAAGGCCGAGGTGGTGTGTCGTCAATCCCCTCGCCTTGCTCAGGCCAAGGTACCTTCCGCCAAATGGTCGTGACCTCGGAGGAGGAGTCCAGCCCCCGCTCCGGCTCGAGCTCTTCGTAGAGCTCGCCTTCCCCAGAGCTCTTGATATCATGGCAGGCACCGAAGCTGCTGGGGAGTTCCACCCTTCCGTCTCTGAAGAGAGGACGGGAGTCTCCTCCTCCCACAGAGTTCAATTTGAACTCCATGCTTATTTAGGAAGAGTAAGGAGGATTTCTCTTTGTGGTAGATATCTTCCTAAGCAGATTTGAATGCTTTTGTTGACTAACCTCATGTTCTTGTTGTTGCCAGCAGGTAAGTGGAAGAGGAGACAGAGACCCTCATCCATCATTCCCGGAAGAGGCTCCGGAGCCTCGGGTTGCAGGAGGGCATAGAGGGCTCGGCTTCGGCGGGGAATGATGTAGAAGATCCCATGCCGAGCCCCAACCCAGCCCCCAGCCTGGGAGCGGAGATTTAACCCCGCCCGCCGGAGATGATGGAGACAGCCTTTCTGCCCCTTCATGTGGAGGAGGGGGCGAGGTCACGCAATGCAAGCCACTCCTGGAGGAGCACGTGTCCCCTGCCACTCATGCCGAAGATGCCGTCATGGAATCCTCCACGGCAGAGACAGCGCAGAAGGCTGCCGAGTCTACCCCGGCAGAGGATGAAGCTCCTGACCCGGCAACGACCGTTGTCGGGGAAACAGAGACCCTTGCCCGGCAGACTTCCCCAGGTATGTAGCTTAACCCCTCTTCTCTTTCATACTCTAGCTACCTCCACTGGATTCTTTATTTGCTTCGAGACTTTCATTCCTTCGTTTGTTCACTGGCCCCTTCCATCTGCAGCCCCCGGGCCGTAGAACCAGACTTGTTGGAAGTAGTGGCGGACATAGGTAGGTCCGCCGCAGATGAAGCCGCGAAGGTCGCAGCTACTGAGGGGCAGGATCTCGCTGTCGGGGGAACACAAGGTTCCTTGGCAGTGGTGGACCATCTCTGGAAAGCACCCCGGTAGAGGAAGTCATTATTGAGGCGAAGATTCCTCTTCAAACCATGGGTCCACTCCCCTCTCCCGGGGGCGCTGCTGATGCCCCGCTGTCTTCCTCGAACATGCTAGCCGTGGTGTCGTTGTTGCCTGATATCTGAGCCCCCGACCCATCCTTGATAGACGCAGAGCTTGATGAAGAGCTCCAGCTTCTTCTGGCCCCGCTGCATCTGGGAGGTGGGGAGGTCGACAACTCGGTTGCGATCACCATGGATTTGTCTTTCATCAGGTCCATGGCAGTGGGCTTGAAGGAAATGCAGGCCCGACACAACCAGTAGTGGCGGGAGCTTAAGGAGCGGCGCGAATCTGCCGGCAAAGTGGATCAGAAGCTGAAGGACAAGTTCCTGGAGTTGCGTGAATGGCATGACAAGTAGTTCAAGGCGCTCATGAGGGAGCAAGTGATCCTTCAGATGATGAGGGAAGATGTCGTGGCTCGGGAGAGGCACCTGACGGACCACAAGGCATCGCTGGATGCCAGGAGAGGGAGATCTCCCTTCAGGAAGAGAATCTTGAAGCTACCCTCCGTGCCATGGATGAAAGTTTGGAGGCTTTGGTGCAGCAACGCACCAAAGAATTGGAGGACAAGCATGGGGCTGCTCTGGACACCTTTGCCATCGATCATGCCGCTCGGCTGAAGAAGCTTGTCGATGATTTGGACGCCGCATCTTCCGCCAAGGCTGATCTCGACCGGCAGGTGGCCGAACTGAATGAAGACCTTGTCGAGAGTGCCAAGAAGGTGGAGGTACTCAAAGAAGAAGCATGGCAAGCGGAGATCCATTTGGCTGACGTGTAGTCGCAACTTTCTTCCAAGACATAGAGCCTTGAGACCGCTAATAGCAATATCACTGATATGAAGGCAAGGATCGGCTCGCTGGAGCAATCGGCAGAGTCTCTTCAATCCCTACAGCAGTTACTGTCTAAGGATTAAGAGCTTGATTGACATTGCAGAACGTCTTGGCACCCAAGCTGCGGCGATGGGTATGGACGGCCCAGTCTACTCAGCCAGCGAGCAGGAGGTCCCGAGTGTCAAGCTGGGGATCTTCTTCAATGAGTTGATCGACAAGCTGAAGGTTCATGAAGAGGGGAGGGCCGAGCGCTTTGCGACTGAGTCCCGGAGGCTCGCTTGCTATGCCCTCTTCCTGGTCTTGAGCAACATCGCCTGCTGCCACCCAGAGCTCGACCTTGACGATGGTTTCAAGAAGCCATAACTGGTGCCGATGTCACTGCCGCTAAAGAGAAGACTGCTCCGGGCGCCGACAGGGTTCTTCGCGTTTAAGCTATTCCACTTGGTCCTGTAACTAAACATGACACATATTTTGTGCTTAGTCGTTTCATCTGTAGTGTTTGTGTGAAACTGATATTTCTAGCTGGATCTTTAAATGCGTGTTTATCCCTTTTAACTCTATATTCTCGTGTTCGTATGATCAATTCCTATGTATGCTCTGGATGCTTGCCGATATCATATTACCGTGATTTTTGTATGGGGCCGGCCCTTAACAGTCATCTTGGCATGGATGCGTCTCGGCAGGTTTTTCCTAGGCAGCTCTCGATGCAGCCTCTCGTCCTGCAAGCGTGGCTCTGGACAGGACGATGGTGCGATCAAAGAAACTAGCCAAGGTTTCATCGCAAGAGGGCTTTCATGATACGAACACTCACTAGAGTTAAGGGCGAAACGACGGCAAGAATCTAAAAAATCATCAACAAGAAATGATAATGCGAACTTAGCTTCCGTTTTTGAGCTTCTTCCTCGACTGCACGGCCGTGCCCGTTCGACGCGTGCGCGACGCCTGGAGGAGTAGGAGGCAATCGGGTGATTCCCTTGCTCCCGGCAAGGGTCGGCATGTATTTCTTGTAGCTGGCGGGCATAGGGGCACGGTGGCGGGCTTCTCTGGTCTCCTTCCTTTTTTCTTCCCCCTCCTCGCGTCAGTGCAGCGGCTGCCGTCGCATGGGCCGTGCCAGTGCATGCAGCCTGGCCGAAGTGTGCTTGTCGTGGCATCAATCGACGGACTCATACCAGCATTCTCCTCAGGATTACCCATGGCGAGGGAAATACTGGACCGAGCGTCGCGTGGTAATCACCAACATCGATGATGCCGAGGCTAAAGCAGTTCGACTGCTGGCGAGGTGGAGGGACGGGAAGGAGGGAGCTCGCGCCCGCACATCTTGTGCCCCTTCCTCCGGACAGTGCTCGAATGGCGACAACGACATATGAGCCGCCGGGGTAAATCTACCGCCATCAGCCGTGGCCTTGGTCGTAACCGTTGCTATGGCGAGGCTAGAAAAGCGATAGAACAACGCGGGGGTGCCCCCTCGCTCCGCTTCTGCGTCTCCGCGGGCGCCACAGTCAACGGCGCCGTCGAAGATGGAGATGGTGATGAAGATGACGCGGTGCGCACACTTTCAGGTTCGCGCAAGCGCGGCCTCCTACCTGGCACACCAAAGATGTTGCGGGATATCCGCGACCACCTATGGGACCGGGTGGCCCCCTGCTGGTTCGGCGGGGGACATCGCGTTGCTCAAAGAGCATATCAGTGTGCGGCAGCACGACAGAGAGCACACAAGCAATTTACCCAGGTTTGGCCACCGCGAGGCATAAGACCCTACTGCAGCTTTAGTGGATTGATGGTGGAATGAGTGTGGTGACACGTAGTACACTTGCCCGGCAGGGTTTGCCTAGGGGCCGCAACGACTACGCGCGTATGGTGTCTTGGGTACATCAACTTTCCAACCCCTCCTACGAGTCCCATGGGCCTCCTTTTATAGATTAAGGGGTCACCACAGTGGCAAAGTGGTCATTATCCACTTATATGATAGCGAACAGTGCTATCTTACCTAACTCTACGGGCTGAAAGGGTGCATTAAATGCGTCGCTCACTATCACATCACTGGTCGCCCAGCAACGCTTCCCGGGCTTTCTTGCCAGCTCCGCATCTGTTCTCCTGACACGTCGCAGGACGGGTGTCATCTGCGGGTTTCTTCTATAGGAGATGGCTGCCATCTGGCGAATGGTGCCACTTAATCGTCTTGCAGCTTAACACCGCACTGATCGACGACGTGAGTTGTGTTTGAGTGGTTGGTGGGGTGGTTCTACCCCCGCGAGCCCCGGCAAGCTCTACCCAGGAGTCTTGAATGCTTGCTTCTGGTGGTGGCCTCGCCCCTTGCCGGGCTCGCCTGCCCGGCAAGGGAGTGCCTTCTCTTGTCGATATCTTGCTCCTCAGGCTTGATCTTGGTCCCTTTGGGCTGCTTGTTGGTTCTTCAAATCTCTTGGTTCTTCTAGGCTTGTCCGTGCACGAGTTAGGGGAAAATGTATGCCCCTGTATATTTCCCCGACACAGTGACTGAAGAACTCTGTCAATGATACTGTCATTAGGAAGATTAACTCCCAGCTGAGTCAAAGTGGTTATGGTACCCAAACATTCTGAGTATGTGTTCACTGACAGAACTATTCTCCTCCATCTTGCAGCTATAGAACTTGTTGGAGACATCATAACTCACAACTAGGATATTTTCTTGAAATATTAACTTCAACTCCTGGAACATCTCATATGCTCCATGATGTTTAAAATGTCTTTGAAGTCCCTATTCTAAGCCGTAAAGCATGGTTAGTTTGCCAGACGTTCATAACGTAAGGAGTTTCTCCTGTAGCGGGCCTTGCACCTAGCGGTGCTTCAAAGACGTAATTCTTCTATGCAGCAATGAGGATAATCCTCAAGTTACGGACCCAGTCCGTGTAGCTGCTACCATCATCTTTTAACTTAGCTTTCTCTAGGTACACATTAAAATTCAAGGGAACGGTAGCACAGGCCATTGATCTACAACAACATACATATGCAAAAACTATCAGGACTAAGTTCATGATAAATTTAAATACAATTAATAATATTACTTAAGAACTCCCACTTAGATAGACATCCCTCTAGTCATCTAAATGATCACGTGATCCATATCAACTAAAACATGTCCGATCATCACGTGAGATGGAGTAGTTTTCAATGGTGAACATCTCTATGTTGATCATATCTACTATATGATTCATGTTGGACATTTCGGTCTTAGTGTTCTGAGGCCATATCTGCATATGCTAGGCTCGTCAAGTTTAACCCGAGTATTCTGCATGTGCAAAACTGTCTTGCACCCGTTGTATGTGAATGCAGAGCTTATCACACCCGATCATCACGTGGTGTCTCAGCACGACAAACTGTCGCAACGGTGCATACTCAGGGAGAACACTTATACCTTGGTATTTAGTGAGGGATCATCTTATAATTCTAGTGCCATACTAAGCAAAATAAGATGCATAAACCATAAACATCACATGCAATCAAAATATCTGACATGATATGTCCATCATCATCTTGTGCCTTTGATCTCCATCTCCAAAGCACCGTCATTATCTCCATTGTCACCGGCTTGACACCTTGATCTCCATCGTAGCATCGTTGTCGTCTCGCCAACTATTGCTTCTACAACTATCGCTACCGTATAGTGATAAAGTAAAGTAATTACACGGCGATTGCATTTCATACAATAAAGTCACAACCATAAGGCTCCTGCCAGTTGCTGATAACTTTTACAAAACATGATCATCTCATACAATAACCTATATCACATCATGTCTTGACCATACCATATCACAACATGCCCTGCAAAAACAAGTTAGACATCCTCTACTTTGTTGTTGCAAGTTTTACATCGGTGCTACGGGCTTCTAGCAAGAACCGTTCTTACCTACGCCTCAAAACCGCAACGATTGTTTATCAACTGTGATGTTTTAACCTTCAACAAGGACCGACCGTAGTCAAATTCGATTCAACTAAAGTTGGAGAAACAGACACCTGCCAGCCACATTTATGCAAAACAAGTTGCATGTTTGTGGTCTCATGAATGTGGTCATGTCAGGTTGGTCCGGACCGCTTCATCCAACAATACCTCCGAATCAAAATAAGACGTTGGTGGTAAGACGTATGAGTATTCTCGCCCACAACTCTTTGTGTTCTACTCGTGCATATCATCTATGCATAGACCTAGCTCTGATACCACTGTTGGGGAAGGTAGCATGCAATTTTAAAATTTTCCTATGATCACGCAAGATCTATCTAGGAGATGCATAACAACGTGAGGGGGAGAGTGTGTCCACATATCCTCGTAGACTGAAAGCGGAAGTGTTAGGTTAACGTGGTTGATGTAGTCGAACGTCTTCACGATCCAACTGATCTAGTACCAAACGTACAACATCTCCGAGTTTAGCACACGTTCATCTCGATGACATCCCTCGAACTCTTGATCCATCAAAGGGTCGAGGGAGAGTTTCGTCAGCACGACGGTGTGGTGACGGTGATGGTGATGTGATCCGCGCAGGGATTCGCCTAAGCACTACGACGCTATGACCGGAGGAGTGAACTCTGGAGGGGGGCACCGCACACGGCTAAGAGAACAACTGTTGTGCTTTGGGGTCCCCCTGCCCCCGTATATAAAGGAGGGGAGGAGGAGGCCGGCCACCAAGGGGCGCGCCAAGGGGGGGAGTCCTACTAGGACTCCACTGCTAGTAGGATTCGTCCCCCCTTTTCCTTCTCAGGGAGGGGCAAAGACGGAACTGAGAAAAGGGGGGCGCGCCCCCTCCCATAGTCCAATTTGGACTCCCTATGGGAGGGGGGCGCGGCCACCCCTTGTGGGCTACCTCCCCTTTCCCCTATGGCCCATGTAGGCCCATTACTTTCCCCGGGGGGTTCCGGTAACCCCTCGGTACTCCAATAAATATTTGAAACGTCCCGAAACCATTTCGTTCTCCAAATAGTATCATCCAATATATCAATCTTTACCTCTCAACTATGTCGAGACTCCTCGCCATGTCTGTGATCTCATCCGGTACTCCGAACAATCTTCGATCACCAAAACACATAACTCATAATACAAATCGTCCTCGAATGTTAAGCGTGCGGACCCTACGTGTTCGAGAAGTATGTAGACATGACCGAGACACATCTCTGATCAATAACGAACAGCGGAACCTGGATGCTCATATTGGTCCTACATATTCTACGAAAATCTTTATCGGTCAAACCACAATAACAACATACGTTATTCCCTTTTTCATCCATATGTTACTTGCCCGAGATTCGATCGTCGGTATCGTCATACCTAGTTCAATCTCGTTACCGGCAAGTCTCTTTAGTCGTTCCGTAAGTCATCATCCCACAACTAACTCATTAGTCACATTGCTTGCAAGGCTTATAGTGATGTGCATTACTGAGAGGGCCCAGAGATACCACTCTGATACTCGGAGTGACAAATCGTAATCTTGATCTATGCCAACCCAACAAACACCTTCAGAGACACCTGTAGAGCATCTTTATAATCACCTAGTTACGTTGTGACATTTGATAGCGCACAAGGTGTTCCTCCGGTATTTGGGAGTTGCATAATCTCATAGTCAGAGGAATAAGTATAACTCATGAAGAAAGCAATATAGCAATAAAACTTAACGATCATTATGCTAAGCTAACGGATGGGTCTTTCATCACATCATTCTCTAATGATGTGATCCAGTTCATCAAATGACAACACATGTCTATGGTCAGGAAACTTTAACCATCTTTGATTAACGAGCTAGTCAATTAGAGGCATACTAGGGACACTCTGTTTTGTATATGTATTCACACATGTACTAAGTTTCCAGTTAATACAATTCTAGCATGAATAATAAACATTTATGATGATATAAGCAAATATAAATAACTACTTTATTGTTGCCTCTAGGGTATATTTCCTTTAGGAGTTCTGTCAGAGGGAACACATCCGACTTGATGTTTCATCAGTGGGTCATCCATAGTCCAATGGCCAGGCCTAACGTGCTAACCAGGAGATATTACGAGGGATCAAGCCTCAACTCATGGTTCCATTGGAATGTTCTCTGGGTTGTTGGGTCAAAGAGCTTCCTGCCGTTCTTTGGAGCGTGTGGACTACCCCCAACAGATAAACAGGCCACACCCCTTTCTTCATGATTTATGGCGCAGAGGCGGTTCTTCCAAGTGATATCCGTCATGACTCGCCCCAAGTGGCGGCTTACATTGAAACAGACAATGAGACGACTCGTCAAAATGCTTTGGATGCCTTGGAAGAGGAACATGATCTCACGGCGGCTCGATCAGCGATTTACCAGTAAGACCTACGTCGCTATCATAGCCATAGGGTTCGAAGCCGCACTTTCCAGAGGGTGACTTAGTGCTCCATTTGATTCAAGATCAGACAGGTATGCATATGTTTTCACCTCCTTGGGAAGGGCCCTTTGTGGTTAGCAAAAACCACAATATTGATGCAATATCTGCCTACCTTGTGTTTTGGAGATTGTCGACAGAAATAGGTATGGACTGATTGGTTTGCTAGTGCATACAGAGAACAAAAGTCCATAAACAACCGAATAAAATGTTGTCTCTGGTGTTGAGTTCGTGGAACTTCACCAAAGTAGATCTACATTGCAGAGAAGAACGAGCCATATTTTTTTAAGTCTTATAGTCGAGAAGATTGATGTGAAGAAATCGACCCCTCGAAAGTTTACGGCTGAAGCAAATCTTTTGATTCGGAACTGTCATCCGAAGAAATTGACTGCAGTGATGGAAGTCGAAGACAAAGTGAGGACATAGTATTCATTTCGTTGTTCTTCTTTCTTTCTCTTGAGTCATAGGACCTCCATACTATTAAGAGTGGTATAGGTTCTCGATGCTTAGATCCGCTGTGATGCATAGCCAAAACCTATGAAAGATGTGAGAGAAAGCTCTTTGTGCTCGGAGCAAATACTTGCCAGCAAGACACCATGATCTTCTCCGCTGCGACGGATTTGTCTTAGACCGAGGAGTTAACATTACTTGTTCCTCAAGTAATGTTATAGTTGCTCTGAAATCCGACTGTTGCACACGTGTCAGTTGGCCATTGAATGAACTTCGTGTCCAAAATGGTCATTTCCCATCTGGGAAGCCTGCGGCTATGAATAGCCACCCCGTGCCGGCTTTGTCCAGTGGCTGCTCTGCTTGAGATTACAGAGAAGATTGATTTGAGAAACCCCTCTCTAAGTGATTTGAGTTTAAGATCCACTGAGAGAAAAACCAAGAGCCCAAACTTAGAAAGTGGTTTAGCATCACAATATTTTTGAGTGAGAGTTCTTGTACCTATCACTCTTGAGAGCTGTGCACTCTCTAGATGGATAGGTTTTGGTTCGAGTGTTGAAGAGTTGTTGTCTTCATCGAGCCTGATCTTCAGCAACCAAGAGTGATTGTGGTTCGCGAAGGTTGACCGAAGGTTTGGAGATCACCGACAAGGATCTACCACGAGTGAAATGAACCTGAGTCTGATCAGCTCTGCATTGAAGGAGAATAGGGTAAGACAGTTTATCTTCCGTGTTAAGTCACAACCCCTCCAACCAGACGTAGCCCTTTGGCAGAAGGGTGAAATAGTATACCAAATCTCTCTGTCACCATCGAGCACCTCTGGTTAAATCTACTCTACTGCATTTCCTTCAGCAGTTTATATCCATGCTCTGTGCCAATAGTTTATTTGATCATTTCATTCTGCTGTTATCATCTTGTGTATATGTGTTCATCCTGCTTCATTCCCATCGCATGTATTCATTCGTTACCATCATATCGTCGGATTCACTTGTGAAATCATTCCATAGTATTTTTCCTCAGTGGTACCATTTTGTGTCTCATTCTACTACATCTGTTTGCATGTTATATTACACTCATTGTAGTTAAACCTGTGATTTCCCAAGCTCGTTCTGTTATCAATGCTTTCATCGATGAATATGCTTCTGACGAAGAAGATTGATTTAGTTTATCTCCTTCGATACTCTATTCTGCTATTGGGATTGGGATGAGTTTCAAAACTTTCGAACGCATTTTTGAATCTCCCATTCACCCCCTTTGGTCAATATACTCTTGGTCCTAACAATTGGTATCAGAGCAGGTTCCCCCTGTCTTTGTGTATTGAAAGTCTAACGCCCTTGGAGTTTTGATTATATCGAATGCAGGTAGATCCTCGCACTCTGAAAGATTTCCTATCTTCGATGGAAATGACTATCTGTACTAGATGGAACAAATGAGAATCAGAATTCAAGCTATCAACAAGGATTTGTGGTAGATTGTGGAAGATGGCTACACCATTCAGCAACAAAATGATCTGACTTCCGATGATAAAGCAAATCTGCAGTTGGATGCCCAAGCAAAAGATATCATCTTTACAAGTCTATCAAAAGACATTTTCTTTCGGTTCCAAAGGCTCAATACTACAAAGCACATCAGGGATGCTATCAACCATGCTCATGAAGAATTTGTTGCCAGATCAGATCCTCACATTCAAATGCTTCATGCAATGTTCACTATATTTAGAAGCCTTCGTAAAGAAAGTGCCATGGAACTTACTATTCGATTGACAAACATTGCTGAAAGACTACATCAGCGAGGAGTAACTGATATCACTGATAGAGATGTAGTCAACAAGCTTCCGAGCGCTCTTGATGAATCCTTCGATCCTACTATAGCTAAAATCAAACAAGACCAGACTATGATGAGCTTCACTATGTTGAGATCATGACACTGCTATCAATTCATGAAGAAAAGATGGAACTAGAAAATGCCAATCAAGAATCTTCTTCGAAAAGTGAAGGAGAAATTCTCTCACACTATGGCAGTTCAGAAGAAGAAGAAGAAGATGTCGATAATCAACACACTATCACTAGAGAACTTGAAATGCTCACACAAAGGCTAAGTGATCTCAAAAGGCAAAATCTCCGCCTCACAATTGATGGCGAGTTTGATGCGGAAGAATTGTCAAGAAGAAGATTGCCTCCGAAAGATATCAAGTGCTTCAACTGCAAACTATACAGTCATCTCATCGCTGATTGCCCTAGCTGGAAAGGAAAACCTAGCAACAAAAGGAAATATCTTCACTGCAGTGGTTTTACGCGAGTAGATGATCATACTAAGCTATCGAAGGAAATTACATCTCCCTCATCATTTTCTTCAACGAGACCAGTCACTGACATGAAAGCCAGAGCTACCACAGAATCAAATATGAAGAGGATGTCACGGCTGAATAGAGCATGTGCCGATTTGACTCTGGACTCAAAGAGGAAGCAACTGACACTGAATCAGATGATGAAGAATTCTACAAAAGAATTGGGAGATGCAATGCATATGCTGCCATTGAATAATCGAAGAAATCTTATGAATCAAGCACTGATAATGATGATTCAATCAATGATGAACCAATCACCTTCTGTCTCATGAACAAAATCATCAAAGGATCAGGTATCTGCTAAACACCAAAGATCCTTGAACGAATATTCACCTGAATATATGTCCTATGCCAAGCTGGTCAAGATCGCTAAATCACCACATGATGAACTTTAAATGCTGGAGAGAAAAATCTCAGGAAAACTGAAAGATTACTGGTCTAAGATATGGAGAAGAATCAAAGGTTGATCAAAGAGCAAGATGCTTTTTATCAACTATTGTTGATCTTACCAATCGATATGACTCGCTTATAGTTGACTACGAGAGTTTTTCAAATGAACTTCTTAACAGGAATCAAGAACTCGTGTCACTGAAAGAATCTAATAACCAGCTGGTGTTAGAGAAAGCTTCTCTCTTCGCCGAGCAATCTGTTCAACTTCCCGACGATTTTGTGCCTCCATGCTTGAAATTCTTAGAACATAGCAATGTTGATTCTCATGCTGAAACCTCTAATGCTGTCACAGAGAATATTGCTACTACTAAATTTGGTACTACTAACCCCTCTTCTGAGGATTTTGCTGCTATCACTTACGAAAATTGCAGGTTAAAGAGCTTACTTGAGACTGGAATGCTAAGCAGCCTAAAAGGGCATCAAACCCAATGTGATGTGCTCAAGAAGTCCATACTGCACAAAAATCCTCAGATGGAAGGATTAGGTTTCGAAATGAAACTCAATGTGGATGGATTTATTGGACTCCCGAGTTGTATCCATGTACGACTTAGGTTCGTGCAAAGAGTAAAACCCTCAAACTTGAAATTTTAGCTGGTTATCTTTCGCCCATTCCTGTTGATACTGACGAGTTCACCCAAGAAGCAAATCTTCAAGCAATAGAATGGTAAGGTTTTCACTCGATATGTTCGAACTAAGTGCAGGATAGGTTCACCCATGAAGTTAATCTGGGTAAAGAAGTGCATTGCTGAAAATTTGTCTATCACTGCTAACCTGATTGTGCAGGATAACTCTCAGCGAGGAAATGGATATCATTCTCAGTCTACTCTAGAATCTTTCTCGAATGATTATCATCCTAACCCACGTCATAAGGACTACATGCGTAGCTATTCAAATCATTACATTCATGTATCTGGAAATAACATCAATGCCTATTCATATGACTATCATCAGAGTGCATAGGTGTCTCACAGGCCTCACCGAAGGAATACCCCCATTCAGTCGAAGCAAATGAGATCCTCACCACCCGCGCAAGTGTGGGTTGTGAAGAAGAACTAATCATCTCATGCGGGAAATTCTCTCAGGGATATCCCATGTACATTCGGTAGACTAGCTTTCGAAGTGCCACGATCCTATCGAGTAAAATCATCTCCCGGGGATAATGTGAAACTGCAAGGCAACCGGCCTTACCAGACTTTCCTTGAATGCAAGTTGCTTCCGTCAACCAGGAAAGATCATGACAATTAGACAAATTTATCATAACCCTTGAGATCAATTATTTTTGGTGCCTTGAGTCAGCTTCTTTTCTGCCTTTTACTCGGTTCTTTCTTGTCATAACATGCAACTTGATCTGAAGGTGATTTCAGTCCGACGTTGTTTGTCGTGAATGAAATCAAATTCAAAATTTCATCTCCTTTAGCGCATGCGCTTCCTCAAAACCTTCGGCATTCTGTTCACTTATTGAGATTCTCGCACGAAACGGCTGACACGTGCCTATGATTTAACGTTCATGATCTCGTACATTGAATGTGGAACTAAAAGTGCAACTAATCTCCGGGTGGTTCTGGTTTTTCATAACAACATATAGCTCAATGAACTAATATCCATTCAAGTATAATATTTCAGAAAGTTAAATGAATGGCATGGCCTGGACTAGAGATGTGGACTCCTCAAAATGCTAAGGAGACATATTGGCAAAAGCTCATGATTCTTCATTTACATTTTTAGTGATCCAAGATCACATTGAGTCCATAGGAAAGCCAGTACTATTAATAGGGGATGAGATGTTGCTTAATGGCTTGCTTGCTCAAATGGTTAGTGATATTGCTCCAAAGCCCTCAACCAGTTTCTCATTCCAAATATCTCAAAACCCTAAATTAGAACTCGGCCCCACAAATTCATTCCATCCGGAACCACCGAGTTCATATGACATAGCCACTACCTGAAAACCTAACAGTTTGGTCACACCGATACAGATCTCGGTCTCACTGAGATGGCCTTGCCAATTCTTTGTTGCCTATTGCAATTATTTTGGTCTCACTGAAATAGCGATCGGTCTAATCGAGTTGGCTTGACATTTTCTCTATTGCCTTACTGCTTCACTCCGGTCTTGCTGAGTTGATGCAATCAGTGCCACCGAGTTGATGTTTTCCCTAAGCCCTAGTACATCGGTCCCATCGAGTTGTTCCAGTCGGTCCCACCGAGATTCCTAACGTTCACATTTTGAACTAAATCGGTCTCACTGAGTTCATCTATTCGGTCTGACCGAGTTGGGTCAAATGTGTCTAACGGTTGGATTTTGTGTGGAGGCTATATATACCCCTCCACCCCCTTCTCCATATGAGAGAGAGCCATCAGAACGTGCCTACACTTCCAACATAAATTTTCTGAGAGAGAACCACGTACTCATGTGTTGAGATCAAGATATACCAATCCTACCACAAGAATCTTTATTTCTAGCCTTCCCCAAGTTGCTTTCCACTCAAATCATCTGTCCACCATACACAAATCTATGAGAGAGAGAGAGAGTTGAGTGTTGGGGAGACTATCATTTTAAGAACAAGAGCAAGGAGTTAATCGGCAACACAACATCTATTACCATTTGGAGAGCGGTGTCTCCTAGATTGGTTAGGTGTCGCTTGAGATCCTCCGACAAGTTGTGGAGTTGAATCAAGAAGTTTGTAAGGGCAAGGAGATTGCTTACTTCATGAAACTCTACCCGAGTGAGGCAAGTCCTTTGTGGGCGAGGACCATGGTGGGATAGACAAGGTTGCTTCTTCGTGGACCCTTCATGGGTGGAGCCCTCCGTGGACTCGTGCAACTGTTACCCTTTGTGGGTTGAAGTCTCCATCAACGTGGATGTATGATAGCACCACATATCGGAACCATGCCAAAAATCTTCGTGTCTCCATTGCTTTTGCACTCTCCAAACCCTTCCCTTTACCTTCATATGCAATGTTTTACTTTCCACTCCTACACTCTTAGAATTGCATGTGTAGATTGGTTGCTTGACTTGTGCAAGATGCTAAATCTGCCCACAAAAAAGGGAGAAGGTTAGATTTTTATTTGGTCAAGTAGTCAACCCCCTCTAGACCGACTTTTGATCCTACCAGTGGTATCAGAGCTTTGGTCTCCATTTGCCTTGATTTCCATATATTTGGTGATCATAGCCTTGGTTTCACAACCTAGGAGAGTATGGCGTCTAGCGAGGGAAATTACCACCGTAGAGGTCCTTACTTTAATGGTACTAATTTTGCTAGTTGGAATCATAAGATGAAAATGCATATTCTTGGTCATAACCCCGCTGTTTGGGCTATTGTGGGCATTGGCTTGCAAGGTGATTTCTTCGAGGATGGAAAAGAACCAGATTGTGAAGCGTCCGCGGAAGAAATGAAGATGTTGCAATACAATGCTCAAGCTTGTGATATTCTCATCAATGGATTGTGCCCCGAAGAATTCAACAAAATCAGCCGCCTTGATAATGCAAAGGAAATTTGGGATACTTTGGTTGATATGCACGATGGTACCGAGTCCGTCAAGGAATCCAAGTTAGATGTGCTTCAAAGTCAACTTGACAAGTTCAAGATGAAGGATGGTGAAGGAGTTGCTCAGATGTACTCTAGGCTTGCTCTCACCACAAATGAGATTTCTGGCTTAGGAAGCGAACCGATGACTCGCAAATTTATCATCAAGAAGATCCTAAGAGCATTGGATGGGAAATATGATACCGTGTGCACCTTGATCCAAATGATGCACAAGTACAAAGATCTCGAGCCCACAAGAGTTATTGCTAGAATTTTTGCTTATGAGATGTCACTTAAGGATAAGGAAGAGCTCCACTACAAGTAAAGTGGTTCTTATAAAGCTTCAGGTGATGCTCCTACAACATCAAGTGAGAAGCAAGTCTCCAGTGAAGAGTTGAGCTTAATGGTGAAGAACTTCAACAAGTTCTACATGAATATAAGAAAAGAGAGAAGCTCCAAGTCAAGATCCTACAATGACAAAAGATCTTCTAGTTGTGATCGTAATTGTTACAGTTGTGGAAGACCCGGATACTACTCCAATGGGTGTACAGCTCCCTACATGAAAAGAGAAGATTCACCAAAAAGGAGAAGTATAAGAGATGAATCACCTCCAAGAGAGAGAAGGAGTAGAGATGATCATTATGAACGAAGACCCTCTCGTAGAAGCAAGGATTCAGAAAGGAAGGACAAGTCATCAAAGAACTACACAAGATGAAAACATCAAGCTCACGTTGGTGAATGGGTATCTGGTTCCGACTCCGAGAACTACTCCGAGAGAAGCTATCACTCCGACTCCGAATATAGTCAAGATGAAGGTGTTGCGGGTCTTGCACTTGTGTCATCCAACTCCTATGACACATTTGACTCACCAAATGAAGTAATTGGAAGATGCTTCATGGATAAAGGTCCTAAGGTATCACACCCCGAGTATGTTGATTTCAATAGTGATGAAGATGATTTGCTAGGTGATGATGAATTACTTGTTGACAACACTAGTGATGAAAACTATGATGAACTTGCTAGTATTCATGCTAATTAAGTTGAAACTAATGACAATGATAAGAAGTAGATTGAGCGTCTAACTAAATAATGAAATACTCTTAAGTTAGCTCATGAAACAACTCTAGAGGATCATAGAGAGCTCCAAAGGACTCATGAGATGCTACGCTTCGAGAAGCTAAATTTAGAGCAAGAGGATGAGTTTCTAAAAGCTATCAATGATGTTCTTCGAAAGAAGAGTTCTTCTTATCTTGCCAAACGTCTCCTCTTGTCTACTTATATGCCACAAGTAAAATCTAGCAACAAGCACTGGTACAGCGACGTCCTAAACAAACGGTTTTTAACCCCTTTCCGCGATGGCATTTGGAACCGTCGCCAAGTGAGTGTGTGCGATAGGGTGTCCTTCCCACACGACCCAGAAATCGTTGGGGATAGGCCCTCCTGGGACCCAGGCTGGGGCCATGTGCGATCCGGCGAGGCATCTAAACCCAATCATTTCCGTAGGTATGTACATCCCACACGGTAATCTGAGAAAATAATTTCCGTAGGTATGTACATCCCACACGGTAATCCGAGAAAATCATTTCCTTAGGTATGTGCATCCCACACGGTGAATCCCACAAAATCATTTCCGTAGGTATGTACATCCCACACGGTGAATCCTAGAAAAACATTTCCGTAGGTATGTATATCACACACAGTTCTTTGTGTGGAAACGTTTGTGCAAGGTGGCCTAACGCAAACATTTCGCTGCCGGAAGCCGTGTGTGATTGTTAGTTCATCGAACACGCCTACTTTCTAGAAACCATGCAGGTTGTTTGAGTTCATCACCCACGGTGCTGTCTGAGTAACCGTTTGCAATATAAAACCCCATAAGCAGGGTAATTAGCCTATTATTGATAATCCATGTACTAATCAAACTGATATTTCTTATAAAACACGCCAGGTATTTCATATCCGTATAAAAGCAACCAGGATTTCATAATCGAATTACATCAGATAGCTTCGACACTCAATTACGCCATTACACAACAGCATCAAGTTTCACATGCAGCATCAAAAACCTTTGGAAAGTAGCATCATACATGGTAAATAGAGATATGAATCTCATCTGGGAACTGCAAAAGCGGAAGGCAAATATTGAGCCTTCAATGTTGTTGAATGTCCTTGCAACTTTAGGCAAGTGGCTATGGATAATTGCCCGCCCAACCTTCATCCTCTTCAGCAAGACTTCAATATTGTACCGTGGGTGTTGAATCAATACCTTCCTCGCCTCTTGACCATGCAGGTGGTTTGAGAGGTAATCATCAGTGAACTGCTTTGAAAAGTACTAAAAACAAAGCTATCCATAAATCGCTGTTGTAAATTTTGAAATGGCGTAAGGGGTAAAAACAAGGTAAAAGAGTTGGTACCATCCTATAGTTGACTGATGTCTTATTCATTGTGCAAACAAAGATCTTGCTGTTATTCGTTGCAAGTTTCTTCATCCTAACAATCTTTCTGAGTTTCTTGACTTGACTAATATTCATGGACATCTCATTTATGCAAAATGGGTCGAACAGTGGGTCTAAGCCTCTGACAGCAGGACCTACATGTGCAAGACAAAATTGTAAGAAACCTAAATTTTAGAATGATTCCTGCAACTGCACAATAATGTGCTATTAGCCAAAGGACCCTGCTTGAACAAACCTCGATGGTAAACCGCAGTGTCTCCCACTGTTTCCCCGCAACACACATAAGGAAGCTCTTCATCAGGTTAACTCAGATTTGCCATACTATCAGTAGAATATGTATTGAGTACAGCCAAATTCGATTGGTGTCACATGCATAACAATAAAAAATTGTACCCACAACAAATGAAAATCAAATTGCAGAACTGAACCAAACAGTTAAATGGACAACAGACCAAATGAACCAAAATAGTAACTGAGCACGACATTGCAGAATAGAAACATGTACTAGAAGATAAGACAGTTAACAAAACAAAGAATGCTTGAGAACAGTACTACGAAATGTAGCAATTGTTGGACCAAAGTGTTAATTGAACATTACATTTCAGAGGACCAAACTGTTAACTGAACATCAGACTGCATATTAACATTACAGAGGACAAATCACTAGAAGGCACTGGCGGTGGCCTCGAGAAAACATCACAAACTATATTTTAAAGTAGACAACCACGTGGTGGTGTCGACGGTGGCCTCGAAGACGAGGTGCTCCTCCATGATTTGGTGGTCGACACGCATGGCATCCATAGCAACCTCGTTCACGCATGTGGCCGCATGCTACTCAGATCCACATTATACTGTGTGTCAAATGGTTGTGGGCGGCGCTTAATTGGAGGAGGGGGGTAGTGATTTCGATGGAAGGTGTCGCTTCGTCAGTCGGCGCATGTGGGACGGGAAAGGAGGAGGATGGTATGGGTCTGGTGTGGATTACCTGACCATATCGACGAGGACGCACAACAAGAAGAAGGTTCGGCGGCGAGGAGGCCGCGAAGCAAGAAGAAGGGTCGACGGCGAGGAGGCTGCGCAGCAAGAAGAAGGGTTGCCGGCAAGGAGGCGGCGCTGCAAGAAGAAGGGTCGCCGGCGAGGAGGCGGCGCTGCAAGAAGAAGGGTAGCCGGTGAGGAGGCGGCGCTGCAAGAAGAAGGGTCGCCGTCAAGGAGGCTGAGCTACCAGTAAGAAATAGTGAATGTTTGAACTTGGAAAGCAAGGAGGAACAGTGGAAATGTGGCTTCTAGTAGGAGGGAGGGGGCGGGGAGATAGATATTTCCGCGGTGGCAAAAAAGTTTCGCTCGGTGCCACGAGAAACTGGCGCGCAAGTGTAGTTCAAGCGGGGGCGGTGGACTGTAGACGACGAAGCTTCCTGCGTAAGCTAGACAAGACAGTGCCCCAAGGTATTTTATATTGCATCCCACACGATTCTTTCTAGTAAATTGTTTGTGGTATACCTGATTTTTTCATTATGTTTTGAAAGACAAAATGGTGTTACGGAGGGAATGGATGGTGTTTGAATTGCTAAAACATTTACGTACAGTGAACATGCAACTAGTACATGAGTGTCGTGTTTAAATTTCGAATTAATCCGGGTTCGTTTGGCATTTTATGCATTAATTGAGTTTCTCGGCATTTAATGTGCATAATTCAAATTTGAACTACAAGCACATGCTCCAATGCACCAAAGTTTGCTGAAAAATCACATGTGTGCCTTTGGGTTAATTTATAGGTCCCATGCGAGAAATGGGGATAAAATTCAAACATCTAGGCGTCGTCGCTCGGCTAGAATGATTGGGAAACTTGGTTTTTTAATTCCCGTAAATCCAAAACACGGCTGTAAATCATGAAACTTGGCATGGTGTCATGACATGGCACCAACATGCTGCCGTAATTTTTTTGGCCGAATTGGGACAAGCTTTGGCGTAAGCTTCTTGCATACCGGAGCTTCCCTCAAGAAGGCTCATGGTTCCGAGAGGGAACGTGTCACCTCCGTGTGCGAAACGACATACATACACTGCCTTCTCCCGCCTTAATTTTTGTACCAAATAGGAATTAAATAGAAGTATCCTGCTAAATTTTGGAATTATTCCGTGTTCGTTTGGCCTTTTTTATACATTAATTGAGTTTCTGGGCATTTAATGTGCATAATTCAAATTTGAACAACAAGCACATGCTCCAGTGCACCAAAGTTTTTTGAAAAATCACATGTGTGACCTTGGGTGAATTTCTAAGTCCCATGCAAGAGATGGGAGTGAAATTCAAACATCTAGGCGTCGTGGCTCGGCCGGAAAGATTGAAAAACTTGGTTTTTTAATTCCTGTAATTCCAAAACATGCCTGAAAATCATGAAACATGGCATGGTGTCATGACATGGCACCAACATGCTGCAGTAATTTCTTTGGCCGAATTGGGACAAGCTTTGGTGTAATCTTCTTGCAAACCGGAGCTTCCCTCAAGAAGGCTCCTAGTTCCGAGAGGGAACGTGTCACCTCCGTGTGCGAAATACATACGTACACTGCCTTCTCCCGCCTTAATTTTTGTACACTGGCAGATGAGACCAAATACAAGTATCCTGCTAAATTTTGGAATCATTCCATGTTCGTTAGGCCTTTTTTACACATTAATTGAGTTTTTGGGCATTTAACGTGCATAATTCAAATTTGAACTACAAGCACATGCTCAAGTGCACCAAAGTTGTTTGAAAAATCACATGTGTGTCCTTGGGTGAATTTCTAGGTCCCATGCAAGAGATGGGAGTGAAATTCAAACATCTGGGCGTCATGGCTCGGCCGGAAAGATTGAGAAACTCGATTTTTTAATTCCTGTAAATCCAAAACACGCCTGAAAATCATGAAACTTGGCATGGAGTAATGACATGGCGCCAACATGCTGCGGTAATTTCTTTGGCCGAATTGGGACAAGCTTTGGTGTAAGATTCTTGCAAACCGGAGCTTCCCTCAAGAAGGCTCGTGGTTCCGAGAGGGAACGTGTCACCTCCGTGTGCGAAACGACATACGTACACTGCCTTCTCCCGCCTTATTTTTTTACACAACCAGATTAGACCAAATAGAAGTAACGTGCTAAATTTTGGAATTATTCCGGTTTCGTTTGGCCTTTTTTATACATTAATTGAGTTTCTGCGCATTTAATGTGCATAATTCAAATTTGAGCTACAAGCACGTGCTCCAGTGCACCAAAGTTGTTTGAAAAATCACATGTGTGTCCTTTGGTGAATTTCTAGGTCCCATGCAAGAGATGGGAGTGAAATTCAAATATCTGGACGTCGTGGCTCGCCCGGAAAGATTGAGAAACTTGGTTTTTTAATTCCTGTCATTCAAGAACATGCCTAAAAGTCATGAAACTTGGCATGGTATCATGACATGGCACCAATATGCTGCGGTAATTTCTTTGGCCGAATTGGGACAAGATTTGGTGTAAGCTTCTTGCAAACCGGAGCTTCCCTCAAGAAGGCTCGTGGTTCCGAGAGGGAACGTGTCACCTCCGTGTGCGAAACGACATATGTATACTGCCTTCTCCCGCCTTAAATTTTTTACACAGCCAGATTAGACCAAATAGAAGTACCGTGCTAAATTTTGGAATTATTCCGTGTTCGTTTTGCCTTTTTATACATTAGTTGAGTTTCTGGGCATTTAATGTGCATAATTCAAATTTGAACTACAAGCACAGGCACCAGTGCACCAAAGTTGTTTGAAAAATCACATGTGTGTCCTTGGCTGAATTTCTAGGTCCCATGCAAGAGATGTGAGGGAAATTCAAACATCTGGGCGTCGTGGCTCAGCCGGAAAGATTGGAAACTTGGTTTTTTAATTCCTGTAATTCCAAAACACGCCTGAAAATCATGAAACTTGGCATGGTGTCATGACATGGCACCAGCATGCTGCGGTAATTTTTTTGGCCGAATTGGGACAAGCTTTGGTGTAAGCTTCTTGCAAACCGGAGCTTCCCTCAAGAAGGCTCGTGGTTGCAAGAGGGAACGTGTCACCTCCGTGTGTGAAACGACATACGTACACTGCCTTCTCCCGCCTTAATTTTTTTACACAGCCAGATTAGACCAAACAGAAGTATCATGCTAAATTTTGGAATTATTCCGGGTTCGTTTGGCCTTTTTATACATTAATTGAGTTTCTGGGCATTTAATGTGCATAATTCAAATTGGAACGAGATGCACAGGCTCCAGTGCACCAAACTGGTTTAAAAAATCACATGTGCGTCCTTGGGTGAATTTCTAGGTCCCATGCAAGAGATGTGAGGGAAATTCAAACATGTGGGCGTTGTGGCTCGGCCGGAAAGATTGAGAAACTTGGTTTTTAATTCCTGTAATTCCAAAACATGCCTGAAAATCATGAAACGCGGCATGGTCTCATGACATGGCACTGACGTGCTGTGGTAATTTTTCTGTCCGATTTGTGAAGGCGCACACATTAACAATCAGCAAAGTGTTATTGAAACCGTGGGCATTCGACTTACCAATTACGTGCGGCCACGCATCCCCTTTTTTTATTGGCTAGGAGGTGTCGTGCGTGGTAGCTATTTGAGCACGGGAGGCGTGCGATCAGACCCCTGCACGTGCTCATCGGGAGGAGAGCCCTTTGACCACTACCCGCCGCGCACCTCCCTCCCAACGTCTCCCCTAATGGCGCCCGAGCACCTGTTCTACGGTGTGGCTATATGTCTCACTGGACTGAGATTTAAGAGAGAAAAATGAAAATCTGAAAAAAAAAGTTTTGCACGGATCTTGATGTAAGATCCGACAGACCTATATAGCATCGACTACGACTTATAGCAAGCATGATGAATATAAGGACAATGACAGTGGATAATAATTGTCTTACATATTTAGAAACATAATTAAAAAAAGCCACATGTGGCAACGCCCGAAATACACAAAGGCAAAAGAAGAAGGAAGACAATGATCTGGCTCGCTGATCTCTACTTTCTTGATGCATTGCTGCAAGCCGCGGGAACTACTCTCCGCGACGAGCGGCGACGAGCTCTTTCTTGTCCTCAAGATGCTCCTTGATAGCATCCACGGATTCCTCCACCAGCCTTCTACGCTCGATGCGTAGCATGGCATTCTCGTCCATAAGTTTCTCGACGATGACGCCGATCTTATTCAACAAGGAAGTGGTCTGCTCCTGCTGCTCCGCACTTCCGACGATCTTCGCCCTCAGCAGGTTGCGCTCAGCCTGGAGCTTCGCATTGCTCTCATTTAGTTGTCGGATGACGCCGGTAGACTATTTAAACGAGGCTTTCAGGTCATCCTACAACCTCGCCCACCTGGAGATCTGATCCATCTGCCTAAGGACGAGGGCACGTATGCACCTGTAAGAGTCCTTGCCTGCCCGCGAGACATTTTCCCAGGCCGCCGCGGTGCAGGAGGACATCTCTGCTGCGTTCGTGACGCGGCGAGACATCTCTTCTGCTTCCACGGGGCGGCCGGCCACGTCTGCTACATCGACGGTGCGACGGGACCTCCGTGCTGCTTCGGCGGCGCGGCTGGACCTCTGTGCTGCTACGGCCGTGCGGCGGGACATGTTGGCTGCTTTCGCACTGAGGCGGGACATCTCTCATGCTTCCGCTTCCAGGATCGCCTTTCCCTGGTCGCAATCTCTCGACCCAGAACTCACGCTGGCCATGGCGGACGCAAGGGAATGATGATGAATGACTTGTTTGTTTTTGACTTTTTGTGGATGAGGAGTTGAGGAGGAATGTGCAGTCATCTTGGAGTAGTAGTATTTATAACCGCGTAGTAATACTCTCCTAAGTGGGAAACCGTTTCGGTTTTGATCGGTGTGAAGAGGTTTGCAATTTGGAATGTGACGGGACGCATGATCAAAATTTACTGACGGTTATAAGTGCGGCAGTATTCCCGGAAGGCATAACGTGGGCACGTACGCCTTCTCGGCCGTGTATGTTGCGTTTGCACCATAGGGTGCACCGCAATAGGTAGTGTCAGCACATGTCTTGTTCCAACAACCGTGCGCGCTCGTTATTACCATCGCGCACACTTCTTTTAATTAGAATGGGTGTGCCCGTCTAGCGCACACACATTGATCTATCTAACTGTTTTAGTTTGTTGGGGCTAATCGCAAACAGTTCATCCATGTGAAGTGTATGTCATCAATCGCAGACACTTTGATCTGGCTTACCCGTTTCTGTTCTATTGCCTAATCGCAAACAGTTAATCCTTCTGATGCGTATGCCCTCAATCACACACACCTTGATCTGGCCGACCGTTTCTTTTGTGTTGCCTAATCACAAACAGTTCATCCGAGTGAACCGTATGCTGTATATCGCACACACCTTCATCTGGCTGCCCGTTTCTTTTGTGTTGCCTAATCACAAACAGTTCATCCGAGTGAACCGTATGCTGTACATCACACACGCCTTCATCTGGCTGCCCGTTTCTTCTGTTCCACCTAATCGAAAACGGTTAATTGATCTGAACCGTATGCCCCGAATCACACATGCAACTAAAATCTGAACCGTGTTTCCTGCATCCTCCATCGCAAACGTTTTGCACATTTTTTGACAGTTTTTTTACACCACCGTTTGCGATTATGGCATCACACATAGTTTCGTCGAAGGGTCTCTGATCATAGTGTCGCGTTAGCCGCATCCTGCAGTAGTGAAGAGCAAGAAAGATTCTTCCTCCAGTAGTAACAATAACCATGTTAAATCAAATATTCCTGCTTCTAGTAGTCCTCTACGTCAAGTTCTACTTAATCAAGTACAACTACAACTCCAAGGATCCCCATCAAGTTGATCTGGATCCCAAAGAAGAAGAACTAGAGTGTTCTTGAGGGTGACTCTGCAAACATACTTCACTCATATTCATTTTGGCAAGACATGTGCAATCAACTTCCATTTCTTGAACTAGTTCATGGAGTCACAAACCCTCTTGTTGGTAAGACAAGGGACAAGGTAACCTAATGCTTCCATGGACATCATCATATGTGTGTTTCAATCTATGGATATGGATATCCTTGTATGTTCCTTGTGGGACTAACCAATGTAGGTATTGAAAGTGCAACACTCCAATGGTTTGCTCCAAAAGATCTACATCAACATTGAGCATCCACATTTTCAACATCTACATGAAGTCATCATCGACAAAACCCAAGGTTAGTTCGTCCCTGTTAAGGGGGATATCAAATCTAGGGGGAGCCTTACTCTAATTTTTTTTAGCTAAAGCAACTCTAATTGTGTGAACACAACAATGCTTTATGTAAATGTGGTAACCCCACTTGTGCTTAAACGATGAGTATGACCTATGATCAAATGTTCTCATTTGACTCCTAAGTCAACATACTCATATATAGATGACCTAGTCATCGCTAATTGCTTGATAGATGCAATAGTGTATGTGCGTGCTATGTCACATGTTTTATTTGCTATCTTATTGTGTGAGCATGTTGGTTGCATAATTTTCTCAATTCGACGACATCCATTTGTTGTTTTGATTGTTTGATTTTAATTGGCCAAATGGATGGACAAGAATGCCTAAGAATTCCCTCTAGCTATCTATGCTTTTTCTCTTCTCAAATTCTATTCATGCTACATCACAAAATTTGAACAAGTCTTTTTCGGACCCTCCGGGTGAGGAGCAATCAGAGTCACCGATCCATCAAGGCCTGACTTCCATAACCTCTTAGTAAATTTTGGTCAGAACAACAAATTCATATTCGGTCCCATCGAAACCACTAGGTTGATCTAGGTTTTCACGTCGATGCCACCGATTAGAACTATTCGGTGTCACCGAGTTGCAGCAACGGCAAGCAGTTTTGCATCTCGGTGCCCCCGAACCGTTCCACTCGGCGCCACCGACAGCTAATGGGTCTAATACTCCGTGGCCCATTGTTGGAAAATTCTTCAAACTCTCAAGTGTCGCGCCCCCATTGTTGCCGCTCTTGGTCTCTGGATCATCACCGTCCACACCTGTGCACCGTCGTCGCAGGTCTCCGCCGCCGCCAACGTGAATCGCCTCCGTCGTTGCCACCGTAGCGAGCCATCACAAAGTTAGGCTATGGTTCGTGTGACAGCCTGGTTTTTGCCCTCCTTTATTTGCCTGATTTTTCATTTGAATTGATTTTGAAATTTGGAGTTTTTTAATCTTTTCATATGGACTTAAACACTTGGGTACCCTTGGCTTTCACCCAAGTGCATCATTTCTCTCCCTAACCATCATTCCCTCTCTGATCCTACCCAAAATAATATTTGGAAAAATATTTATTTTTTCCTCTCTAAAACCCTAGCTAGTTCAATGAGCTCCAAACCAACCCCAATTTTTCTGGCTCACAAAAATCTGAGAAAATTCACAAATATTCTTTGAACCCTAGGGCACCTTCCTGAGCAAAAATATTTCATCATTTTTGGAATATTTTTGCTACAGAAAATATTTTCTGTTCTAGACAGAAATGGTGGTTTCTACAGCAACTACCATTTTACTTGCTCCATTGTGCCTGAACTTTCTTGTGCATCATCACCTTAGTAGATGATGGCTAGCCTCCAAAGCACAACCCCCAACTCCCAGCCATTTGACCTCAGTAACCTCTCAAAGTTACTGATCAGAAACTTACCTCGCTTGTAAAATCTTCTCTACTGCATCTGGAGCCAAACCAAAGCATGGTAATCTTCAAAGCTACCATGAACAACAAGACAGACATGATATTTGGACGATGGTCGGCCTGACGGAAGAGTTCACGTGGTGACCACGTGTGTCCACGATGCCAGCATGCGTGTCGACGCGCTCCGAGTACCACCGAGCGCTCTGTTTCGCGCGTGCTCGCTTCCCTGACTACCCGAGTGTGCCAAACTTCGCCACCATCTTCGTCTCAACTCCCTTAACTCCCCCTGGCACTCGCCGACGCCGGAGCTCGCTGCAGCGAGCACGGGCGTGGTCCAGCCAACGCCACAGTGCGCTCTGCACTGTGCTCGTCGCCTTCCTCTTGATCCTGTGCTCGTCCCCGTTCGCCCACAGTCCCCGCGTGAGTTGCGTCGCCTTCTCCTCCTCTCACTGACGCCGCTCGTCACCGGGCGCAGTGTCCAGGTGTCGCCAGCGGAGCCCGATCCACCCCCCGACGCTCGCCTATAAAAGGAGCCACCCCCAGCTTCCTCGAGCACCATCCTCCACTCCCACACAGTCCACAAATGTGTAGATAGCCGTAGCCCGGCCGGGAAGGCCGCGGGCCGCCGTCCCTGAGCTCGAGCTCGCCGGCGTTCCCCTCGGGCCGTCGCGGTAGCTCCAGCCCCTCCCAGGCCAGGGCGACCCTTCTAGAGCCTCCGCCTCTCCCCGGTGAAGCCGTCCCGTCCACTTGGAGCCCCTGGAGTTGCCTCTGCTCGCCATCTTCCTCATCTCCGGCGACCACCGCTCTCTGCCTCCGCTTGCAAGGTCGATTCCGACGCCGTCCGACCACTCCTAGCTATGCTACGGGTACGGGCAGGTGCGCCTCCATCCCCTCTCTTGATCCCTCCCTCTCGTTTGGGCTAAGGAGCCCTCATCGCCTGCGAGAGCTCCGGCGAAGCCGCGACCCCCTCTGTTTCCTCCTCCCTCTCCCCCTTGCCTGACTAGCGGGGCCCGCTAGTCAGCCACTCTATCCGCGCGTGAAGCGGTACGAGTGGTGGCGCCCTGAGGCTTTACGCCTTTGACGTCACCCCCCTAGTCTGTTTTATTTAAATTCAAATTCATATAAATTACAGAGAGCTTCAAACTGCTATAACTCTTCAACCATAAGTCCAAATGAATTGATTCTTTTTGCATTGTGTTCTTTGCAAAGAAATCTAGCAGCTCACCCAAGATGAGATTTTTCTGTGCTTCCTAGATTTTCTGGTGATTTTCAGAAGGGTTCTTGATATTTTCTTCTTGTGTTTAAAATTATTTTCAGAGGGTGAGGCTTGTCTTGAGGATCACCAAAAGGCTTGTGAACCTCATCTGCAGTAAGGCAAGCCACAGCAACATTTTCATGATGCCATTTCAATATTTATGATTTTCTTACCTCAATGAAAAGTTTAATCCATGCATTTAAATAACTATTATGTTATTTTTATTCTATTAAGTGCTTGTTTCAGTTAATATGCTTGATTTACAGAATGTTTGAAACTAACTTAGCTGGTAAAGAATCTAGGATTCATTTGTGATGATGAAAGAATAATATTGTGATACAAATGAGGAATTACTTAAAGTTATTTTCTTGCATGAGTAAAATAATAAAAAATTGCTAGAAAATATTCTGGTTAAAGTAAGGTTTTTCCTAACCAGAAAAGTGGCATAAGTTGTTGATGATTATGCTTAGTGTGAATATGGTTGACTCAGTCATTTCCATTGATATGTGATGCATAGGTTAAGTTGCATTTCATGGCATACTATGACACCGGTTATTTTTACTTTAAGTTGAACCTGAATATAACTCAACTTGAACATATCGTTGGCCGGGTCATGGTGCCACTGAATCGAGTTTTTCCCAGTGCAACCACATTTGCCTTATGGGAGGCCTTGATTCGGTCCGTTGTCATGCCTCTGGTCGGTGCCTCCAACTAGATAAGGTTATGGGCTTGCTTACCCTGGCCCGGTAAGCAGTCATAACCTTGTGTGCCCGTTGTTGAGATTATGGTACCGGGTCTCCTTGTGGGATCGTTTTGGCCATGACGGTGGTTGTTGTGTCTTCGGTAGACACAGGGCCACCCAGGACTAGCCTAGTGGGGATTGTGTCGGAGTGGCCGGGAGAGTGTCATGGCAATGGAAGGGTTTCGTCGGAATGCCGTTGGTCCACCTGAATGGGAGTGCGAGGCCATGGGTTCCGTGGTGTGGGTACAGTGTGCTACCTCTGCAGAGTGTATAATCTATCGATAGCCGAGTCCACGGTCACGGACACGCTCATAGTAGGTCCCACCATGGGTCAACGTATAATAAATTTTGCACACTAAGTTATGAACTTTGCACTGTTAATGATGGCGGAAAGGCCATCGAGATGTTCGAGACCAAGCATTGGTCGTGGTTGTGATCGCCATAAAGATCACGAGCCACCCATGTCAAGACCACGATGGTGGTTTGTGTGTGATTCGAGAACGATCACGGTTGGTAAGTCGGTCCTGAGGGACGTTTATCACACGAGCATGATCACAGCATGTTGAAACCTTATTGCATTATTAATTGGTTAATTATCATGATATTGTTTGTCATTATGATTATGCCTGTTGTGAACTTGCAAGTACATTCAATGTACTGACCTGGCGTGTCATGCCGGATTTCAGGAAAGTCTCGTTGGAAAGGAGCGCTGCTCGAGTCTAGATCGTGTCCACATCGGTGTCCCTGTGCCATGGAGTTTCCGCTACGATGTTGTTCCGCTGCCGCGTAGTTGTTATGATCGAGGCCCCTTTATGTTCACTAAATAATGTACATATTGTTCAGCCGCACAGTGTGTGCCGCTTGGCCACAACTCCGTTGTAATATAAACTCTGCTCCGCTAGCATCAATAAAGCGGTTGTTTTCTATACCAAGATGTTGTGTGTTGCCAGAAAACATGGTCTCTGGGCTGGCAATGCATGGTAAACCGGTCGCTCTGAGCCGGGGTGCCACAACGCTTGGTATCAGAGCCGCGCTGACTGTAGGCCACGCTAGACTACGACGTGTTAACTAGACGTTAGATACGAGTTTAAGTTGAGTGCCGGTAGCAATTGTAGCTGGTTGTTGCATTGCATGCACTTGCTTTATTTTTTTATGCTAACCTGCTAATGGTTGTGAGTGTAGATGGCTCCAGTGCCGTATCCGTGCCAGTTGCAGCTGATGCCGTACACGCGCCGCACCTCCTTCGCAACATGTGACGTCGGTTGTACCCCCTCAGAGACGATCCAGTCTATCGTGCGTACCGGGAGCGTCTAGCTGATTCAGTGTATGAGTATCACGCAGTGGTTACTCTGCGCACTAGTTCCGATTCCAGCTCTTGCACTCGTACTTCTCGGAGCGGTTACGCCTCTACCGCTTCTCAGGCTGTCCAGTTTGCTGCACTCGAGGTCCTTGTCGAGCTTCACTACAACGAGGTCCGAATGCAGAGCCACCCAGGTTTGTATTACTACCTTTCTCTGCACGACAATGGTCGTGTCCGTTTCAGCATCATTGATCCGGAGTCTGATAGTGTTGCTAGCCACCTTGCTCATTATGTCACTGCTAGCTATCTTATGATCCACGAGCTGGCTCGAGAGCTGACTCGTGCCCGTACTGCTTTAGCCGCTGCTTTTGTCACTACTAGATCTGCCACTACTCCATCCTCTCTGGGATTTTACTCCTTATATTCCAGCCAGTTCTAGTTCCCCTGTTTCACCGGTTACTCCCCCGAGTAGCTCGGGCGCCTCGACGGTGAACCCTCTCAGTGCCCCTGCTGAGTGGGTTACATTTCTCGCTACTCCTGTAGCCCCGATGATTCACCCTACCCCTGCCCCTGAGGGAGAGCCCTCTAGGCAGCGTCGTCGTGTTACCTTTAACACGGAAGTCTCAGTTAACCTCGTCAGTTCAGGATCCGAGTCCGCATCAGGAGTGGACCCTGCAGCACCAGTAGAGCCTCTAAGTATCCGCAGTCATTGGGATGATGTCCGGATGTACTAGCACGAGTCATGATGTTTCGTTGCCTGTATGAGAGTAGTTGAACCTGGCATGTTGGTTATCTTTCATGTATGAGTCTATGTATAATTATGTTGGAACTCTATTTTTATTCGCCGTGTTTTCCTTGTCATTTCGGTTTTTCTCGGGCTTTTGTTGCTAGCTTTTCCCCAATTTATTTTGAATGTTTCTCGTCTCGGTTGCATTGCCTTGGGAAAAATCATAATAGGATGCCGCGGGGAGGCAGCAGCAGCAACGTTCGTGAGGGTACCCCTGTTCGTCGTTCCGCACGACAGGCAAGACACTCCCCCGAGCCGTACGTTCCGCCACCGCCTCCACCGCCAAATCCGCCCTCCACTGATCAAATTATGCGTATGTTTGAGGAAAGAAGGAACAATGATTTGATTGAACTATTATGAAGTATGCAAGCTATGGTTGGACAGAATGGAAATCAGAACGGCCATTACTCCAAGCTATCAGATTTTCAAAGGACCAAGCCACCCAGTTTCAGCCAGGTTGTTGATCCCTTGCATCCAGACGATTGGTTGTGTACCATTGAGAAAAAGCTTGAGATTGCTCGTACTGAAGAAAATGATAAAGTTCCATTTGCAGCTCATTATCTTGAAGGCGCTGCTGCCATATGGTGGGAAAATGCCAAAGCCATGTGGCTAGCTGATGAAGAAATCACCTGGGAAAAATTCAAGGAGCAGTTCCGGAAATATCATATCCCTACTGGAGTTATGAAGACTAAGCAGCGTGAAGTTCTCGCACTCATCCAAGGAAATCAGTCTGTGGGTGAATATTTGCAAAAATTCAATCATCTGGCCCGTTACTCCCTTTATGACGTGGCCACCGAAGAAAGAAAGATTGACAGATTTCTTCTTGGATTAAATCCGCAACTCCGGTGTACTCTTAGTATTGTTGATTTTCCTGATTTCCAAACTCTGGTGAACAAGGCTTTCATTGCTGAAAGGGAGCACAAGCTGGTATCAGATACTGGGCCTGTTAACAACGACAACAAGCGTAAGTTTGAGCCAAAGAAGGATGGGCAACCAGTGCAAAAGGCGCGTACCTGGCAGTAGACTCAGGTGGAATACAAGCCCAATTGGCAACAGAATGTTAACAAGACCACCACTCAAGTCAAGAATGTTGTGACCAACCCAGTGCACGAGGAGCGCCAACGCAACAATTCTTGCTTCAGTTGTGGGCAAAACGGACATTATGCCAGACAGTGGCCCAAGAACACCAAAGCAAATGCTCTAGTCAGGCCACAAGTCAACTATATGGAGTCATGTCCGATACAGCAAAACTTTACTGGGTACGTACATCACCTCTCCGCTGATGAAGCCCAAGAGAACCCCGAAGTAGTCATTGGTATGTTTTCTGTTAATAACATACCTGCGGTAATTTTATTTGACTCCGGGGCTTCCCACTCTTTTATTTCTCAGAGTTCTGTTGCCCAAAACAACTTTCCTTGTTCGATTTTGGGCAAAAATATGCTGGTACAAAGCCCGGGATCTTTAATCAAGAGCAATCTGGTCTGTCACAATCTGGAAATCAATATCAAAAAAGTCGGTTTTCCAACTTCTTTGATAATTCTTGAGTCTGACAAGTTGGATGTTATATTGGGTATGAACTGGTTGACCCAATATCAAGTTTGCATAAACTGCGCAACCCGAGAAGTCACTTTGACCAGTCAGAATGGGCAGACTACCAATTTCTATGCTCGCAGAAGCATACCCAAGAAAGAGATGGTCTTCACCGCTGTGGCTGAATTGGAATCAATTCCTGTGGTCAGTGAGTTTCCTGATGTATTTCCAGAAGAGCTGTCGGGCATGCCGCTAGATCGAGAGCTTGAGTTTGCAATAGATCTTGTGCCCGGAACCGCACCGTTATACAAGAAGTATTACTGGATGCCCTCATTAGAATTAGTAGAGCTAAAGAAGCAGCTTGATGAATTGCTCCAAAAAGGATATATCCGTCCCAGCTCTTCACCATGGGGATCACCTACTATTTTCGTGGACAAAAAGGATGGCAGTCTCCACATGTGTGTGGATTATCGACAGTTGAATGAGGTCACCATCAAAAATAAATATCCGCTGCCAAGGATTGATGAGCTGTTTGATCAGCTCAGTGGGGCCAATGTATTCTCTAAAATAGATTTACGGACCGGATATCATCAGCTCAAGATTAAAAAGGAAGATATTCCTAAGACCGCATTGTTGGGGAACGTAGTAATTTCAAAAATTTCCTCCGCACATGCAAGATCATGGTGATGCATAGCAACGAGAGGGGAGAGTGTTGTCCACGTACCCTCGTAGACCGACAGCGGAAGCGTTATCACAACGCGGTTGATGTAGTCGTACGTCTTCACGATCCGACCGATCAAGTACCGAACGTACGGCACCTCCAAGTTCTACACACGTTCAGCTCGATGACGTCCCTCGAACTCCGATCCAGCCGAGTGTTGAGGGAGAGTTTCGTCAGCACGATGGCGTGGTGACGATGATGATGTTCCATCGACGCAGGGCTTCGCCTAATCTCCGCAACGGTATTATCGAGGTGTAATATGGTGGAGGGGGGCACCGCACACGGCTAAAATATCGTATATCAAGTGTGTAGAGAGGTGCCCCCCTGCCCCCATATATAAAGGAGCAAGGGGGAGGCCAGCTGCCTATGGGCGCGCCAAGGAGAGGGGGGGAGTCCTCCTCCTAGTAGGAGTAGGACTCCCCTTTCCTAGTCCTACTAGGAAAAGAAGGGGGGAAGGAAAGAGAGGGAGAGGGAAAGGGGGCTGCGCCCCCCTCTCCTAGTCCAACTAGAACTCCTCCTGGGAGGGGGCGCGCCACCTCCTGGCTGCTGCCCTCTCTCTCCCCTCAAGGCCCACTAAGGCCCAATACTTCCCCGGGGGGTTCCGGTAACCCTCCGGCACTCCGGTTTAATCCAAAACTTCTCCGGAACACTTCCGGTGTCCGAATATAGTCGTCCAATATATCAATCTTTATGTCTCGACCATTTCGAGACTCCTCGTCATGTCCCCGATCTTATCCGGGACTCCAAACTCCTTCGGTACATCAACATACATAAACTCATAATAAAACTGTCATCGTAACGTTAAGCGTGCGGACCCTACGGGTTCGAGAACTATGTAGACATGACCGAGACACCTCTCCGGTCAATAACCAATAGCGGGACCTGGATGCCCATATTGGCTCCCACATATTCTACGAAGATCTTTATCGGTCAGACCGCATAACAACATACGTTGTTCCCTTTGTCATCGGTATGTTACTTGCCCGAGATTCGATCGTCGGTATCTCGATTCCTATTTCAATCTCGTTACCGGCAAGTCTCTTTACTCGTTCCGTAATACATCATCCCGCAACTAACTCATTAGTCACAATGCTTGCAAGGCTTATAGTGATGTGCATTATCGAGTGGGCCCAGAGATACCTCTCCGACAATCGGAGTGACAAATCCTAATCTCGAAATACGCCAACCCAACAAGTACCTTTGGAGACACCTGTAGAGCACCTTTATAATCACCCATTTACGTTGTGACGTTTGGTAGCACACAAAGTGTTCCTCCGGTAAACGGGAGTTGCATAATCTCATATTCATAGGAACATGTATAAGTCATGAAGAAAGCAATAGCAACATACTAAACGATCGAGTGCTAAGCTAACGGAATGGGTCAAGTCAATCACGTCATTCTCCTAATGAGGTGATCCCGTTAATCAAATGACAACTCATGTCTATGGCTAGGAAACATAACCATCTTTGATTAACGAGCTAGTCAAGTAGAGGCATACTAGTGACACTCTGTTTGTCTATGTATTCACACATGTATTATGTTTCCGGTTAATACAATTCTAGCATGAATAATAAACATTTATCATGATATAAGGAAATATATAATACTTTATTATTGCCTCTAGGGCATATTTCCTTCAGTCTCCCACTTGCACTAGAGTCAATAATCTAGTTCACATCGCCATGTGATTTAACATCAATAATTCAGATCACCATGTGATTAACACCCATAGTTCACATCTCTATGTGACCAACACTAAAAGGGTTTACTAGAGTCAATAATCTAGTTCACATTGCTATGTGATTAACACCCAAAGAGTACTAAGGTGTGATCATGTTTTGATTGTGAGATATTTTTAGTCAACGGGTCTGTCACATTCATATCCGTAAGTATTTTGCAAATTTCTATGTTTACAATGCTCTGCACGGAGCTACTCTAGCTAATTGCTCCCACTTTCAATATGTATCTAGACCGAGACTTAGAGTCATCTAGATTTAGTGTCAAAAACTTGCATCGACGTAACCCTTTACGACGAACCTTTTGTCACTTCCATAATCGAGAAACATATCCTTATTCCACTAAGGATAATTTTGACCGCTGTCCAGTGATCTACTCCTAGATCACTATTGTACTCCCTTGCCAAAATCAGTGTAGGGTATACAATAGATCTAGTACACAGCATGGCATACTTTATAGAACCTATGGCCGAGGCATAGGGAATGACTTTCATTCTCTTTCTATCTTCTGCCGTGGTCGGGCTTTGAGTCTTACTCAATTTCACACCTTGTAACACAGGCAAGAACTCTTTCTTTGACTGTTCCATTTTGAACTACTTCAAAATCTTTTTTAAGGTATGTACTCATTGAAAAACTTATCAAGCGTCTTGATCTATCTCTATAGATCTTGATGCTCAATATGTAAGCAGCCTCACCAAGGTCTTTCTTTGAAAAACTCCTTTCAAACACTCCTTTATGCTTTGCAGGATAATTCTACATTATTTCCGATCAACAATATGTCATTCACATATACTTATCAGAAATGCTGTAGTGCTCCCACTCACTTTCTTGTAAATACAGGCTTTACCGCAAGTCTGTATACAACTATATGCTTTGATCAACTTATCAAAGCGTATATTCCAACTCCGAGATGCTTGCACCAGTCCATAGATGGATCGCTGGAGCTTGCATATTTTGTTAGCACTTTAGGATTGACAAAACCTTCCGGTTGCATCATATACAACTCTTCTTTAATAAATCCATTAAGGAATGCAGTTTTGTTTATTCATTTGCCAGATTTCATAAAATGCGGCAATTGCTAACATGATTCGGACAGACTTAAGCATAGATACGAGTGAGAAACTCTCATCGTAGTCAACATCTTGAATTTGTCGAAAACCTTTTGAGACAATTCTAGCTTTGTAGATAGTGACACTACTATCAGCATCCGTCTTCCTCTTGAAGATCCATTTAATCTCAATGGCTCGCCGATCATTGGGCAAGTCAATCAAAGTCCATACTTTGTTCTCATACATGGATCTCATCTTAGATTTCATGGCTTCAAGCCATTTTGCGGAATCTGGGCTCACCATCGCTTCTTCATAGTTCGTAGGTTCGTCATGGTCTAGTAACATAACATCCAGAACAGGATTACCATACCACTCTGGTTTACCTACGAGGTTTGGTAGTAACTTGATCTGAAGTTACATGATCATCATCATTAACTTCCTCACTAATTGGTGTAGGAGTCACAGGAACAGATTTCTGTGATGAACTACTTTCCAATAAGGGAGCAGGTACAGTTACCTCATCAAGTTCTACTTTCCTCCCACTCACTTCTTTTGAGAGAAACTCCTTCTCTAGAAAGGATCCATACTAAGCAACGAATGTCTTGCCTTCGGATCCGTGATAGAAGGTGTACCCAACTGTCTCCTTTGGGTATCCTATGAAGACACATTTCTCCGATTTGGGTTTGAGCTTATCAGGATGAAACTTTTTCACATAAGCATTGCAACCCCAAAATTTTAAGAAACGACAACTTTGGTTTCTTGCCAAACCACAGTTCATAAGGCGTCGTCTCAACGGATTTTGATGGTGCCCTATTTAACGTGAATGTAGCTGTCTCTAATGCATAACCCCAAAACTATAGTGGTAAATTGGTAAGAGACATCATAGATTGCACTATATCCAATAAAGTACGGTTATGACGTTCGGACACACCATTATGCTGTGGTGTTCAAGGTGGCATGAATTTGTGAAACTATTCCACATTGTTTTAATTGAAGACCAAAATCGTAACTCAAATATTTGTCTCTGCGATCAGATCGTAGAAACTTTATTTTCTTGTTACGACGATTTTCTACTTCACTCTGAAATTATATGAACTTTTCAAATGTTTCAGACTTCTGTTTCATTAAGTATATATACCCATATCTGCTTAAATCATCTGTGAAGGTCAGAAAATAATGATACCTGCTACGAGCCTCAATATTCATCGGGCCACATACATCTGTATGTATGATTTCCATCAAAACTATTGCTCTCTCCATAGTTCCGGAGAACGGCGTTTTAGTCATCTTGCCCATGAGGCACCAATCGCAAGCATCAAGTGATTCATAATCAAGTGATTCCAAAATCCCATCAGTATGGAGTTTCTTCATGCGCTTTACACCAATATGACCGAAACGACAGTGCCACAAATAAGTTGCACTATCATTATTAACTTTGCATCTTTTGGCTTCATTATTATGAATATGTGTATCACTACGATCGAGATCCAACAAACCATTTTCGTTGGTGTGTATGACCATAGAAGGTTTTTATTCATGTAAACAGAACAACAATTGTTCTCTAACTTAAATGAATAACCGTATTGCAATTAACATGATCAAATCATATTCATGCTCAACGCAAACACCAAATAACACTTATTTAGTTTCAACACTAATCCCAAAAGTATGGGAAGTGTGCGATGATGATCATATCAATCTTGGAACTACTTCCAACACACATCGTCACCTCTCCTTGTACTAGTCTCTGTTTATTCTGCAACTCCCGTTTCGAGTTACTACTCTTAGCAACTGAACCAGTATCAAATACCGAGGGTTTGCTATAAACACTAGTAAAGTACACATCAATAACATGTATATCCAATATACCTTTGTTCACTTTGCCATCCTTCTTATCCACCAAATAGTTGGGGTAGTTCCGCTTCCAGTGACCAGTCCCTTTGAAGTAGAAGTACTTAGTCTCAGGCTTAGGACCAGACTTAGGCTTCTTCACTTGAGCAGCAACTTGCTTGCCGTTCTTCTTGAAGTTCCCCTTCTTCCCTTTGCCCTTTTCTTGAAACTAGTGGTCTCGTCAACCATCAACACTTGATGTTTTTCTTGATTTCTACCTTCGTCGATTTCAGCATCATGAAGAGCTTGGGAATTACTTTCGTCATCCCTTGCATACTATAGTTCATCACAAAGTTCTACTAACTTTGGTGATGGTGACTAGAGAATTCTGTCAATCACTATTTTATCTGGAAGATTAACTCCCACTTGATTCAAGCGATTGTAGTACCCAGAAAATCTGAGCACATGCTCACTAGTTGAGCGATTCTCCTCCATCTTTTAGCTATAGAACTTGTTGGAGACTTCATATCTCTCAACTCGGGTATTTGCTTGAAATATTAACTTCAACTCCTGGAACATCTCATATGGTCCATGATGTTCAAAACGTCTTTGAAGTCCTGATTCTAAGCCGTTAAGCATGGTGCACTAAACTATCAAGTAGTCATCATATTGAGCTAGCCAAACGTTCATAACGTCTGCATCTGCTCTTGCAATAGGTCTGTCACCTAGCGATGCATCAAGGACATAATTTTTCTGTGCAGCAATGAGGATAATCCTCAGATCACGGATCCAATCCGCATCTTTGCTACTAACATCTTTCAACATAATTTTCTCTAGGAAGATATCAAAAATAAACAGGGAACAAACAATGCGAGCTATTGATCTACAACATAATTTGCAAAAATACTATCAGGACTAACTTCATGATAAATTTAAGTTCAATTAATCATATTACTTAAGAACTCCCACTTAGATAGATATCCCTCTAATCATCTAAGTGATTACGTGATCCAAATCAACTAAACCATGTCCGATCATCACGTGAGATGGAGTAGTTTCAATGGTGAACATCACTATGTTGATCATATCTACTATATGATTCACGCTCGACCTTTCGGTCTCTGTGTTCCGAGGCCATATCTGCATATGCTAGGCTCGTCAAGTTTAACCTGAGTATTCCGCGTGTGCAACTGTTTTGCACCCGCTGTATTTGAACGTAGAGCCTATCACACCCGATCATCACGTGGTGTCTCAGCACGAAGAACTTTCGCAATGGTGCATACTCAGGGAGAACACTTTTATCTTGAAATTTTAGTGAGAGATCATCTTATAATGCTACCGTCAATCAAAGCAAGATAAGATGCATAAAGGATTAACATCACATGCAATCAATATAAGTGATATGATATGGCCATCATCATCTTGTGCTTGTGATCTCCATCTCCGAAGCACCGTGCTTGTGATCTCCATCTTCGAAGCATCGTTATGATCACCATCGTTACCGGCGCACCGTGTTCGTGATCTCCATCTCCGAAGCACCGTGTTCGTGATCTCCATCTCCGAAGCACCGTCATGATCACCATCATCACCGGCGCGACACCTTGATCTCCATCGTAGTATCGTTGTCGTCTCGCCAACTCATTGCTTTTACGACTATCGCTACCGCTTAGTGATAAAGTAAAACTATTACATGGTGATTGCATCTCATACAATAAAGCGACAACCATATGGCTCCTGCCAGTTGCCGATAACTCGGTTACAAAACATGATCATCTCATACAACAAATTATATCACATCATGTCTTGACCATATCACATCACAACATGCCCTGCAAAAACAAGTTAGATGTCCTCTACTTTGTTGTTGCAAGTTTTACGTGGCTGCTACGGGCTTAGCAAGAACCGTTCTTACCTACGCATCAAAACCACAACGATAGTTTCTCAAGTTGGTGTTGTTTTAACCTTCGCAAGGACCGGGCGTAGCCACACTCGGTTCAACTAAAGTGAGAGAGACAGACACCTGCCAGTCACCTTTAAGCAACGAGTGCTCCGAACGGTGAAACCAGTCTCGCGTAAGCGTACGCGTAATGTCGGTCCGGGCCGCTTCATCTCACAATACCGCTGAACCAAAGTATGACATGCTGGTAAGCAGTATGACTTATATCATCCACAACTCACTTGTGTTCTACTCGTGCATAGCATCAACGCATAAAACCAGGCTCTGATACCACTATTGGGGAACGTAGTAATTTTAAAAATTTCCTACGCACACGCAAGATCATGGTGATGCATAGCAACGAGAGGGGAGATTGTTGTCCACGTACCCTCATAGACCGACAGCGGAAGCATTATCACAACGCGGTTGATGTAGTCGTACGTCTTCACGATCCGACCGATCAAGTACCGAACGTACGGCACCTCCAAGTTCTACACACGTTCAGCTCGATGACGTCCCTCGAACTCCGATCCAGCCGAGTGTTGAGGGAGAGTTTCGTCAGCACGACGGCATGGTGACGATGATGATGTTCCACCGACGCAGGGCTTCGCCTCATCTCCGCAACGGTATTATCGAGGTGTAATATGGTCGAGGGGGGCACCGCACACGGATAAAATATTGTATATCAAGTGTGTAGAGAGGTGCCCCCTACCCCCGTATATAAAGGAGCAAGGGGGAGGCCGGCTGCCTATGGGCGCGCCAAGGAGAGGGGGGAGTCCTCCTCCTAGTAGGAGTAGGACTCCCCTTTCCTAGTCCTACTAGGAAAAGAAGGGGGGAAGGAAAGAGAGGGAGAGGGAGAGGGAAAGGGGGCTGCGCCCCCCTCTCCTAGTCCAACTAGGACTCCTCCTAGGAGGGGGCGCGCCACTGGCAGCTGCCCTCTCTCTCCCTTCAAGGCCCACTAAGGCCCAATACTTCCCCGGGGGGTTCCGGTAACCCTCCGGCACTCCGGTTTAATCCGAAACTTCTTCGGAACACTTCGGTGTCCGAATATAGTCGTCCAATATATCAATCTTTATGTCTCGACCATTTTGAGACTCCTCGTCATGTCCCCGATCTTATCCGGGACTCCGAACTCCTTCGGTACATCAACATACATAAACTCATAATAAAACTGTCATCGTAACGTTAAGCGTGCGGACCCTACGGGTTCGAGAACTATGTAGACATGACCGAGACACCTCTCCGGTCAATAACCAATAGCGGGACCTAGATGCCCATACTGGCTCCCACATATTCTACGAAGATCTTTATCGGTCAGACCGCATAACAACATACGTTGTTCCCTTTGTCATCGGTACGTTACTTGCCCGAGATTCGATCGTCGGTATCTCGATACCTAGTTCAATCTCGTTACCGGCAAGTCTCTTTACTCGTTCCGTAATACATCATCCCGCAACTAACTCATTAGTCACAATGCTTGCAAGGCTTATAGTGATGTGCATTACCGAGTGGGCCCAGAGATACCTCTCCGACAATCAGAGTGACAAATCCTAATCTCGAAATGCGCCAACCCAACATGTACCTTTGGAGACACCTGTAGAGCACCTTTATAATCACCCATTTACATTGTGACGTTTGGTAGCACACAAAGTGTTCCTCCGGTAAACGGGAGTTGCATAATCTCATAGTCATAGGAACATGTACAAGTCACGAAGAAAGCAATAGCAACATACTAAACGATCGAGTGCTAAGCTAACGGAATGGGTCAAGTCAATCACGTCATTCTCCTAATGAGGTGATCCCGTTAATCAAATGACAACTCATGTCTATGGCTAGGAAACATAACCATCTTTGATTAACGAGCTAGTCAAGTAGAGGCATACTAGTGACACTCTGTTTGTCTATGTATTCACACATGTATTATGTTTCCGGTTAATACAATTCTAGCATGAATAATAAACATTTATCATGATATAAGGAAATATATAATACTTTATTATTGCCTCTAGGGCATATTTCCTTCACGCATTCACTACGTGGTATGGTCTTTATGAATACACAGTTATGTCCTTTGGTCTCACCAATGCCCCTGCTTTCTTCATGCATATGATTAACAAAGTATTCATGGACTTCCTCGACAAGTTCGTGGTAGTCTTCATCGATGACATACTCAAATACTCCAAGGGTGAAGAAAATCACAAGAATCACATCCGAGCAGTGCTACAACGACTCCGCGACCATCAGCTTTACACCAAATTCAGTAAATGCGAGTTTTGGCTCAATCAAGTTGGGTTTCTTGGACATATACTATCCGTCAAAGGTATAGCCGTGGACCCGACCAAAGTAAAGGATGTGCTCGATTGGTTGCCACCCACAACAGTAACACAGACCCGAAGTTTCCTTGGATTAGCCGGATATTATCGTCGTTTCATTGAAGGATTTTCCAAGATTGCTAAACCAATGACAGAGCTGCTCAAAAAGGATAAGAAGTTTGAATGGACTGAGGACTGCGAGAAAAGTTTCCACGAGCTAAAGAGACGGCTGACAACTGCACACCTGTATTAACCGTAGTTTTGATGTGTACTGTGACGCCTCCAAACTAGGACTTGGATGCATACTTATGCAAGACGGCAAGGTAGTAGCATATGCATCGCGGCAGCTACGACCCCACGAAGGAAATTATCCTACTCATGATTTGGAATTGGCCGCGGTGGTTCATGCGGTAAAAATTTGGAGGCACTACCTCATTGGAAAAAGGTGCCAAATTTTTACTGATCACAAAAGTCTCAAGTATATATTTACTCAGCTGGATTTAAATCTCCGTCAACGAAGATGGCTTGAGTTGGTCAAGGATTATGATCTTGGAATAAATTACCACCCGGGTAAGGCTAACGTGGTTGTCGATGCACTCAGTCGAAAGCCTGTCAGCCTAAATGTCATATTGAAATCCTTGCCTCCTGAACTTCAAGAGGAGATCGCTCAGCTTGACCTGGTCATAGTTAATGCTGGCCTCGCAAATATTTTGGAAGTCACCCCCACACTTGAGGAAGAGATCCGCAAGGCCCAGCCAGCTGACATCGAGCTACAAAAACGTGTCAAGAGCCCGATGGCAGGGCAGACCCCAGATTTCTCAAGGGACAAACTCGGTACCCTCCGATTCCGTGGAAGGATTTGTGTACCCAATCAGCCGGACTTAAAGAAGAAAATCCTGTCGGAAGCACATGAATCCTCATATTCCATTCACCCAGGAGGTACAAAAATGTATGAGGACCTTAGACAAATATTCTGGTGGGATGGAATGAAGAGAGAAATTGCCTATTTTGTGGCTTGTTGTGACATATGCAACAAGGTGAAGGCAGAGCATCAGAAGCCAGCCAGACTCCTCCAACCGCTGCCGGTTTCGCAATGGAAATGGGATGAAGTTTGTATGGATTTCATTACAGGACTGCCTAAGACACAGCGAGGCAATGATGCAATCTGGGTCATAGTGGACACCTTAACTAAGGTTGCTCACTTCATTCCGATCAGCACCAGATATCGAGCGGATCAACTTGCACAGCTGTATGTATCCAGAATAGTCAGTCTGCATGGAGTCCCCCGAGCCATCACTTCCGACCGAGGTTCCCTGTTTACCTCCGCTTTTTGGTCACGTCTCCATCAAGCCTTGGGGACAGCGGTGAAATATAGTACTGCTTATCATCCTCAGACGGATGGACAGACAGAGCGGGTAAACCAAATACTCGAAGATATGTTGCGAGCCTGTGCTTTAGCCCAAGGACTTAAATGGGAAGACCGCTTGCCATATGCCGAGTTTTCATATAACAACAGCTTCCAGACCAGTCTAAAAATGTCACCGTATGAAGCTTTGTATGGCCGTAAGTGTCGCACTCCTTTAAATTGGTCTCAAACTGGAGATAGCCGTATCTTCGGAACGGATCTCATGATGGAAGCTGAGTAACAAGTTAAGGAAATCAGGGACATATTGCAATTGGCCAAATCTTGACAGAAGAGTTATTATGATGCAAAGCACCGACATATCAGTTTTGAACCCGGAGAACACGTATACCTCCGAGTCACTCCTAGGAAAGGAGTCAAGTGATTTCAGACTCGTGGAAAGTTGGCACCTAGATTTATTGGTCCATTTCCAGTCATGTTCCGAGTGGGCTCTGTTGCATATTAGTTGGAACTACCCCCTGAATTGTCGGACGTGCATAACATGTTTCATGTTTCCCAGTTAAGGCGATGTATATCCCCGCCTGAGAAAAGGACTGCTATGGCTGATATAGAATTGGCAAATGATTTAACCTATTAAAAGAGACCGTTTAGAATTTTGGATCAGATGGAAAGGGTCACTCGCAGTAAAGTAAGAAAATTCTACAAAGTTCAGTGGGAGCATCACACAGAGTCAGAATCAACTTGGGAGAGGGAAGAATTTCTACAGTTACATTATCCAGAGTGGTTTTCCCAAGCAACCGAATCTCGAGGACAAGATTCATTCTAAGTGGGGGAGGTTTGTGACAGCCTGGTTTTTGCCCTCCTTTATTTCCCTGATTTTTCATTTGAATTGATTTTGAAATTTGGAGTTTTTGAATCTTTTCATATGGACTTAAACACATGGGTACCCTTGGCTTTCACCCAAGTGCGTCATTTCTCTCCCTAACCATCATTCCCTCTCTGATCCTACCCAAAATAATATTTGGAATATTTTTCTTAAATGAAAAATATTCAGTTTTTCCTCTCTAAAACCCTAGCTAGTTGAATGAGCTCCAAAGCAACCCCAATTTTTCTGGCTCACAAAAATCTGAGAAAATTCACAACTATTCTTGGCACCCTAGGGCACCTTCCCGAGCAAAAATATTTCATCACTTTTCGAATGTTTTTGCTACAGAAAATATTTTCTGTTCTGGACAGAAATGGTGGTTTCTACAGCAATTACCATTTTACTTGCTCCATTGTGCCTGAACTTTCTTATGCATCATCACCTTAGTAGATGATGGCTAGCCTCCAAAGCACAGCCCCCAACTCCTAGCCATTTGACCTTAGTAACCTCTTGAAGTTATTGATCAGAAACTTACCTGGCTTGTAAAATCTTCTCTACTGCATCTGGAGCCAAACCAAAGCGTGGTAATCTTCAAAACTACCACGAACAACAAGCCAGCCATGATCTTTGGACGATGGTCGGCCTGAGGGAAGAGTTCACGCGGTGACCACGCGTGTCCATGATGCCAGCATGCATGTCGACGCGCCCCGAGTGCCGCCGAGCGCTCTGTTTCGCGCGTGCTCGCTTCCCCGACTGCCCGAGCGTGCCAAACTTCGCCACCATCTTCGTCTCAACTCCCTTAAGTCGCCCCTAGCACTCGCCGATGCCGGAGCTCGCCGCAGTGAGCACGGGCGCGGTCCGGCCAACGCCACAGTGCGCTCTGCACTGTGCTCGTCACCTTCCTCTTGATCCTGTGCTCGTCCCCGTTCGCCCACAGTCCCCGCGTGAGTTGCGTCGCCTTCTCCTTCTCCCACTGACGCCACTCGTCGCCAGGCGCAGTGTCCAGGTGTCGCCGGCGGAGCCCGATCCACCCCCCCCGACGCTTGCCTATAAAAGGAGCCACCCCAGCCTCCTCGAGCACCATCATCCACTCCCACACACTCCACAAACGTGTAGATATCCGTAACCCGGCCGGGCAGGCCGCGGGCCGCTGTCCCCGAGCTCGAGCTCGCCGGCGATCCCCTCGGGTCGTCGCGGTAGCTCCAGCCCCTCCTAGGCTAGGACGACCCTTCCACAGCCTCCGCCTCCCTCCGGTGAAGCCGTCCCGTCCACTTGGAGCCCTTGGAGTTCCTCTACTCGTTGTCTTCCTCATCTCCGGTGACCACCGCTCTCTGCCTCCGCTTGCGAGGTCGATTCCGATGCCGTCCGACCACCCCTAGCTATGCTACGGGTACGGGCAGGTGCCCCTCAGACCCCTCTCTCGATCCCTCCCTCTCGTTTGGGCTAAGGAGCCCTCGTCGCCGGCGAGAGCTCCGGCGAAGCCGCGACCCCCTCTGTTTCCTCCTCCCTCTCCCCCTCGCCTGACTAGAGGGGCCCGCTAGTCAGCCACTCTGTACGCGCGTGAAGCGGTACGAGTGGTGGCGCACTGAGGCTTTACGCCTTCGACGTCACCCCCTAGTCTGTTTTATTTAAATTCAAATTAATTTAAATTACAGAGAGCTTCAAACAGCTATAAATCTTCAACCATAAGTCCAAATGAATGGATTCTTTTTGCATTGTGTTCTTTGCAAAGAAATTTAGCAGCTCACCAAAGATGAGATTTTTCTGTGCTGCCTAGATTTTCTGGTGATTTTCAGAAGGGTTCTTGATATTTTCTTCTTGTGTTTAAAATTATTTTCAGAGGGCGAGGCTTGTCTTGAGGATCACCAGAAGGATTGTGAACCTCATCTGCACTAAGGCAAGCCACAGCAACTTTTTCATGGTGCCATTTCAATATTTATGATTTTCTTACCTGAATGAAAAGTTGAATCCATGCATTTAAATAACTATTATGTTATTTTATTCTGTTAAGTGCTTGTTTCAGTTAATATGCTTGATTTACAGAATGTTTGAAACTAACTTAGCTGGTAAAGAATCTAGGATTCATTTCTGATGATAAAAGAATAATATTGTGATACAAATGAGGAATTACTTAAAGTTAATTTCTTCCATGAGTAAAATAATAAAAAATTGCTAGGAAATATTCTGGTTAAAGTAAGGTTTTTCCTAACCAGAAAAGTGGCATAAGTTGTGGATGATTATGCTTAGTGTGAATATGGTTGACTCAGTCATTTCCATTAATATGTGATGCATAGGTTAAGTTGCATTTCATGGCATACTATGACACCGGTTATTTTTACTTTAAGTTGAACCTGAATATAACTCAACTTGAACATATCGTTAGCCGGGTCATGGTGCCACTGAATCGAGTTTTTCCCAATGCAACCACATTTGCCTTATGGGAGGCCTTGATTCGGTCCGTTGTCATGCCTCTGGTCGGTGCCTCCAACTAGGGAAGGTTACGGGCTTGCTTACCCTGGTCCGGTAAGCAGACATAACCTTGTGTGCCCGTTGTTGACATTATGGTATTGGGTCTCCTTCTGGGATCGTTTTGGCCACGACGGTGTTCGTTGTGTCTTTGGTAGACACGGGGCCACCCAGGACTAGCCCAGTGGGGATTGTGTCGGAGTGGCCGGGAGAGTGTCATGGCAATGGAAGGGTTTTGTCGGAATGCCGTTGGTCCGCCCGAATGGGAGGGCGAGGCCATAGGTTTCGTGGTGTGGGTACAGTGTGCTACCTCTGCAGAGTGTATAATCTATCGATAGCCGAGTCCACGGTCACGGACACGCTCGTAGTAGGTCACACCATGGGTCAACATTTAATAAATTTTGCATACTAAGTCACGAACTTTGCACTGTTAATGATGGCGGAAAGGCCATCGAGATGTTCGAGACCAAGCATTGGTTGTGGTTGTGATCGCCGTAAGGATCACGAGCCACCCATTTCAAGACCACGATGGTGGTTTGTGTGTGATCCGAGAACGATCACGGTTGGTAAGTCGGTCCCGAGGGACGTTTATCACAAGAGCATGATCACAGCATGCTGAAACCTTATTGCATTATTAATTGGTTAATTATCATGATATTGTTTGTCAGTATGATTATGCCTGTTGTGAGTTTCAAGTACATTCAATATACTGACCTGGCGTGTCATGCCAGATTTCAGGAAAGTCTCGTTGGAAAGGAGCGCTGCTCGAGTCTATATCGTGTCCACATCGGTGTCCCTGTGCTATGGAGTTTCCGCTACGACGTTGTTCCGCTGCCGCGTAGTTGTTATGATCGAGGCCCCTTTATGTTCACTAAATAATGTACATATTTTTCAGCCGCACCGTGTGTGCCCCTTGGCCTCGACTCCGTTGTAATATAAACTCTGGTCCGCTAGCTTCAATAAAGCGGTTGTTTTCTGTACCAAGATGTTGTGTGTTGCTAGAAGACATGGTCTTTGGGCTGGCAATGCATGGTAAACCGGTCGCTCTGAGCTGAGGTGCCACAGTTTGGCCCCTTTGTGCAATTTCCATTCTCTGATTCAATGCAAAAAGTAAATGCTTGTATTATTGCCATGATTGTAAACTTCCTATCCACACAAAAACTCATCTAGATTAGATTTTATACAAAATCTTAGGGTTAGGTTTCCGTCGAACTCATCTCGGCAACCGGAACCAAGATAACATTGAGTCCACAGGAAAGCCAATACTATTAAAAGGGGATGAGGTGTTGCTTAATGGCTTGCTTGCTCAAATGCTTAGTGATATTGCTCCAAAGCCCTCAACCACTTTCTCATTCCAAATATGTCAAAACCCTGAACTCCAACTCGGCCCCACCGATTCATTCCATCCGGAGCCACTGAGTTCATATATGTAGCCACTGCTAGAAACCCTAAAAGTTCGGTAACACCAACACGGATTTCGGTCTCACCGAGATGGGCTTGCCAATTCTCTATTGCCTATTGCAATTATTTCGGTCTCACCGAAATAGCGATCGGTCTCACCGAGTTGGCCTGACATTTTCTCTGTTGCCTTAGTGCTTCACTTCAGTCTCACTGAGTTGATGCAATCGATGCCACCGAGGTGATGTTTTCCCTAAGCCCTAGCACATTGGTCCCACCGAGTTGTTCCAGTCAGTCCCACCGAGATTCCTAACGTTCACATTTTGAACTAAATCGGTCTCACCGAGTTCATATATTCGGTCTGACCGAGTTGGGTCAAATGTGTGTAACGGTTGAATTTTGTGTTGAGGATATATATAATCTCCACCCGCTTCTCCATATGTCGTGGGATATCCGCGGACACCTATGGGACCGAGTGGTCCCTTGCTGGTTCGGCAGGGGGACGACGCATTGCACAAAGTGCAGATCAGCGCACTGCAGCACGGTTCAGCACACCGCGAGGCGTAGAACCCTACTCCTGCTTTGGTGGATTGATGGTGGAATGAGTGTGGTGACGCGTAGTACACTTGCCAGGCAAGGTTTGCCTTAGGGCTGGAGCGTCTACGCGCGTATCGTGGCTTGGGGTTGTCAACTTTCTAACCTTCTAACCCCCCTATCAGTGCCATGGGCCTCCTTTTATAGATTAAGGGGTCACCACAATGGAAAAGTGGTACTTATCCACTTATATGATAGCAAACAGTGCTATCATACCTAACTCTGCGGGCTGACAGGGTGCATTAAATGCACCGCTTAGTGTGACATCACTGGTCGCCTGGCAATGCCAGCCGGGCTACCTCGCCAGCTCCGCGCCTGTTCCTTTGACACGTCGCAGGACGGGTGTCATCTGTCGGTTTCTTCTGTAGGAAATGGCTTCCATGTGGTTTATGGCTGCCACTTAACCATCTTGTGGCTTGACACCGCATTGATTGACGACATGAGTCGTGTTTGAGTGGTTGGCGGGGTGGTTCTGCCCCCGCGAGCCCCGGCAGGCTTTGCTGAGGAGTCTTGGTTGCTTGCTTCAGGTGGTGGCCTCGCCGCTTGCTGGGCTCGGCTGCCTGGCAAGGGAGGCCCTTCTCTTGTCGATATCTTGTTCCTCTGGTTCGATTTTGGTCTCTCTAAGCTGCATGTTGGTTCTTCAAATCTCTTGGGTCTTCAATCCCTGACTTAAGCTGGTCCTTCAACCTTGATCTTGTGTCTGTGCATAGTTTGGCAATGGACCCAGGGTTTGTTGCACCGACAGATGCCCCCGGGCCTGCCGTGAACGCGCTGCTGAGCATCGTCGTGGTAGGGCCTAATAAATGCACAGGCAGGATTGCTGAAGGGGTTGGCCCCTTGAGCTCTCCTTTGCTACTTTATTAGTCTTGATTTCGGGCGAGTTTCTTGTTTCCCCGCGTGTTGCATGCGGCGTCGTGGAAGAACTTGGATTGTGGCCCGCGGATTCTTCTCGCCCCACAATCACGGGGCAAAAACTGCCATCCCACTCGCCCCCCGTTCCATATGCAACCCGCCATATGGCCTGCATGCATTGGGCGTGGTAGGTGGTGGATGCGGAGGACATGGGGGAGAGTGCCATGGCTAAAATCCGAGCGTCGACGATTGGAGCAGAAGGGCGGCTTCGACCCTCAGAGTCATAGTGGGTGCGGAGAGGCCGTATTGGAGCAGAGGGGCGGCCGTTCCCCTATAAAAAGGGTCGGGGCAGTGTTCTCCGGCACACACTTCTCCTTCTCCTTCGGGATTCTTCTCATCTGGCCATGGCGCGAGGGCGAGGGCATGGTGGAGTTCCGGTGGCGGCGACGAGGGCTTCTTCTCGACAGCGCGCCCCTACTCCTCTAGACCCTGAGGCAGCGGAATCATCTGCAAGGAGAGGAGGAAGGGGGCATGGTCGTGGTCGTCGCGGTGCTCGAGGAGGAGGACGGGGCGGTGCCCTGGTGGCGCCTCCGCCGGCGGCGCCACCCCCGATGGAAGGCCATGTCGGGGACCAACCTTGAGATTTCATCATGAGGCTGTATAAGCCCTTGCGTGGCCGCCTTCGTCTCCCAACCTTCTTTGCGCGGGAGATGGAGCTCGAGCAACTGCGCACCCTGAGGCTACACATGAGGGTTTGTGGGGACGAAAGCACGAGGGTTGATGTCGACTTCCCCGCCCCTCATGTAATGTACCTCCGTCATGGCTGGAAGACCTTCGCCCATGCCCACAGCTTCTCGGAGGGGCACATTCTCCATTTCAAATTAATGCAGAGTGGCCTGCTCTTCGTAAAGATCTTCGGGCACTCGGGAGGCCACTTAGGGTGCTGCATGGACAGCTCGACTGACGACGAAATCTCCTCCTCGAGCGAAAGCGACGAGGAGGAGAGTGACGGCGATGACGATGACAGCAGGCAGAGGAGCGACGACTCTGACTCTAGCTGATCGTCGCCCGCACCATCTTCATCAGGCGGCAGCACCATCATCTGCATCTGCATCTCCTCCCCGGCAGTGTGGTTTACCAGGGAGTTGGATGCAGAGGTGTAGATGGTGCTGCCGGGCTCCTCCCGCAGTCTTCCAGCTGGACCCCGGTAGGCTTCCTCTCGGGCTACCGCTTCGTTAGCCCTGCTAAGTCCTGCTGGCCCTGGTGACGGTGATTGTCGGGGCCGCCTTCCGCCACTCTCTCCATTGAGGCGTTCCCTCGCGCTTCTGTTCTCTCTGGACTACCTCTCCTGCAGCCCGATGAGACTGGGTGGGCCTCCGCCCAGGCGCTCCTTTTGCCCTCCTTGCCTTTGACGGCTGCACCTAGGAGGAGAGGGACAAGAAAGGGCATGACGGAGCACTTATCTTTTTTCAATCTTAAATTTGTAGGCAATTGCCAAATTTCAATACAAATAATGCAATCTCTCGAGTCCATCCCTGTGTTCTGTAATGTTTGTACTTGTGTTAGCATATGAATGAAAGAGATGAACCTTGCCGGGAGCCCGTGCATGTATATGTCCATGCAGAGGCGGAGTGCCTCTTTAATGTGGATAAACGATTTTTCCCGGCAGGATATCCTGCCGGCACCCTCTTTGTCTGCCGCAGAGCTCTGTCTGCCGGGGAACAGACAGAGGGGCCAGCCACTCGCCAACTCTTTTTTACCAAAGGCTACTGTGACCATCCTGACCGAAGCAACGTTCCAGTCATAGATGGGAGCACCTAAGTATCAAAAGAGAGGCGAGGTTTTCTCATGCAAAGTTATAGCCTTACAGAACAATAATGGACAAGAGGTAAACTTCTCTGTTTTGTCTTTGCCGGGGATCATTGTGCCATGCAATCTTCTCATCCTTTGTCGAAGTCAAATTCACGGCAGGGACCTGAAACTCCATATAGATGAGAATGAATGCAGGATGCAATCCTATCTATATGCATATGCAACTGCTCATGAAATGCTTATGCAGTGATCTGGGTGTGCTCGTGCATGCATGCAATCTTAGTAGGGGCCCCCCTACAGCGCTTCTGTATTTTCTCTTGCACGGGGTCATCGCCCCGACTTCGTACAAGGGGTTACATGCAGCTGAGTGAAGGCCTGCACAAAAGGGTGGATGCCGGCCGGTGCCCGGCAACCTTGCGCCTTACGGGTAGTACTTACGAAGATGCTCAATATTCCATGAGTTTTGCAATGGTGTGCCATCTCCAGTCTCCTGACGGACTGCGCCAGGTCTGGTGACTCGTACCACCCGGTAAGGGCCTTCCCACTTTGGTGACAGCTTGTTTGTACCCTTGGTGGACTGAACGCGCCTAAGGACAAGGTCACCTTCCTCAAAACACTGGGCATGAACCCTGTGGCTGTGATAGCGACGCAGGGCTTGCTGGTAGTGTGCAGCACGCATAGCAGCCCGGAGACAGTTCTCCTCAAGTACCACAACGTCGTCACGCCGGTGCTGATCTTGCGCTACTTCATCGTAGGCAAGCACTCGAGGGGACCCGTAAATGAGTTCTGTGGGGATAACTGCTTCTGCTCTATGGACTAGGGAGAAGGGAGTCTGCCCGGTAGCTCGGTTAGGTGTCGTTCTGAGGGACCAGAGAACTACCGACAGCTCCTCGATCCACCACCTGTTGTGCTTCTGCAGCGTATCGAAAGTCCTCGTCTTCACTCCATGAAGCACTTCAGCGTTTGCCCTCACAGCTTGTCCATTGCTCCGGGGGTGTGCCACAGAAGCGAATGAGATCTTGCATCCTAGGGCATGAACGTATTGCATGAAGGCATGGCTCGTGAACTAGGTGCCGTTATCAGTGATGATCCTTGCCGGAACTCCGAAACGACACACCAATTCTTTCAAGAACTTGATAGCTGACTGAGCAGTCACCTTTCTCACAAAAGTCACCTCCGGCCACTTTGTAAACTTGTCGATGGCAACAAACAAGAATTCAAAGCCCCCGGTTGCTCGGGGGAAGGGGCCGAGGATATTGAGCCGCTAGACCAAAAATAGCCATGATAGAGGGATTGTCTGAAGGGCTTGGGCAGGCAGGTGTGTTCTCTTGGAATGGAACTGGCAGGCTTCACATGGCGTGGCGAGCTCAACTGCATCTTGGAGGGTTGTTGGCCAGTAGAATCCTTACCAGAATGCTTTCCCGACTAATGCCCTTGATCCAACGTGTGAGCCGCACATTCCTCTGTGAATCTCAGCCAACAGTTCCTTTCCATCCTCCCGGCAGACACACTTCAATTTCACACCATTGGGCCGTCTTCTGTACAGAGTGTCATCGACAAACTGATACATACTGGCCCTCCGGGTTACTTTCTCAGCTTCATATTGGTCGCTGGGAAGTTCTCCGGTTTGGAGGAAGCGGACGATGTGCCTTGCCCAAGTTGGAGCCTGTAGCTCGGCAACGAGGACTAGCGGCACCTCCTCTGCTACGGGAGCACCAGCATCGTTCGCGAGGTCCATAGGCACGGCTGGAGGGGGCGGTCCGGTAGGCTGTGAGGAGTTGTTTCCAGCAGGGTCTCTGCCGGGGGCGGATGGCTCGACCGGGAGAGGCTTACCGTAGTACAACTTTCTCGTTTTCCAAGCCATTGTGGCTGGTGACACGGAGGGCTGTGAGAGATGGAGAACAAAAGTTCCTGGTTCCAAAGGAAGCTTCTGCGCAACACACTTTGACAGGTGATCAGCAATGTTGTTTTCCGCACGGGGTACATGCTCTGTTTTGAACCCATCAAAGTGCTCCTCCAATCTCCTCACTTCCTCAATATATGCTTCCATCTATGGACTTTGATAATCCTTGTAGACTTGTCTCACCACAGGCTGTGAATCTCCTCGAATGATCAACTTCTTAATTCCCAATTCTGCCGCAATCCTGAGCCCGGCAAGGATTCCTTCATACTCAGCTGTATTGTTGGTGGCTTCTTCTCGGGCAAAGTGCATTTGGACGACGTACTTCAAGTGCTCCCGGAGGGGGCAACAAGAAGCAAGCCAACCCCTGCACTTTGTAGGGAAAAAGCACAACCAAAATACATAATCCATTATTGGGGTGATTCCTTGCCGGGGAGAGTTGTTTCTGTCACTTCCTCATCATGGGTTGGCGTCCATTCCACAATAAACTCTGCCAGTGCCCTTCCCTGAATGGTTGATGTGCTCTCAAACTTCAAACCAAAGCTAGATAACTCCAAAGCCCATTCCACTATTCTGCCAGCTGCCTCAGGGTTTCGGAGTATCCTTTGCAACGGGAAACGAGTGACAACCGTGATCTCATGGGCTTGGAAGTAGTGGCACAGTTTCCTTGAGGCCATGACGAGGCCAAAGATCAACTTTTGTACACCAGAATACTTCGATCTAGCCCCTTGTGCCAAGGAGCTGACGAAGTATACTAGGTGTTGCACCACTTTCTTCCTTGCCGCGTCCTTGGGGTTGTTCTCGTTGCCGTGCTCACTGCTGTTCTGACCCTTTTCTGATTCTGCCGTGATCTGGCCATTTTCTGCCTCCTCCACCTCTCGCTGTGCTACCAAGGCCACACTAACCACTTGGTTGCCACCAAATAAAGCAATAACGGCTCTTGGGGCTGGGGTGTCACCAAGGTAGGCACAGATGATAGGTAGGCCTTCAATTCCTGCAGAGCTACATCTGCTTCCGGGGTCCAGTTCATGGGCCCTGCCTTCTGTTTCTTGATAAGCCGCTCAACCTGATAACACTCCTGAAGGTCGTGGCCTTTGGTCCGGTGGATCTTGCAGTACGGCCCATCACCTTTCCCAACTTTTTCCGGGGCAGCGGCTTCCCGGCAGGTAGTGCACGCGGCAACTTCCTTGCTGGGGGCCTCAACCTTGGCCTTCTTGCTGGTACTAGGTGTGCCCGATACTTCCAGAGTCATCACTGCATTATCCCTTGGCTTCTTATTGCGCTTCCTGCCCTTCCTCTAACTGGTTGATTCATCCTCATCCATTGAATCAACATTGATGCAATCCTCCTCTTCGGTATCTTCAGCCCCTGTGTCGGACGCAGGGGGTGGCGATGGCGCCACCTGCTCCGACCACACCCCCAGCAGCGTTCACGACATCGCTCGTCCCCGCATCCTCCGAGGCACTAGAGGTCGCGGGCAGTGGAGCCTTCGAGGTGGATGGGGCCGAAGGGCCAGACTTCTTCTTCTTAGGCGCCATGGTCGATGGCGTCGTCAAAGATGAAGATGGCGATGAAGATGACGCGCTATGTACGCTTTTAGGTTCGTGCAAGCGATCCCCCTACCTGGCGTGCCAAAGATGTCGCGGGATATCCTTGTCCACCTATGGGACCGGGTGGTCCCTTGCTGGTTCGGCAGGGGGACGACGCATTGCACAAAGAGCAGATTAGCGCATGGCAGCACGGCAGAAAGCACACAACCAATTTACCCAGGTTCGGGGCGCCGCGAGGCGTAAAACCCTAATCCTGCTTTGGTGGATTGGTGGTGGAATGCGTGCGGTGAAGCGTAGTACACTTGCCCGGCAAGGTATGCCTTAGGGCCGCAGCGTCTACGCGCATATCTTGGCTTCGGGTTGTCAACTTTCTAACCTTCTAACCCCCCCTATGAGTGCCATGGGCCTTCTGTTATAGATTAAAGGGTCACCATAGTGACAAAGCGGTCATTATCCACTAATATGATAGCAAACAGTGCTATCATACCTAACTCTGCGGGCTGACAAGGTGCATTAGATGCCCCGCTTAGTGTCACATCACTGGTCACCCGGCAAGGCCTGCCGGGCTATCTCGGCAGCTCCGCGCCTGTTCCTTTGACACGTCGTAGGACGGATCTCATCTGTGGGTTTCTTCTGTAGGAAATGGCTGCCATGTGGCGAATGGCTGCCACTTAACCATCTTGTGGCTTGACACCGCACTGATTGACGACGTGAGTCATGTTCGAGTGGTTGGCGGGGTGGTTCTGCCCCCGCGAGCCCCAGCAGGCTCTGCCGAGGAATCTTGGTTGCTTGCTTCAGATGGTGGCCTTGCCCCTTGCCGGGCTCGCCTGCTCAGCGAGGGAGGCCCTTCTCTTGTCAATATCTTGTTCCTCTAGTTCGATCTTGGTCTCTCTAAGCTGCATGTTGGTTCTTCGAATCTCTTCGGTCTTCAATCCCTGACTTAAGCTGGTGCTTCAACCTTGATCTTGTGCATGTGCACAGTTGGGCAATGGATCCAGGGTTTGTTTCACCGACACCATATGAGAGAGAGCCATCAGAACATGCCTACACTTCCAGCATACATTTTCTGAGAGAGAACCACCTACTCATGTGTTGAGATCAAGATATACCAATCCTACCACAAGAATCTTGATTTCTAGCCTTCCCCAAGTTGCTTTCCACTCAAATCATCTTTCCACCATATCCAAATCTGCGAGAGAGATTTGAGTGTTGGGGAGACTATCATTTGAAGCACAAGAGCAAGGAGTTCATCATGAACACAACATCTATTACCTTTTGGAGAGTGGTCTCTCCTTGATTGGTTAGGTGTCGCTTGGGAGCCACCAAAAAGTTGTGGAGTTGAACCAAAAAGTTTGTAAGGGCAAGGAGATCGCCTAATTCATGTAGATCTACCCGAGTGAGGCAAGTCCTTCGTGGACAATGGCCATGGTGGGATAGAGAAGGTTGCTTCTTCATGGACCCTTCGTGGGTGGAGCCCTCCATTCACTCGCGCAACTGTTACCCTTCGTGGGTTGAAGTCTGCATCAACATGGATGTACGATAGCACCACCTATCAGAACCATGCGAAAAATCTCCGTGTCTCCATTGCGTTTGCACTCTCCAAAACCTTCCCTTTACCTACATATGCAATGTTTTACTTTCCGCTGCTACACTCTTAGAATTGCATATGTAGGTTGATTGCTTGACTTGTGCAGATTGCTAAAATCGGCCCACAACTAAAATTGGGAAAAGGTTAGATTTTATTTCGTCAAGTAGTCTAATCGCCCCCCTCTAGACCTACTTTCGATGCTACATGAACGTCTCGGGTTTTTCGGCCATAGATTTCAGAGGGAGGGGTTCCGCCCTCGGGCTATATATAAATCCCCTCTCCAGGCGTCTTCCTCCTTAGTTTCATTCTCTGTTTTGCCTCATACCTCGCCTCTCGCTCTCCGCCCGAGCTCGAAGCAGCGTCGACGTCATGCTTCGTCGTGCAACTCCGGTGAAGCTCCATCGCTATTGGTCGCTCCAGTGCAGTACTTCTTCTCTCCCACCCTGCCGTAGGTGATCTGTACTGCCAAGTTAGGGCGTACAGATCTGGAACTAGCCATGTCCCTCTTCTGTTCTAGGGTTGTTTGTCCTAACGCCATTTATCTTGTATTTTTCCAGGTGGTAGATCTTTAGGCTTCATTAAGTCGTGACTTGTACGGTTTGTGCTAGTTCCTCGTACCAGTCTATTTGGATCTAGGGTTCTATCGGTATACATCGAAAGATTAGGGAAGTTGTTATTCTGTCTTAGGGCATATTGCAATTCTCTCGACGATATCTTCCAAAGCGCATGCCATGGATTCCTTGCTGCTTCCGAAAATTATCTGTTTTGAGTCAAAATTGCTTTTGTGGATGTTTATGACCTCTTCCTGTTTTTCTCTCTCGCTTTGTTGCATTTCTCTCAGGAGTGGTCATGCAAAATAGTTCGAAAGAGCATTTTGGGTATGAGGAAGAAATTCCACAGCAGTCGCGTGTGGCTGATAAAGCAAAGGTGGCTGAAACAAAATCAGCTAAACCGCCAAAAGTGCCGAAGAAGAAATACAAGTCAGAATCTGCTAAAGAGGATGATGATATTCCCTCAACACACAGTCACCCAGAGGATGAGCTAGTCACCGACTCCAAGTCCCTGTTCTCTGGTGGAATTCCCAAGAAGGGTGGTCGCAGTAGAGAGAGGAAGACCGCGACTGAGATGGCTGATCCTGAAACTTACAGAACTCCACCTGGAGTTGAAACTGTCAATGATATAAATAACAGGCTGCAGAAGATTCACCGTCATTGGGCGAAGAAGCGGTTCGACTATGAGAACCACAGAAGGAAATATCAGATCTTATTTGCATTCATTCCACCATAGAATGACTGCATTGCAGAGGGCTGCCTATAGGTCCAAATGATGAAAAAGTTAGGCCAGCTCCTCCCCCCAATACTCATGAACACTCATTGAAGACAACTGCTGACTTCCCCGAGGAAGTGGAAAAGAGAGCAAAGGCCAAGGCCAAGCGTGATGGCAAAGAGGCGAAGAAAAATCAGTTGGAACAAAGAAATGTTGAGTTGACTCAACAAGATGTGCAGGAGACGAAGGAAATGGCCTCTGCCCGAAAGGAAAAGAAGAAGAGGAAATATGTTTCTCTTCGAGCTTCGAAGAAGAAGTCGGTTGCCAGAAAGTCATGGAAGGTAGCATCTGCCTCATCAAATGATTATCCGATGACAATGGTGGCGAAGAAGTTCCCATGTATGATCAATGAGCTTTGCTTGACAGGCCATATCAAACACCATCTCCAGCAAAAGTTTCGCTCCCGTGGGGATCATCACCAAGGCTTGCTACTGCGGCATCAGATAAACCTTCGCGTTCTGCTACCCCTGCCACGAAGACAAAGTTGCCACCTGATGAAAGGGTTGTTGTTGCTGTCAAGAAGGCCAAGACAATTGTTCCTGCTTCCACAGAGGAATATGACTTTGATCTTATGTTTGACATCATTGAAGGTGCTTCCTATGAGGCAAATCCATCTGAGTTGAGCAGCCTGGGTTTGCCTGAAGATGTTACCAAGATGGTAACAAAGCACTTCATAGAGCTAAAAGAAATTACCAAGGAACTGAACTGTCGGTGCAACGAACGATTATGTTTGTTGCCCAGACTTATACACAGGCATGCTGGCACCCTATGTCCAACACCAGGATATACAAGCAAGACCAAACAAGAAGAACCGCTCTTCATGAGATCAAGGAGTGGATCAAGAAGACCAAGTTAAATATACAAGACAACATAGCACCACCTTGGGGAAGCCTCCCTTGCCGGGCAGGAGCGCCTAGTCTGGTCGAGGCCGCCCCAAGGGCGAGTCCAAGACCCCCCTGACAGGCTTGCCGGGGCCGCCAACAGTAGAGAACCCCGCCAAGGCACCACCGCTCCACCTCGCAGCAACGCAAATCACTTATCAATGTGGTGTCGAGTCCCCAAGTGATTAAGTGGCTTCTAATAAGCATGTGGCAGCCCTTTTGAAGACATATTACCTTCATGTGACACCCGTCCAGAGGCGTGTCAAGCAGATAAGCAGGAGATGATTAAGCTGCACGACAGGCTTGCCGGGGTTCACTCTCCACATGACACCTAATAGTGCATTTAATGCACTTTGTCCTAATTGCCAGAGTTAGGAATGATAGCACTGTTAGCTATCTAATCACTAGATAATTACTATTTTGCCACTTTGGTTACCCCTTTAGCTATAAAAGAGGTCCAAGGCAACTAAGGAAAGAATTCGGACCCTTCACACTTGTACGCGTGTAGCTGCTCCACCCCTGAGGCAACCTTGCCGGGTTCGAGCATTGCTTGCTGTTGTGTTCCTCCACTCAATCCACCAAAGCAGGAGTAGGGTTTTATACATCATGGCATCCCGAACCTGGGTAAAAATAACTAGTGTAATTGCCGTCGTGCTGTCTCATTGCCTTCTCTCTTTGTGCAACGTGACCTCCCCCCTTCCCGAACCACAAGGGCCCCATGGCCCAATAGGTGATCGTGTCCACCCACGACATCTTTGGCGCGCCAGGTTGTGGGGAAGCGCTTGCGTGAACCCAAGGTTGTGAACAGCGCGTCAACCATCATCATCATTGTCTTCATCCATGGCACCCAAGAAGAAACCCGGCGTAGCGGCTCATCCTTCCACTTTGAAGAACCCCTCGCATGCAGCCGCGGACACTGTAGGCACCATGGCGGATTTGGGAGTGGTTGGTGCCGCAAGTGACACGACAGGTGCGGGCGCGCCGTTGTTGTGTCCCCTGTGGTAGAAGTTGGAGCAGGAGACACGGGGGGAGGGCGGCACCAGTAACATCCCGACAGACATGACCCGCAGGCCACGAGTGGAGGAAATGTTCAGTCCCAACCTCCCCGTCGTGCTAGAGGGCGCACCACAGCATCGACGCCAGCTCTGGTGCAAGCCATGAACCTCTAGCCGCACCTATCACACGTGCGGCTACCGGACATGCCCCTTGCCCGGAGCAAGGCGAGCAGGACGGGGCGCGGAATGGGGTTGCCAATCCCCAGGCACATCCTACTCATTGGCCAACTACCATGGCAAATAGTTTGAAGTGGTGAGAGTGTGGCGACGCTCCTACTGGTGCTACCAGGAGTCGAGCGACGTCATAATCCGCCTCGTCAGCTATGCCAAGCACGGCTGCGGAAGCCATGGCGCGGGCCCAACTCCTGTTGAGATTCCCACCAGCGGCCGATCGAATGGATGAAAGAATAGCCACCATCCAGAGTTTGATCGGCTTTGCTCAAGCTGAAAAATCCCAGCAGGCAGAGCCATCCAGGTACCCGTGAACCACAACAGCGGTACAAGCTGCTGGCCGTGTTGAGGGGCCACACCGACGGTGCAGTCCCCTCCGCGGCAGCAGATCCAGGGACAGCAACAAGGGCAACAAGACCACGAACCGGATGGAGCATCTATGCCCTCGTCCGACCCACAGGCCCGCCACAATCAACGACCAGTTCTGGATCTCAATGTGGAACGACACCTATGGGATCACGAGGATCCCTACTACGGCTGCCGGGGTGCAGGGTTGCGTGAAGAGCAGGATTAGTAATCAGCATAAGGATCTTTACCCAGGTTCGGGCCGTGAAGATGCGTAAAACCCTAGTCCTGCTTTGGTGGGTGTATTTCAGAGAGTTCTTGAGCTCTCAAACTACCTATGGTGGGGTGCCTGGTTCCAAAGAGCCGAATCCTTCTCCAGTATGCCATGTGCCTCCTTTTATAGTCGAAAGGGGCTGCCAAAGTGGCATACAGGAGGTGGAAAGGCGTATAGTATTGCGAGCTTATTGCTCGTATTACTGGACAAGTCGCATTTAATGCACTGCTGAGGTGTCCCCTAGCTTTATCGAGGACGGGGGCGAGGCCCATCCCGTTCGTCGCCGCTCCTCCTTGCTTTGACACGCGCCCCGGCCAGTGACGCGTGCGGCGCCATGTAGGTAGGCAGGCAGTTGAGGTGGCGCGGTGGCAAGGCTTCTACGAAGATCTGCATGCCACCACGTAGGCGCTTGCTGAGTTGGCCTGGAAGCTCCATGTTGCCACGCAGGTGCCTGCCCAGCTGGTTGGGCTAGCAGCTGCATGCGAATGGCGGTGGAAACTTGGTTGGTGCGGGCCTGGCATTGGCCCCGCTGGCGCCTTTGGCGAGGGCCTTGCCTGGTGGCCCGGCAAGGGCCTTGCCGTGGTGCGCTGTCGTCCCCGGCAAGGATCTTGCCGGGGGTCTTGTGGTTCCCCTCGGCAAGGATCTTGCCGAGGATCGCGGCCTTCTAATCATCATCTAATCTTGAATATTCCTTATCTTCACAAAGATCTGCATGCCACCACAGGGGTGCCTCCCTAGCCCTGGCCCAACGTGGCTGATGGTGTTGGGGACGTGGGCTCAAGGGCGGCTCGCCCTGTTGGTGTTTGACGGGTCGCCCCGGCAAGTGGCTTGCCAGGGCCGCTGAGGCTCCCCCGGCAAAGGTCTTGCCGGGGGAACCTGTATTGAATGTGCAATGTGGAGGGGTGTGTGTGACGTGGACGGCATGCGTTGGGCAGTTCCTGCACGCATGCGTCACATCAAAGTAAATGGGCAGCGCGACCCGCACCTTCCCCATAAAAAGGGATAACTGCGGGCGCATTGTTCCTTTTACCCTTCGCGCAACCCCAATCTCGGAAGCCTCCGTTCGCCTTCCTTTTCTTCCCCAAGCTTCGCTCTTGCTCGCCTCCGTTGCGTTCCCGCCGTCTTCTGTTTTGCCCCCCCTCCCCCAGCCGCCATGGCGCCAAAATCCACCAAGGTCAAGGGAGTGGCCAAGGATGCCGGAGCGGCGGAGCCGCCGGAGAGTGCGCTGGCGGTGCAGCGGACGCAGTCCGCCTTCTTCCCCTCGAAAATTGACGTATTCGAGCTTCGGGAAGCCTTCAAGCCCCTGTGGGGGGTGAAGACGGGGGGAGAGAAGTTGGGGCATCCATCCACACGCGTCATCCCCGCCAACTGCGCCGAGGCTGCCCCAAATCGGTACCCCTTCTTTGGCGACTATTTTTCCTGCGGTCTTTGTCCTCCCTTCTCCGATTTCTTCAGCGACATCATGCACACCTTTGGCTTCCGCCTCTTGGATTTTACCCCAAATGCTGTGGCGTGCATGGCCCTCTTCGCGCACCTCTGTGAGGGCTTCGCCGGGGTGCACCCCAACACGGCGCTCTTTCGCCATTACTTCTCCCCTCGAATCCAACCAGGGGGCGCCATCGCCGGTTGCATCACCTGGATCCCAAGGTCCAAGGGGGCGTATCCGGAGGGCCCCATGAAGGAGAGGTGGGAAGAATGGCGGGGCTGGTGGTGCTGGATCGAAGAGAAAGACCCGCCGGCGTTCTGCGAAATTCGCCGGGCGCCGCCGGTCCTCAGAAGGATTGGAGTGACATCGACGCCGATGACGAGAAGCTCACGATTGCCACTACCAGGATCCTCCGGCTCACCGAGGCCGGGCTCACCCTTGAGATGATCGGGGTGGACTTCGTCCGCCGCCGGATCACTCCGCTGCACAACAAGGGGAGGCTGGCCTGGCTCTTAACGAATCCTGCCGACATCATGCGGCTTCGCCCCGGCCTCGACCACAACTTCACAGTGATGGGGCATGCCCATTTCTGCCAGCGGCTCTTCCAGCTCATTGTGGGCCGCGGCGGCGAGGTCGAACGTACCGGCACGGTCGCGAGGGCCGCCACGAAGGCCGGCAAGGTCTTCAAGGGGCCTTTGTTCAAGCTGCCGGCGGGAGTGGTCCCGCTGTGCAATAATTCACGCCGGACCGAGATCATCGCGATGATGCTGGACTACAACACGCATGGCCCTGTCCCGAGCTGGAAGGAGCCGGAGGATGTCGAGGTGCATCAGTTCTTTGACACTCTGCACAAAGTATGCATCAACGCCGACGCCGAGCAGCTGCTCGCCCAGGACACCACCCAGGCGGAACTGGACTACATCGCCACCAGGGCGAGGGAGGCGCAGCTTGCCGAGGAGGCCAGCAGCACTGGTGGTGTGGAGGACAAGGCTGCGCCGGCCGCCAAGGAGGAGGAGCTCGCCCGTTGGGCGGCGGCTGCCGGGGAAGCCAGCAGCGCTGGCACCGAGGCTCCTCTGGTGGAAGACGCGGCCGGCGAATCATCGGAGGGGGAGGCCGGGGCTATTGACCCTCCGGCCACGGGGAGAGGCCGAGTCCTGCGGCGGGCCACTTCGGGCGAGCCGGTGCAGCCGTCAGGGCCGCGCGGCGGCCAAGGTCCTCGGAGGAGTCTGCGCGTCAGACGAGGGCCGCGACGGCGAAGAAGGTGGTGTAGGCCGCAGCGGCGAGGAAGAAGGCATCTACTTCTTCTTTGTCCAAGCACACGCAGACTCCGCCCTCCTGCCCTCCTCCGGCAGATGCCGATGCGGGGGTCACATTCGACTTTTGATCCCTCAGCCCGAGGAGGAAGAGGAAAACAGCAGAGAAGGAGGTGGACGACGAGTAAGTATCTGGTTTCTTCCCGTCATTTCTGTCTCCTCGATTTGTGTCTCTTGTCTTGACTTGTTCTCATCTTTGCAGGGACGCGGAGACACTGGCCCAAAGGGTGAAGAGGGCCAAGACCTCGGCGGGCGGCCAGCCCCCGGCTGGTACTTCAAGGGCGCCACTGGTGGTGTTGAGCAGCCCATACAGTGGCCCCCGGCACAGCCCCCAGCGTAAGTTCATTACCCGCCCCTCGTCGACATGTGTCAGGGCTACGATACTTTGGTGCTGACCTTGCCGGGTATGTAGGAGGAGAGCGGCAGTAGGAGGAGCCGCAGAGGGCTACTACCAACACGCCGCCCCATTGACCACGCCGCCCTGAGGGGCGTCCCCGAAAAGGGCGCCAAGCACCGAGCCAACGCACATGGAGGAGGAGGAGGAGAACTTGGGTGCTGGCGGCTTTGCCTCGGCGCCAAATGTTGGCGGGGAGGGGACTTCTTTTTCCCAGCCTGGGACTGGCGCTGGTAAGTCGCTCGCCTTTCGTCCCTGTTCCTTTTTGTTTCTAGCTCTTGGTCTTGGCCACGCCTCACTCCCTTCTTTGGCGTTCAGATTCCTCCTCGGTGAACGCAGAGGACATGGATGCCATCATCGAGGACGTCGCCAAGGCCGCCGAGGCCGATGCCGAGAAGATCACCGCCGAGGAGGCCGCTAAGGGCGCTGCTAAGGACGCCGCCAAGGGGCCTGCCGGGGAGGCCGGCAAGGCCGCCGCTGAGGAGGGCGGCAAGGGGCCTGCCGGGGAGGCCGGCAGGGCCGCCGCCGAGGAGGAGGAGGAGGTGGCTGATGACCGGCCTTCCTCCTCCGCTGCTTCTGGCTCCGGCAAGTACCTGAGGATGTGCGACGACTTGTTCGTCCACCTTCCAGGCACGTCGAGCACCAGGACACCCGTTGAGGGAGAGGTGTTCGACGACGAAGTGCTTGCCGCCGCCGGGCTTGAGGTCGTCGACGAGCCGAGCGTTCGTGGTGGCGGCTCGCAGGAAGAGCAGCTCCTCCACGCCATGGGCGCCAGCTTCCGGAAGCTCCAGGCGCTCCACCGCGCCCGTCTTGACAAGGCTAAGTCCAGGACGGCGATGGTGGAGAAGGCGGAGGCGGACCTCCAGGAGCGCGTTGCCCAGACGCAGGACTGGTTCCGCCAGGCTCACAAGGAGCTGAAGGCTGCCCAGGGCGAGCTGGCCAAGCATGACGTGGAGCTCACCATGAAGTTCGCCGACATCGAGAAGGCCCAAGAGACGGAGAAGAACTTGGCCACTGTCGCCGAAGCCGCCCGGACCCAGCACGGGGCCGCGCTGAACTCCCAGGAGGAGGACCTCATCGCGCGCGAGGAGAAGCTTGCCGCCATGCTTCGCGGCAAGGATTAAGAGGTGGGGAAGCTTGTCTTGCAGCGGACCCGTGAGCTGGAGTAGAGGCACCAAGAGGCGCTTGATGCCCAGACCCTGGTCCACGCTGGCAAGGTGAAGGAGCTGGAGGTAGAGCGGGACGGGCTAAAGAAGCAGGCCCTGAAGCTGTCCCAGGAGAAGGACACGCTCAATGGCGCTCTGACGGAGGTGCAGGTCGTGGCCATCAGCAAGGCCGGGGAGCTCTCCGAGGCCAACAAGTCCATCAAGGACCTCATGCTGAAGCTGGAGGGCCTCGAGGGGATGCTCACGGAGGCCAAAGCCCGGGAGGGCACCCTAGCCAAGGAGCTGGAGACCAAGAAGTAGCTGTAGAAGAACGAGGCCGCCGAGCATAAGGATTTCAAGGAGGGCGTGAACCGCTGGATCGGCCGCCTTGAGGACGTCGCCGGCAGGATCACCGTGTAGCTGGCTACCATGGGGATGCCAAGCGTGAGGTACGCCCCGGAGCGTAGCGGGACCACCAACGCCAAGCTGACCCTGTTCCTTGAGTGCATTCTCGGGGCCCTAGAGCAGCTTCACGCCAACCGGGCGGCCTCGCTGGCCAACGAGGCCTGGAGGCTTTGCCAGGGCGCCATGACCAAGGTTCTCACCAAGATGGCACACTGGTACCCCGACCTCGACTTTGACGCCGCGCTGGAGAGCTTGCCGAAGGATACTGACCTCGCGCCGCCCAGGGAGCGCATCAAGCCCATCATCAGCCGTGTCGGCGGAATTCTGAGGGTGGAGGGCCAGCGACGGGATTAGGCACCCCGTTTTTTATCATCGCTGCAGGTTCATGTCCAAGACAGTTTCCATCTTTAGTTAGAACCGCAGCAACAATTTGATGTAATATAACTTCTGCAGTAATCTTGATATTATGCATGTTATTTTCCCGTTCGATTTTTCGTTGTATGTCCACCCTACGTAACTGGGTAGGCTTGCCGGCGCGTAAACCCAGGGCGGCGTCTTGGGGACGGATCCCCATTGGCCTGCCGGGTGTGCTTGCTGCCGGGCGAACCACCTTACCGCCCTTAGCGCGACCGCCCGAACTGTCGAGCTTGACTCGAGCAGAGTCGGGAGCGTTGCCAAGTGCGGAAGGCTACCCCGCCACTCTCGACGCGGCCGCTTTGAGCTATTGAGCTGACTCGAAACAGAACAAGGGCGTTGTCAATCGCGGGAGGGCCCCTTCGCGTGCAGGTTTTCCACACATAGGCAAGATCTCCGAGGACGATAACCTTATGTATAAAAGGAAATAACTCAAGGCTCTGAATGACTTATCTTTTCTGTCGCCGCGCTGGCGTCCTTCGCGTTCGCAGGCGACGCCTTTTTCTCCTGGTCGTCTCCTTCTTGGGGGCCACGGCGATGAAGAACTGCTAGGCCAACTACTAGACCAGATTCTCACAATTGCGCCCCCTACCTGGCACGCCAAAGATGTCGGTGTGGAACGACACCTATGGGATCACGAGGATCCCTACTACGGTTGCCGGGGCGCAGGGTTGCGAGAAGAGCAGGATTAGTAATCAGCACAAGGATCGTTTACCCAGGTTCGGGTCGCGAAGATGCGTAAAACCCTAGTCCTGCTTTGGTGGGTGTATTTCAGAGAGTTCTTGAGCTCTCAAACTAGCTATGGTGGGGTGCCTGGTTCCAAAGAGCCGAATCCTTCTCCAGTATGCCATGGGCCTCCTTTTATAGTCGAAAGGGGCTGCCACAGTGGCATACTGGAGGTGGAAAGGCGTACAGTATTGCGAGCTTATCGCTCGTATTATAGGACAAGTCGCATTTAATGCGCTGCTGAGGTGTCCCCTACCTTTATCGGGGATGGGGGCGAGGCCTGTCCCGTCCGTCGCCGCTCCTCCTTGCAATGACACGCGCCCCGGCCAGTGACGCGTGCGGTGCCATGTAGGCAGGCAGGCAGCTGAGGTGGCGCGGTGGCAAGGCTTCTATGAAGATCTGCATGCCGCCACGCAAGCGCTTGCAGAGTTAGCCTGGAAGCTGCATATTGCCACGTAGGTGCCTGCCCAGCTGATTAGGCTGGCAGCTGCATGCGAACGGCGGTGGAAACTTGGTTGGTGCGGGCTGGCAGTAGCCCCGCTGGCGCCCTTGGCGAGGGCCTTGCCGAGTGGCCCGGCAAGGGCCTTGCCGTGGTGCGATGTCGTCCCCGGCAAGGATCTTGCCGGGGGTCTTGTGATTCCCCTCGGCAAGGATCTTGCCGAGGATCGCCGCCTTCTAATCCTCATCTGATCTTGAATATTCCTTGTCTTCACAAAGATCTGCATGCCACCACAGGGGTGCCTCCCGAGCCCTGGCCCAATGTGGCTGATGGTGTTGGGGACGTGGGCTCAAGGGTGGCTCGCCATGTTTGTGTTTCACGGGCCGCCCCCGGAAAGGGGCTTGCCTGGGCCGCTGAGGCTCCCCCGGCAAGGGTCTTGCTGGGGGACCTGCTCCGTCCCTCTGCTCTTTGTGGTCTTGGTCTTGGCGTTGCCCTGGCTGCCTCGGGCTTTGGTTTTACCTCGGTTCACCTCCCCTGCTCTGCTTGGTGTACAGGTAAAGGGGTACAAAGGTGCGCCCCTTCTTTTGTACACCGACACTGGAGGATTGACGGAGAGAAGATGCACGCGTCACCATAGAACGGCGACGGGAAACCCGTCGTGAATCTGATAGGCGCAATGGCCCAGACGTCAACGAGCCCGTGCCCAATGATGGCGGGTACCTACCATTTGAAGTTGGGTGCCCTGCCTTCACTCGCGAGCTACGGCAAGTCCGATGGCCATCTGCCCACGTTTTCGAGCCCGAGTTGCCAGAAAAATATGATGGAAAGTTGAACCCGACAGAGTTTTTGAGGATCTACACAATTGCTGTTCGAGTCGCCGGAGGAAGAGATGAGAAGGTGTTCACAATCTACTTCCCTTCGGCACTCAAGCCAAATGTGAGGTCATGGCTGATGCACCTACCAGGGAACTTCATTTCATCATGGGCTGACTTGTGCAATGATTTTGTTGGCGCCTTCACGTGCGGCCATCAAGAGCGTGGACGACCCAGCTATTTGCAAGTCCTTCTGCAGAAGGAAGGAGAGAGCTTGTGAAAGTATAAGCATAAGTTCAGTCGAGTGCACCACAACATTCCAGAGATACATCCAGCAGTTGTGATTGCCACGTTCCATTCGAACATGCGAACCGAAGGATACTTTCCAAGATGAGCGTTCGAGTGCCCAAGACCATCAATGAATTGTACACTTTGGCGGACAAGTGTGCTCGAGCTGAGGAAGGAAGGTCACTCCCTGGGGAGGAGGATGGCGTCGATGTCGATTCAGAGGATGGCGATGAAACCGCTAACCCGAAGAGGAGGAGCCGTAAGCACAATAAGAAACGCAGGGAGAAGTCAGTATTGGCTGTTGAGGACTCTGTCGATCTCGGCACCGGTAAGTGCTACCTCTTGAGCACTGCGTTGGTTTTCCCTTGAAGAGGAAAGGGTGATGCAGAAAAGTAGCGTAAGTATTTCCCTCTGTTTTTGAGAACCAAGGTATCAATCCAGTAGGAGGCCACGCTCAAGTCCCTTGCACCTACACAAACAAATAAAAACCTCGCAACCAACGCAATAAAGAGGGTTGTCAATCCCTTCACGGTCACTTACGAAAGTGAGATCTGATAGATATGATAAGATAATATTTCTGGTATTTTTTATAATAAAGATGCATAGTAAAATAAAAGACAATAAAAATAGCTAAGTGTTGGAAGATTAATATGATTGAAAATAGACCCGGGGGCCATAGGTTTCACTAGTGGCTTCTCTCAAGAGCATAAGTATTACGGTGGGTGAACAAATTACTGTTGAGCAATTGATAGAATTGAGCATAGTTATGAGAATATCTAGGTACGATCATGTATATAGGCATCACGTCCGGGACAAGTAGACCGACTCCAGCCTGCATCTAGTACTATTACTCCACACATCGACCGCTATCCAGCATGCATCTAGAGTATTAAGTTCATAAGAACAGAGTAACGCTTTAAGCAAGATGACATGATGTAGAGGGATAAACTTATGCAATATGATATAAACCCCATATTGGTATCCTCGATGGCAACAATACAATGCGTGCCTTGCTGCCCCTGCTGTCACTGGGAAAGGACACCGCAAGATTGAACCCAAAGCTAAGCACTTCTCCCATTGCAAGAAAGATCAATCTAGTAGGCCAAACCAAACTCATAATTCGAAGAGACTTGCAAACATAACCAATCATACATAAAAGAATTCAGAGGAGATTCAAATATTGTTCCTAGATAAACTTGATCATAAACCCACAATTCATCGGTCTCAACAAACACACCGCAAAAAGAAGATTACATCGAATAGATCTCCACGAGAATCGTGGAGAACTTTGTATTGAGATCCAAAGAGAGAGAAGAAGCCATCTAGCTAATAACTATGGACCCGAAGGTCTAAGGTAAACTACTCACACATCATCGGAGAGGCTATGGTGTTGATGTAGAAGCCCTCAGTGATCAATACCCCCTCCGACGGAGTGCCGGAAAAGGCCCCAAGATGGGATCTCACCGGTACAGAAGGTTGCGGCAGTAGAATTAGGTTTTTGTCTCCGTATCTGATAGTTTGGGGGTACGTAGGTATATATAGGAGGAAGAAGTACGTCGGTGGAGCAACGTGGGGCCCCACGAGGGTGGAGGGCGCGCCCACGGGGGGTAGGCGCGCCCCCTGCCTCATGCTCTCCTTGTTGCTTTCTTGACGTAGGGTCCAAGTCCTCTGGATCACGTTTGTTCTGAAAATCACGTTCCCGAAGGTTTCATTCCGTTTGATATTCTTTTTCTGCGAAACTCTGAAATAGGCAAAAAAATAGCAATTTGGGCTGGGCCTCCGGTTAATAGGTTAGTCCCAAAAATAATATAAAAGTGTATAATAAAGCCCATTAACATCCAAAACAGAATATAATATAGCATGGAACAATCAAAAATTATAGATACGTTGGAGACGTATCAAGCATCCCCAAGCTTAATTCCTGCTCGTCCTCGAGTAGGTAAATGATAAAAACAATTTTTTATGTGGAATGCTACTTAGCGTAATTTTCAATGTAATTCTCTTAATTGTGGTATGAATATTCAGATCTGAAAGATTCAAGACAAAAGTTTAATATTGACATAAAAAATAATAATACTTCAAGCATACTAACTAAGCAATTATGTCTTCTCAAAATAACATGGCCAAAGAAAGTTATCCCTACAAAATCATATAGTCTGGCTATGATCTATCTTCACCACACAAAGTATTTAAATCATGCACAACCCCGATGACAAGCCAAGAAATTGTTTCATACTTTTGGTATTCTCAAACTTTTTTCAATCTTCACGCAATACATGAGCGTGAGCCATGGACATAGCACTATATGTGGAATAGAATGGTGCTTGTGGAGAAGACAAAAAGGGAGAAGATAGTCTCACATTAACTAGGCGTATCAACGATCTATGGAGATGCCCATTAATAGATATCAATGTGAGTGAGTAGGGATTGCCATGCAACGGATGCACTAGAGCTATAAGTATATGAAAGCTCAACAAAAGAAACTAAGTGGGTGTGCATCCAACTCGCTTGCTCACGAAGACCTAGGGCATTTTTAGGAAGCCCATCATTGGAATATACAAGCCAAGTTCTATAATGAAATATTCCCACTAGTATATGAAAGTGATATCATAAGAGACTCTCTATCATGAAGATCATGGTGCTACTTTGAAGCACAAGTGTGGTAAAAGGATAGTAACATTGTCCCTTCTCTCTTTTTCTCTCATTTTTTTATTTGGGCCTTTTCTCGTTTTTTTATGGCCTCTTTTTTTAGTCCGGAGTCTCATCCCGACTTGTGGGGGAATCATAGTCTCCATCATCCTTTCCTCACTTGGGACAATGCTCTAAAAATGATGATCATCACACTTTTATTTACTTACAACTCAACAATTACAACTCAATGCTTAGAACAAAATATGACTCTATGTGAATGCCTCCGGTGGTGTACGGGGATATGCAATGAATCAAGAGTGACATGTATGAAAGAATTATGAATGGTGGCTTTGCCACTAATACGATGTCAACTACATGATCATGCGAAGCAATATGACAATGATGGAGCGTGTCATAGTAAACAGAATGGTGGTAAGTTGCATGGCAATATATCTCGGAATGGCTATGGAAATGCCATAATAGGTAGGTATGGTGGCTGTTTTGAGGAAGGTATATGGTGGGTGTAAGATACCGGCGAAAAGTGCGCGGTATTAGAGAGGCTAGCAATGGTGGAAGGAAGAGAGTGCGTATAATCCATGGACTCAACATTAGTCATAAAGAACTCATATATTTATTGCAAAAATCTACAAGTTATCAAAGCAAAGTATTACGCGCATGCTCGTAGGGGGATAGATTGGTAGGAAAAGACCATCACTCGTCCCCGACCGGCACTCATAAGGAAGACAATAAATAAATAAATCATGCTCCGACTTCATCACATAACGGTTCACCATACGTGCATGCTACGGGAATCACAAACTTTAACACAAGTATTCCTCAAATCCACAACTACTCAACTATCATGACTCTAATATCACCATCTTTATATCTCAAAACAATTATCAAGCATAAAACTTCTCATAGGATTCAACACACTCATAAGATTTTTTTTACTAATCTTGGATGCCTATTACTTTAGGACTAATTTCTCAATTTAAGCAAATTACCATGCTGTTTTGTAGGACCCTCAAAATAATATAAGTGAAGCATGAGAGAACAATAGTTTCTATAAAACAAATCCACCACCGTGCTCTAAAAATATAAGTGAAGCACTAGAGCAAAAACTATATAGCTCAAAAGATATAAGTGAAGCACATAGAGTATTCTAACAAATTCCGAATCATGTGTGTCTCTCTCAAAAGGTGTGTACAGCAAGGATGATTGTGGCAAACTAACAAATAAAGACTCAAATCATACAAGACGCTCCAAGCAAAACACATATCATGTGGTGAATAAATATATAGCTCCAAGTAAAGTTACCGATGGAAGTAGACGAAACAGGGGATGCCTTCCGGGGGATCCCCAAGCTTTGGATTTTTGGTGTCCTTAGATTATCCTGGGGTGCCATGGGCATCCCCAAGCTTAGGCTCTTGCCACTCCTTGTTCCATAATACATCAAATCTTTCACCCAAAACTTGAAAACTTCACAACACAAAACTTAGCAGAAAATCTCGTGAGCTCCGTTAGCGAAAGAAACCAAAACACCACTTCAAGGTAATGTAATGAACACATTCTTTATTTATATGGGTGTTAAACCTACTGTATTCCAACTTCTCTATGGTTTATAAACTATTTTATTATCCATAGATTCATCAAAATAAGCAAACAACACACGAAAACAGAATCTGTCAAAAACAAAACAGTCTGTAGTAATCTGTAACTAACACAAACTTCTGGAACTCAGAAATATCTACCAAAATAGGACGACATAGAAATTTTTTTATTGATCTACTGCAATTGGAATCAGTATTTTATCACGTTCTGGTGATTTTTAACAATTGTTTTCGTGAACAGAAAGTTTCTGGAATTTTCAGCAAGATCAAATAACTATTAACCAAGAAGATCCTATAGGTTTCACTTGGCAGAAACACTAATTAAAACATAAAAACACATCTAACCAGAAGCTAGATGGATTATTTATTACATAACAACAAGGAAAAATATTGGGTTATCTCCCAACAAGCGCTTTTCTTTCAAGCCTTTTAGCTAGACATTGATAATTTTAATGATGCTCACATGAAAGACAAGAATTGAAGCACAAAGAGAGCATCATAAAACATGTGACAAACACATCTAAGTCTAACATACTTCCTATGCATAGGCATATTATAAGTAAACAAATTTGCAAGGCAACAAAAACTCGCATATGCAAGGAAGAAGAAAGTGACGATAGCAATCTCAACATGACGAGAGGTAATTTAGTAAGATAAAAATTTCTACAACCAAATTTTCCTCTTTCATAATAATTACATGTAGGATCATAAGAAAATACAACAAAATAGCTATCATATAACATATTCTCTTCGTGATCCACATGCAAGCAAAGTTGACACTCTTTCGAAATAGTGGGATTAACATTAACTAAAGTCATGACCTCTCCAAACCCACTTTTATCAAAAATTTCATAAGATTGAACATTCTCCAAATATGTGGGATCTAAAGTTGACACTCTTCCAAACCCACTTTCAATAACATTTCAAACACTATTATCAATCCCATATTCATCATGGGGCTTAAATAAATTTTCAAGATCATAAGAAGAACTATCACCCCAATCATGATCATTGCAACAAGTAGAGGACATAGCAAAACTAGCATCCCCAAGCTTAGGGTTTTGCATATTTTTAGCACAACTGAGATCAATAGAATTTATAGTAAAATCATTGCAATCATCTTTTCATTCAAAGATCTATCGTGAATCGCTTCATAAAGTACATCATCAAAATTTTCAAATCCACGAATTTCAAGCAAAACCTCATAAAGATAATCTAGTGCACTCAATTCACTAGCAATAGGTTCATCATAATTGGATCTCTTAAAGAGATTAGCAAGTGGATGAGGATCCATAAACTTTTAGCAATCAAAGATGCAAGCAAAAAGAAGGTACATGGTAACACAAGCAAAGAAAAGATCGAACAGAAGAAGGGCGAATAAAACGGCAAAGGTGAAGTGGGGGAGAGGAAAACAAGAGGCAAATGGCAAATAATGTAATGCGGGAGATAAGAGTTTGTGATGGGTACTTGGTATGTTGACTTTTGCGTAGACTCCCCGGCAACGGCGCCAGAAATCCTTCTTGCTACCTCTTGAGCACTGCGTTGGTTTTCCTTTGAAGAGGAAAGGGTGATGCAACAAAGTAGCGTAAGTATTTCCCTCAGTTTTTGTGAACCAAGGTATCAATCCAGTAGGAGGCCACGCTCAAGTCCCTCGCACCTACACAAACAAATAAAAACCTCGCAACCAACGCAATAAAGGGGTTGTCAATCCCTTCACGGTCACTTACGAAAGTGAGATCTGATAGATATGATAAGATAATATTTTTGGTATTTTTATAATAAAGATGCAAAGTAAAATATAAAACAATAAAAATAGCTAAGTGTTGGAAGATTAATATGATGGAAAATAGACCCGGGGGCCATAGGTTTCACTAGTGGCTTCTCTCAAGAGCATAAGTATTACGGTGGGTGAACAAATTACTGTTGAGCAATTAATAGAATTGAGCATAGTTCTGAGAATATCTAGGTATGATCATGTATATAGGCATCACATCCGTGACAAGTAGACCGACTCCTGCCTGCATCTACTACTATTACTCCACACATCGACCGCTATCCAGCATGCATCTAGAGTATTAAGTTCATAAGAACAGAGTAACGCTTTAAGCAAGATGACATGATGTAGAGGGATAAACTCATCCAATATGACATAAACCCCATCTTGTTATCCTCGATGGCAACAATACAATACGTGCCTTTCTGCCCCTGCTGTCACTGGGAAAGGACACCGCAAGATTGAACCCAAAGCTAAGCACTTCTCCCATTGCAAGAAAGATCAATCTAGTAGGCCAAACCAAACTGATAATTCGAAGAGACTTGCAAACATAACCAATCATACATGAAAGAATTCAGAGGAGATTCAAATATTGTTCATAGATAAACTTGATCATAAACCCACAATTCATCGGTCTCAACAAAGACACCGCAAAAACAAGATTACATCGAATAGATCTCCACGGGAATCGTGGAGAACTTTGTATTGAGATCCAAAGAGAGAGAAGAAGCCATCTAGCTAATCACTATGGACCGGAAGGTCTCAGGTAAACTACTCACACATCATCGGAGAGGCTATGGTGTTGATGTAGAAGCCCTCCGTGATCAATGCCCCCTCCGGCGGAGCGCCGGAAAAGGCCCCAAGATGGGATCTCATGGGTACAGAAGGTTGCGGCGATGGAATTAGGTTTTTGGCTCCGTATCTGATAGTTTGGGGGTACGTAGGTATATATAGGAGAAAGAAGTACGTTAGTGGAGCAACGTGGGCCCCACGAGGGTCGAGGGCGCGCCCCCTGCCTTGGGCTCTCCTGGTTGCTTTCTTGACGTAGGGTCCAAGTCCTCTGGATCACGTTTGTTCCGAAAATCACGTTCCCGAAGGTTTCATTCCGTTTGGACTCCGTTTGATATTCTTTTTCTGCGAAACTCTGAAATAGGCAAAAAAACAACAATTTGGGCTAGGCCTTCGGTTAATATGTTAGTCCCAAAAATAATATAAAAGTGTATAATAAAGCCCATTAACATCCAAAACAGAATATAATATAGCATGGAACAATAAAAAATTATAGATACATTGGAGACGTATCAGTAAGAAGGCCAAAACCAAATTCCCCGGCAAGGAAGCTGCCGTGTGCACTGATTGGTGGGAGGCTGTGGTAGTAGAGAAAGCTGGACAGTCCGACGGGCCGTACTGCAAGATCCACCGCACTAAAGGGCATAACCTCCAAGAATGCCACCAAGTTGAGCAGCTTGTTAAGAAACAGAAGGCCGAGTATGAGAAGCGTGATAAGGAAATAGACTAGGAAGGTGCTGCCGAGAAGGGTCGTGGTGGCAGAGGAGGCCGCCAGGGCAAGGCGCTGCAGAAAAAGGAAAAGCCAGCTAGAGGCCGAGAGAAGAAAGAAGGGGACGAGGCCAGTGATGAAGGGGATGAGGAAGAAACCAGCGAGCAAGAGTTCCAGAAAGCAACTAAAGCCATGTGCATTGATGGAGGTGCGTCCCTGCACCCTCTCACCGCCAACTCAAGCAGTGGGAACGAGAGGTCGATTCCATGTGCATAGATTCTCTAAAGTCGCTCAAGTGGCCCCGCACGCCTATCATCTTTGACGAAGAGAATCACCCGGACCGTACCACTGCGGTTGGGTGTTTGTGGTTGTTGGTCCCACCAACAATATACGACCTCAAGGTCACAAAGATGCTAGTAGACGGTGCGGCTGGGCTGAATTTAATTTCTCCCAAAGTAGTCAGCAAGCTGCAGATCCCTGATGAGGAGCTCAAGGTTACCGGCACGTTCCAAGGAATCAACCCCGGCAGGAGCCGGCCTAAGGGAAAGATTATGTTGCTGGTAACATTTGATGGAGAACTGAACTACCAGAAACAAAGGATTCTCTTTGACTTTGTCGAACTCACTTTGCCATATAATGGGATTCTTGGCCATCCAGCTCTGGCAAAATTCATGGCAGCCTCCCACTATGCCTACAATACATTGAAGATGCTAGGGCCGATGGGCGTCATTTCCATCCTATCGGACAAGAAAGATGCAATTATATGCGTGGACAAGATGTACCGAGATGCGGTAGCTGCTAAGGCTACAGAAGCCGCAACTCCCGCCAAAGAAACAAAGAAGGGAAAGAAAGCTAATAAGGATGCCGGCAAGGAGTCCGGGAAGCGCGCCTCTCTAGAGTGTGTTGTCCCTGTTGATGACCTGCCAAAGAGTTCCACTAGCACAAGATCCAAGGTTGCTTCGCCTGCTGTGAAGAAAGTCCCAGCAAGGCAGGATGGCCTTGACGGTACGTTCACCATTAGCGCCACCCTTGATGACAAATAGGAAAGCGTGCTCGTTGCCTTCTTGCGGGCGAATGTCGATGTGTTTGCTTGTGAACCATCTGACATCCCCGGCGTTCCCAGGGAGTTAATCGAGCACCACCTTGCTATCTGTCCTCATGCTCAGCCGTCAAGCAAAAGTCACAAAGCAAGCTTTGGAACGGCAAAAGTTCATTGCCGAGGAGATTAAGAAGCTTGAAGCAGCTGGGTTGGTCAGAGGGGTGCTGCATTTAACATGGTTGGGAAATCTGGTGGTAGTGTGCAAGGGAAATGGGAAATGGAGGCTTTGCATTGACTTCACAAACCTGAACAAGGCCAGCCTGAAGGACCCTTTCCCCTTGTCGTGCAATGACCGGATCGTGGATTCCATCTCCGGGTGTGATCTGCTTTCCTTTTTTGATGCATACTCTGGGTACCATCAGATATTTATGTCCAAGGAAGACGAAGAGAAAACCGCATTCATAACCCCATGTGGCACATACTGCTTTGTGCGAATGCCTTTTGGGTTAAAGAGCACTGGATCCACTTTTGCAAGAGCTGTACAAATTTTGAGCCTCAGCTGCACAGGAATGTAGAAGCTTACATCGATGATATAGTGTTCAAGACCAAGGATAGATCAACGCTCATTCAAGATTTAGAAGAGACCTTTGCAAACTTGCACAAGATCAATTTGAAGCTAAAACCTGAGAAGTGTGTGTTTGGTGTGCCCTCCAGCAAGCTCCTTGGTTTCTTTGTATCCCAGTGGGGGATAGAGGCCAACCCAAACAGGATGAGAGAAATCGAGAAGATCAAAGCACCCAAGACCGTTAAAGATGTGTGGCGTTTGACTGGGTGCGTTGTCGCGCTAAGTAGGTTCATTTCCAAGTCTGCCGAGCGGGCCTTGCCTTTCTTCAAAATCTTGGAGAAAGCAGGACCTATGAAGTGGATCCCGGAGGCACAAGCAGCGCTGCAAGACCTAAAAACGTACCTTTCCTCTGCTCCCACCCTAGTTTCTCGAAACCAAGAGCCGTTGTTCCTATATTTGGCGGCAATGAATCAAGTGGTTAGTGCAGGACTGGTGGCACAGCGAGAAGTGGATGAAGAGGTAGCTGCAGCAACTATCCCCTCCGGAGGTGAAGCTGAGCTAGTCGCGGCAGTTCCAACACCGCAGCAAGGAAGAAAGTGGTGCAACGGCCAGTGTACTTTGTCAGCTCTCTGTTACAGGGGGCTAGGTCAAGGTACTCTGGGGTGCAAAAGCTCATCTTCCGCCTTGTCATGACTTCGAGGAAATTGCGCCACTACTTCTAAGCCCATGAGATCACGGTTGTTACCCGTTTTCCACTCCAGCGCATACTGAGGAACCCCGAAGCCACTGGCGGGATAGTTGACTTGGCCCTGGAGTTGTCCAGCTTTGGCCTGAAGTACGAAAGTACCTCAACCATTCAGAGCAGAGCGTTGGCAGAGTTCATTATGGAATGGACACCTACTCCAAATGAAGAAGTACAAGAGGCAATTATCCCCGGCAAGGAAGCACTGCAGGAGTGGATTATGTATTCTGATGGTGCTTTCTCATTGCAGGGCACTGGAGCTGACGTGCTTCTTCTTGCGCCCATCGGAGAGCATCTCAAGTTCGTGGTTCAAATGCACTTTCCTCGGGAGAAAGCCACCAACAATACTACTGAATATGAAGGGCTCCTTGCCGGGCTCAGAATTGCGGTTTAGTTGGGAATCAAGAAGTTGATCATCCGCGGAAATTCGTAGCTCATGGTGAGGCAATAATAAGGATTATTAGAGTCCGTTGATGGAGGCATATGTGGATGAGTTCAGGAGGCTGAAAGAACACTTTGATGGGCTGCAAGCAGAACACGTGTCACGTGCGGAGAACCACATCGCTGATCACCTGTCAAAGTGTGCGGCACAAAATCTCCGTGTGGAACCAGGGACTTTTGTCCTCCACCTAACCCAACCATCAGTGTCCCCTTAAATGATGGCCAGGAAGAGGAAACAGTTGGACTCCGATAAGTATCTCCCGGCAGGGCTCCCTGAAGCTGCCGGTAGAAAGGTTGCCAGGAACGACTCCACTTCGGTTGGTGAGCAGCACCCTTCCATAGAGCCGAAGGTTCTTGCAGTCGAGGGAAGCGCTCCCACGAACGAGGAGGTGCCTTTGGTCCTTGTTGTTGAGCCATGGGCTCCATCCTGGGCGCGGCACATAGTCCACTACCTTCAACTGGAGAACTTCCCGAAGAACAAGAAGAAGCTGAAAGAGTAGCCCGACGGTCCAATATGTATCAGTTTGTAGATGACACTCTTTACAGAAGAAGGAAAAATGGGGTGATAGTGAAGTGCATCTGCCGGGAAGATGGGCTGGAACTGTTAGCAGAGATACACAAGGGCACATGCGGTTCTCACATTGAATCAAGGGCCTTGGTTGGAAAAGGTTTCCGACAAGGTTTCTATTGGCCCACAGCCCTCCAAGATGCAATTGAACTAGACATCAAGTGTGAAGCCTGCCAGTTCCACACTAATAACGTCCATCAACCAGCTCAAGTACTACAGATGATCCCTTTATCCTGGCCAATTTTGTTGTGGGGGCTCGACATCCTGGGCCCCTTATCCCGTGCTACCGGGGGCTTTGAATTCTTGTACGTCGCCATCGACAAGTTTACAAAGTGGCTGGAAGTGTAACTAGTGAGGAAGGTGACCGCTCAGTCAGCTATCAACACTACAAAAAAAGACACGGGAGGGATGAAATTTTTTTTATGTCATGCTTATGACACTTCTATGACGGCAATTATGACAAAACCCGGTATCATCATAGACATGGTGGGCTCGTACTTCTATGAAAAAAATCATGAGAGAAAATGAGCTTCTCGTCCTGGGCGGGCCGGAGAAGCACCTGCATGACATTCTTTGGGCCTTCCATGAAGGAAAAATCGTGGTAGAAGCGAGGGCGAGGAAAATTTTGGGGAGTTCCTAGTTACGGTGGGTGGTCGGGGCCGAGGGATGCACAATGGGATTGCGCGTTTCTCTCGTACACTTACGCGCGTGGGTGCGAGGAGTTGGGCTCTAACTGAACCCGAGCGAGGTGTTCGCTTACTGAACCCGAGCGATTGCACTGTCTACGCATTACTAAACCCGAGCGATCGATCGATCCCTGGCTGTTAACTGAACCCGATCGAGTGATTCCTTCGCTACTGCTGCTCACTAAAGCTGATCGAACCTGCTGCCTCTTCATGAACCGTGAGCGTTGTTGGGGGTTGGATGAACAGGACCCCGTGGTAATAGAGGCCGTTGCCCCTGGATGAACAGGACCCCGATCGAGACGGTTGGGGGTGGATGAACATGACCCCGTGGAGGGCTGGTTGAATAGTGGCCGGTGGAGGCTGGATGAACAGGAGCCCGTGGATGAACAGTAGCTGCTGGAGGCAGGAGGGAGACGCCATGGACGAACAGTCGCAGGTGGAGGCTGGAGGAGATCGATGGTGGATGAACATTAGCTCGTGGAGGCTGGAGCAAGGCAGTAGACGGTGGATGAACAGTAGCCCGTGGAGTCCAGTTTTATGGTACGCCACACATCTCCCGATGAACATGAGCCCGTTTCGACTGTAGGAGGTCGAATAGAAGTCTGTTTACTCCGTTTTGCGGTACGCCACACCCCTCCCGGTCAATGTGACCCGTTTCGATCATGGGAGGTCGAAGATAAGTCCATTTCCTCTATTTTGCGGTATGCCACACCCCTCCCGATGAACAGGATCCCATTTCGACCGTAGGCGTTCGAACAGAAGATCGTTACCTCCGTTCTATGGAACGCCAAGCCTTGTTTCGACTGTTCCATCCAAGCCGCTTGGCTCCCGAAGAACATGACGTGTTCTATTGGCTCCCAATGAACACGACACAGTTTCTCCGTTCAACCTAGCCGGTTGGCTGCTGATGTACAGGACGCATTTCGTTACCTCCCAATGAACACGACGTAGTTTCTCCGTTCCGACCGAGCCGGTTGGCTACCGATGAACAGGACGCCGTCATTGTACGCGTTCAAGACCCCACCCATATGTTCGTACATAGACGTTTACTTTATTGCAGCTTGGCTGTACGTACATGTACACGATATAGAAGGGACTGCGTGACATGCTACGTCCGCGCCTCTACTACGAGACTTGCCGCTCCTTACTCGGTCATGGTTCATCGCTGCAGAGAGACCGATCGACCAGTATGTACGTACACGTTCGCTACCAGACAGACAACCCTACGTACGGTTCGACCGGGTGGGTCCTAGCTGTCAGGGAGGATAAGGAGGCACTTCCTTGCGTGCGAAGATGTAGCTGGTGGGTCCCAACTGTAAGTGGCAGGAATAAGGAGGCACTTCCTTCCGTGCAAAGATATTGTCGGATTTCGGGTTCCAGCAAAACCCTTGAGGTTCAAACACTGGGGTGCGCGCGAAGATTTCCCCCTGCTTAATCACGCCCTCAACCTTGCCACAATCTCAAAGCCTAGCTTGACGAACTCGCAACACAAGAGACAAGAGATTTATACTGGTTCGGGCAACCGTTGTGGTGTACTACCCTACTCTAGTGTGGTGTGGTGGATTGCCTCTCGGGCTGAGGATGAACAGAACAAGGGGAAGAACAACCTCCTAAGGTGAGGTGTTCTTGTGCTTGGTGAGTGTGAGGATGATCTGAATCCGTTTTTCCTACTGTGGTGGCTAGTCCTATTTATAGAGGCCATGGTCCTCTTCCCAAATATTGAGTGGGGAGGGAGCCAACAACGGCCGATTTGAAGGGGGGCAGCTAGTACAAGCTATCCTGACTAAAGGTGGTCTTCGCCTGCCAAAGGCTTTGGTGGCGACGCCGTCTTGGGCTCCACGGGGACCTCTGTCCTGCCGTCCTGCTGGTCTTGGTCTCGTTGCATGGATATGGAAACCTTTGCCTGATGCCTCGGTACTCCTCGCCTACGCTTGCCTCCTTAGCACCAAAGAGGAAACGAGGACACTGTGCGCGCTGGCGCCCGCCTGGTCTCGGTCGTCATGGCTTACGTCATTGGAACCTCGCGAGGTTCGTCTTGCCTTGATCTCTCTACACCCCGCGAGCCAGCCTGGTGAGGACGCCCCCGAGGAGGTCTTGTGTTGTCAGTCTCCCTAGGCTTGGACCCTCGCGAGGGTCCTAAGTGTTAGCTGGTGAAGACGGGTCGTACTCGGCCACGAGCGAGCCACGCCGTGGGCCGCAGGCAGGCAAGTCAGGGGACCCCCGTTCCCAAAACGCCGACAGTAGCCCTCGGGCCCAAGGCACGCTCGGACTTGGCTTCGAGGCGAAGCCAAAGTGCATGTGCGGAGCGCCGCGGGCCCCAACATTCTGCGGCCTTGGTCGACGCGTGGCGACTGATTGGACATGGGCGGCCCCGCTTCCCCACGCAGCCTTGAAATCTGCCAGGCTAGGCAGGCATGGCATCCTACACAGTTATTCCCCCACTGCTGGCAACGCATTCCCCAACTTCTCCGCTTCCTCGTACCTCTCCTTCCTCTTCCAATCCGACTCGAGCTAAGTCCTCTCAATCGCCATGGCACCGAACCGGACGGAGAAAGGGAAGAAGCCCATGTCCTCAGCCAGCCCACCTTAGGTCGTCGAGCCCGCCGTCGGCCGATCGCGGGTGCTCAACCAGGAGGCCATGGATAAGGTCCGCCCTGCGCTCGCTACCAGCTTCAATGAATACGGAGGGATGGTGGCCTCGCCTGCGTCCCGAACCACCATTGATAGGACGTCCACCAAGGTCCAGTTCTTCGTCGACGCCCTATGGGCTGGCCTGGTTCCTCCCTTCTCCACCTTCTTCGATGCCGTGCTCTCCCATTACCAGATCCATACGCTGCACCTTGATCCCCAATGTGTCGCCCTTCTCACCATCTTCGCCTTCGTCTGCGAGGCTATGGTGGGCATTTCTCCTTCTGTGGCCCTCTTGCACCATTTCTTCGCGCCGCACCTGACCAACCCCCGGCAGTGCTCGGGGTGCCTGAGCTTCCAGGCCGTGGCGGCGACAGCCGGCTCGGAGATTGACTTTGATCTCCCGCCGTCTACAAGCGAGTTTCGGATGCGGTGGGTGTATGTTGATGTCGGAGTACTCAGCCCCCTGCTCTCGGCTCCGTCGTCCCCCACCGTCCCTAGCTCCGGCTGGGGCCACGAGGAGCTCGTGAGCTCCCATCTCACTTTTGTCTGGTTCCGGCTGAGGAGGCTGAAGGATCATGGTGTGACCACGCCCAAGGTGATGAAGGAGTTCCTCCGGCGCTGCATCGCCCCACTCTAGCGGCATTCCCAACCGATGTGGGCCCTGTCAGGCTACCAGGATCGCATGAGGTTTCAGGAGTCGGGGCTTCCGGCCGAGGCACGAAGGACGGTGCTCGAAATCTTGGCCGGTGACCCCTCGCCGGGTGATTTGTCGCAGGGGGGTTCTTGCTTGTACAACTGCTCGAACAGGGTGGAGTTCACGGGGCAGATGCCCCCCTTCGACGAATGGGGGCTGCGCCCAGTCGGCCTAGTGGGGCCTCGTGAGAATCCCGTCACCGTGGTTCCTCTCCTTGTCGTCGGCGCCGAGCTTGCCCCAAGAGTGTACGCAGGGAGACAAGCACCGCTAGAGGCCGGGGGCGCGGGTGCCGAGGTGTCGATCCGCCTAAGGCTCCCGAGGCGTCATCCTTGGGAATCTGTGACTCTCATCCTCGGGCGGCAGCTGAGGGGGTGACGCAGCCCAGTGCTCCTGAGGCCGAAGCTCCTGAGGCCTCCGCTGGTCGTCACGAGCAGAGCCCGACAGCTCTCTCCAACCCGGCGCTCCTGAGGTCGTCTCCTTGGGTGCTTCGCCAGTCGTGCTCCACGCTGGTCACCACGTGCAACGCTTGGGCCGGTTCCGCGTGGACTTCACGGCGCTTCGTAAGAGGAAGGGGTCTCCAAGCTGCAGCAGTGGCACTGTACGGCCGTTGAAACATAGGAAGTACATCACCATAGATGAGTAAGTACCTTATTTTTGTAATTCCTCGGGTGCTGCTTCCCTTCCCGACGGTGGCTCTTCAGGATCCCTTCCACCAAGGTCGTGGAGTCTCCTGAGGAGCAAACTCCTCCTGCCTCAACTTCCTCACTAGCCTTGAGTGCCCCAAGCCGGTGCGCCGCCTCCGGCGCAGGGTCGGCTAGCGAAGCAAGTCTGCCTGCAACGCGCCTCGAGCCCATGCCCTTGCTATCTCTCCTCCGCGGCCTTGCTTGGAGTGCGGCCGGCGTACCAAGGGCTCCTCCTCTGGTCGTGGATGGCAGCTGGATGGCTTCGATCTTGGGCCCCCCTTCAACCAGCGGGTCTACGCCTACCCGGGCCCCTCGCGGGGCCTGGCCAACGACCGAGGGGGCGCCAGCCCCTAGCCCCCTACTGAGAGGGGGTGAGCGGCTTCGGACCCCGTCGGCAACCCCCGTGGCGGAGGATGAAATCGGCCGCGCACTTAAGGCTGCGTACGAACGAAGCGTCGTCCGCCACAAGATTTTCCAGGAGGCGATGGGCGCGATGAACCGGCTCGGTGGGGAACTCGTGGACGTAGACGTAGACACGCGCCTTGAGGCCGAGGGCCTTCGGCTGATGGAGGAGCGGCATAAACTGAAGGTGGCCATCAACCTCGGGCGCCACCAGTGCATGCTTGACAATGCGAAGGGTGGGGCGTCTCTTGCGACCTCACGCAAGGCCTGCTCCCGAGCCTTGGAAGAAGCCCGGGAAGCCGACCACCACTGCGAGATCGCGGAGATACACGTGTGGGAGCTCCAGGCCTGGAGCGCCTCCTTGGAGCAGCAGGTAGAGGCGCGCCAAGCCGCCCTTGCGTCGATGAGGGGGGATGCCTGCCGAGGAGGATGAGATCCTGAAGCACAAAGAAGCGTTGGCGCTGGAAGCCATGGAGCGCAGCCTTGAGCTTGAGCGGCTGGAGACAAGGGAGCGCCAAGTCGCTCTAGCGGAGGATGCCATCGGCGCGCGCGAGGCCCGGGCCTAGGAGGATGCCGACCACCGCATGGCCGAGGCTCGCGCGGATCTTGTGGGCAGGTACGACCTGAAGCTGAACCTCGTAGCGGCCGAGACCGCGGGCAGGACTGCTGCCCTCAAGTCCCGGCTAACTGAGGCGGAACGGCGCGAGGAGGCCACCGCAGCCGCCCTGGCCTCGGTGTAGGCTGAGCTGGCCTCTGCCCGCGCCGAGCTGCCTCCTCTTCAGCAGCGGGTCGCCAACGCCGAGTCCATCGCGCAGCAGAACAGGGAGGAAGTGCTTCAACGACGGATGTTGGAGCGCTTGGACGCCCCATGCTCGAGGGCTTTAGGAACAGGGCCAACGCGGCGCTCGGCCACAGCCGCGATGAAAATGCCCCTCATCCCCACGCGAATGACTACGCCAGCCACCTCTACTTCTTCACCAACGTGGTGACGCGCCTAGAGAATCGTTCCGAGAGAGCTCGTTAGCTTGTTGAAGAGAGGAGCCGTGGCCTGCTCGGGCACGCATTCTCCCGCGTCTTCAGCCATCTCGAAAACACCTACCCCAACTTTGACTTTGATGCCGCCATTGCTCCCGTACCCGAGGCCATCCGAGGTGACCTGGCGCGATGGATGGAAGACAATGTGGACACGCTGATCAGGGCCTTCGCTTCTGATGACGATGCGGTGGTAGTCACAGCGGGCGAAGGCGACGTGGTCGACGACGGCGACGGCGGCACCGGTGACGGTGACGGGGACGCCAACGACGGCGACAGCGACGCTAGTGACGCGTCTGAAGGCGACCCAGGGGACGCTGTGAGCGACTTGTTCGATTGAACCCGTACTTCCCTGTTGTTTATCCTGCATGCTAAAACTCGGGCACGGCCCTGGAGGTTGTAAGAGCATTTTGGGAGGGGAAGCCCCTCATGTAAACAGATTGATGTCTCTATTTCTTAGGCTGGGCTGAATATATGTCTTCATGAACCCGCGACCCCTGCGGCGAGTTCGCTGTTGTAATTTACCTTAGCCCGAAAAGGCCCCGAACAGGCCCGTGAGGCCGCGAGCTTTTGAGGGGCCTGTGAGGAGCCTGCCGATCCGTCCGAGGGGGCCTCGCGAGAAGCAAGCGCAAGTCATGGTAGGGCATGCGTGCAATGTCAGCGTGCTACGCCCAGCCCCCGCTCGCGAGGGGCTTGCGAGGAGGAGGCAGCAGGCACAAACTCTGAATTAAGGCAGGACCCAAATTGCAAGAAATCGTACGAACGAGAAAAGGCACCCCCCGCGCACATCAACGAAAATTCAACTTCAACTTAAATCCAAAGCTAGAAAGCAGGGCTACAGAAAAGAGAGTAAAAAGCAAATGGCCGCATCCGGCACCTAGCCTAGTCTTCTTGTCTTCTCACCAGCGCGGAGCTAAGTGTTGCCACTAGGACGTGGGAGGGAGCCCCCGAGGCCCGAGGGCGGCACTCCTGAGACTCCGGGGCGTGTAAAGCCCCACTCATTATTACGTGAGAGTGTCACGAGCGGAGACCTTCACAGGGTTGAGCCTTACTTCATATCGCCAGATGAGGGCCCCGCCTTGCGCCGCCCTCGACCACCATTGGGGGCGTCCGGAAACCAGGACGTCACCAAGGGGCAAAGGGGACGCCAGCGACGCCCTCAGCGACCACGGGTCCTCTGCCAGGGGAAGGCTCTCCAGCGCCTCCCCGGCAGAGGGCTTACCTCCGGGGGACGCCCTGCTCCACGTGGCGCAGGGAAGGGCCTTGCTCCCGGCCCCTCTCCTACAGCCCCCAGTGCGCTCCCCGTGGCGGGAGGGAGGCTGTTGAGCTGGGGCCGCCATCCGCTATTGTGACCTGATCCTCCTGCAACCCATGGTTAGCGTATGCTTGCTCCTAAGAGACTAGTGGTACCCTGTAGCTGTTGTCGCCGGCGTGGTTGCTGAGGCTCCCGAGAGGCTCCTGGAAGGTCTCAACTTCTAGCACCTCCTCCTCCCAGCCCGGCTCGAGGAACGAGCTGGGGTCGTCTTCCAGCGCATACTCCTGGTCCACCATGCGGGGCACGTAGGCCTCTGAGGCCGTCGCCTTGAAGACCTTGCCATAATGCCCCACGCTCCACGTTGCCCGGCCCAGCGCACCGCCCTGAGGATGGTAGGGCGGTATCCCGCCGGGCCGTAGGTGGCAATGCTCGTACCCACGCTTATTGGGGGTGGCGCGGGTGCGATTGGGCGTCCGGTGCCGTTGGTCACGCCGGCGTCGAGGAAGCCCAAGGGTGCGCCTGGGGGCACGCGGGCGCGGCGAGGCCTCCCATGCGATCCGACCGCGGCCTGAGGTGCAAGCAGGGAGCAGAAGGGTGGTGCTCCCGAGGCCGCGGCATCCAGGAGCTCGGCAACGCGCTCCAGCAACGCATCCCGGCCGCTCTCCATCAGCCGACATTGCAGCAGCTCCCGAGCCACCGGGAGCGCGGCCCTCATGTTTGCTTGTTCCTCTCGGGTGTGCGGCGTCGTGGCCGCGGCGTGGCCTGAGGCCCTTGCTGCTGCTCGCGCTTGTCGTGGAGTAAGGTTGGACGGTGCGTGACCGCCCGCGCTGCGCGGCGTTTGGCGGTGCGCGCGATGCCTGGGGCGCGGGGTTGAGGTCTTCTTGGGCAGAAGTCGCCGCCCAGGCTGGCCAAGCTGCCCAGCGGTCGGCACTGGTCCTCGGTTCGCCGGACATCGGAGCCGCGGAGTGTCGGCGGATCAACTGGCAGAAGGAAAGCTCCGGCGCACCCCTACCTAGCGCGCCAAATGTCGGATTTCGGGTTCCGGCAAACCCCTTGAGGTTCGAACACTGGGTGCGCGCGAAGATTTCCCCCTACCTAATCACGCCCTCAACCTTGCTGCAATCTCAAAGCCTAGCTCGAAGAACTCGCACCACAAGAGACAAGAGATTTATACTGGTTCGGGCCACCGTTGTGGTGTAATACCCTACTCGAGTGTGGTGTGGTGGATTACCTCTCGGGCTAAGGATGAATAGTACAAGGGGAAGAACAGCCTCCTGAGGTGAGGTGTTCTTGTGCTTGGTGAGTGTGAGGATGATCTGAATCTGTTTTTTCCTACTGTGGTGGCTAGTCCTATTTATAGAGGCCCTGGTCCTCTTCCCAAATATTGAGTGGGAAGGGAGCCAACAACGACCGATTTGAAGGGGGACAGCTAGTACAAGCTATCCTGACTAAAGGTGGTCTTCGCCTGCCAAAGGCTCTGGTGGTGACACCGTCTTCGGCACCACGGTGACCTCCATCCTGCCGTCCTGCTGGTCTTGGTCTCATTGCACCAAAATGTAAACCTTTGCCTGATGCCTCGGTACTCCTCGCTTGCACTTGCTTCCTAAAAACCAAAGAGGAAACAAGGACACTATGCGCGCTGGCGCCTTCCTGGCGCCCGCCTGGTCTCGGTCGTCATGGCTTACGTCATTGGAACCTCGCGAGGTTCGTCTTGCCTTGATCTCACCGCCCCTCGCGAGCCAGCCTGGTGAGGCTGCCCCCGAGGAGGTCTTGTGTCGTCCACCTCGCGAGGCTTGGCCCCTTGCGAGGGTCCTGAGTGTTAGCTGGTGAAGACGGGCCATACTGGGCCACGAGCGAGCCACGCCGTGGGCCGCAGGCAGGCAATTCTGGGGACCCCCAATCCCAGAACACCCGCAGATATATGTGGGGAGCCCCAGCTTTCAGGGGGAGGAATAATTTTATTTTCCCGTAATTAGGAGGCGGTTGCATGCGTGTGTCCATGGACCTGGTGCATCCCCACTATCAGCCTCTCCACGTACAACCCTCTTCCGATGAATCTCGTTTGTTGACCACGCCACGCCGAGCGCATCCAAGGTGGTGGACGACGATGAGGCCGCGTACGGCAACAAGCCGGAGAGGGAAGACGCGGGAGTGGAGTAGCAGACGGAGAGGTGTACGAGGGTTAACTGGTTCTGGTGCGGTGTGGGTCGGTAGTCGGTGGAGAATAACAGGAGGTGTGGAGGGGTGGAGGGATGGCCAGGCCGACGGTGGGGTAGAGCTTCACAACGAAGCGTGCTAAGCAGAGCTGCTAGCAGCAGGAGGCGGGAACAGGTGGTCCCAGCGGCGCTGGAGGAAGAAGATGAGAGATTGAAGATGGATGCCGGTCGTTGGATGTAAATCCAACGACTATCAATGTAGAACCATTTGTTGGCTAAGTTCACAAAAACTTGCGTTGGCTTCGACCTATTGGCCCATATATCAGCCTCCAAAAATGTGGCACATATTCAACCCATTTTTCAGAATTTACAGTCCATTCGATTTTTTTTGAGAATTCTAGTCAATTTGCTGGGCTGGATGAACAAATAATGTGGCATCCATGCGGCCCATTTATTTTTTCCTAAAAAATTACAGCCCATTTGCACTTTCTCGAAATACACGATTTTGCTATGCTGGTTCTAATTATAATGTTGGGTTGGGCACATCAATGTTATCAAGAAATAAACAGGAGCTGGGCATTTTGTTATAAATATATTTAAATAATAAGTGTTTTATTATTACGTTGGTCCTTAAATCTTACCAAGCTTTTGTACACAATCACCAGGATTTTCGCTGCCTTAATGTAAAAAATCCAGGATTTTATTGTTAAAAAAACATTTTTATAAGTTAATAAGACATGGGATATTTTTTTCTTATATACATAAGTATCTGTTAAATATATGATGATAATAACAATAATATGTAATAACATATAAATATATATAATATAGTTAGAAGGGAAACATAAGTTGGACGTAGCATTCCTATTCTTATATAGAAAAATAGAATAGACCTCTGCTTTTCTTCAAAAAATACATAAGAGGGGGTTTGCGGATGTTTCAGGAAAAATAAAACCTAGGACGGGAGGTCCATAGGCCGGTCGATACATGACGACCCTCCACAAAATACAAACCGGCATGTCGTCGGCTGCGCATGTTAAAAAAGAAAGCCTAGACGGGGCAGCCCACAACCCAGTTGATACTTGCTGGCCCTCTGATAATAAATGATACCTACCAGCTGCCCTGCTTCGTTGTAAATTTATCTCCTTTAGTAACTACTTTGAAGCACCTAAAAAAATGTAGCTATGTTTACAAACCCGTGGGCTCCAACGTCAATATATCATTAGGAGGAAGTATTTTTTCAGTGAAGGCACTTGCTTGTTTACGACCATGGACCTGGTGGGTCCTGACTGTTCGCCTCTCCATGTACAGTCCTCTCCAGATTCCTCTCATTTGTCCAGCAAGTTCACAACGGCAGACAGCGGCACCGCGGCGAAAGCACAAAGGCGGAGGATGATGTCCAGGCCCCGGACGAGAATGAACCGGAGCTGGGGAAGGCATGCTTTAGTAATGGTAGGTGCTACGCCCAATTTCTAGCGAAACTACTGAACTAGCCCAGTGGCCAAGTGACACTACCCGACCGATGTTCCGCCTGGGTTCGATTCCACCTGATGAAGTGAAAATATCTCCATATTTTTTGCCTATGCAAGTATTGACATGTGGGTCCCCATTGTCATCTATGCACACCACCTCCAACACTTTGCCAAAACTTCGTCCCTCATTTTCTCTACTTTTCGCACACTCGACATTGTGTGGGCATTTTGAAAATAGCATATTTTTTTACTGTGCATCATATGAAGATGTGCTATGCATGAATGTTGATCAGCATGATGTTAACTAGCTGGTAGTTCCATTTTCGACCATGAATAAAACTTCCAACATGATATTATCCTATTTGAAAAGGGCGTGCTAATATAAATGCTCTGCCTATCAAACTTGTAGTTTCTTGTTTGAAACTGAAACTTGCAGTTTCTTTGAGAATCACATTGTCTGCACTTCTATATGAAACTACATTTTTAAGTGCTAAAAAATCTCTAGAATTCATAAAGTACTTCATATGCTCAATACTGCAAATCTAAAATTCAAAAGACATTCATATCTGAAAGTACTCTCAAAATACACAACACAAAACACAATTCACAACCTGCAAATACTGACAACCCTAAGCTCCTCCTGACAATTCACAACCTGCTCGACTATTGGGTTGGGGGGCGGTCCCCTCCTATTCCTCGGTGGCAGACAGCCACCCCCGTGAGACAAGGTGAACGGTGAGGGAGAGGATGGTGGGGAAGCGTCGTCGGGCCAACTGCTTTTCTCCTCTTGCAGTTGGGTTCAGTCGACGAAGACTCCACCGGCTCGCTCTGGCACAGTACCCTCACAAACGACACCATGTAGATGCTCTATCCTTCAATCTCTGGTGGATGATCCATCTTGGATTGATCCTCCCACCACCACTACCTTACGATTGGATTCAGCAAATCTGTTTGCTCCATGGCCCAGAGCAGCAACTCTATGTACTCTCACGCGGCTCCCTTTGGGAGTATCGTCGCCTTTTCGCTCTGCTGCAGATATTTGGCCATGGATGTTGCTGTCGCCACTAATTGGTCCTTGTTGTCAAACCAAGACTGTATCTCCAACATCCTAGCTCGCTTCATAGTGTCACCGGCTGCGACCCTCATGTATCGGTTCTACTCCTCCATCAATCTACTTCTCCACAGCACCTTCGCTCGCCGGCGGTGGTTTTTTAATGGAAGAGGAGAGGAGTGGCGCTGGTTTTGGATTAGAACGGGAGAGAAGCGGCGCTAGTTTTGCATTGGAAAAGGAGAGGAGGGGCGGTGGTTTTGAAATGGAAGAGGAGAGGAGCGGCGCTGGATTTGGATTGGAACAGGAGAGGAGCGGTGCTGGTCTTGGAAGTATTTTTTTTGTTTTGCGTATTTTGGGTCAAAGTTTGACCACTTACTGTATTTGACAAGAAAAATTTGAATGCACGTCATCAAAAATTGTATCATTTTGTTCGTATCTGAATGTACTTTCAAATTATATTATTTTTGGAACGTATAACACATATTTTATTTGTGAATATCATGGTCAAATATGACCCAGAATACAGGGGAGACTACTTAATGTGGGGTCGCTTTCTTAATTGAAGGGTAAATTTATTTTGATTTTGATCCAGTCACAGCGTGCCGGCCCTCTCGTCCAATCCTAAATCGCTGCTGCACGCTCCTCTCCCTCTTCTCCACTTCAAAACCACCTCCTATCCTCTCCATCATCTCCATTCCAAAACCACCGTCTCGCCTCTCCCTCTTCTCCATTGCAAAACAACCCCCTCTCCTCTCGATCTTCTCCATTGCAAAACTACCGTCTCGCCACTCGCACTTCACCATTGCAAGGCCACCGTCTCTCCTCCCATCTTCCAAAGCTAGCACTAGACCTCTCAGAAGGACATTTATGGAGAGGATGCAGCAACGAATCGAGCTGATCGCTGGCGGCAACCACGCGAAGTTAGCCAGGTTGAAGGAGATCCTTACTTGGTTTGACAACAAGTGGGAGATTTCGAGGACAGTGAGGGCCATGTGGCAATGTATGTGAAAGAGCGAGACGGCGGTGATGAGGGCGGCGATGTACTCCTCGGCGACAGTCACACCGCAGTCCTTCGAGTTCATCGAGTATCTCCTCTGGGCGATGGAGTAGACAGATTCGCCCGAGGCAAAAGTCAGGCGGAGGTGGTGGGCATACAGGTCGAAGGTCGAGCATCTAGAGGATAACGAATCGATCGAGTAGGGTGTGCCGTTTGTGAGGGTGCAGTGCCAGCCGAAGCCACAGGAGTATTCGTTCTCCCACCACAACAGGAGGCCAGATGGCGTGACGTCGCTTCCCCGCCATTCTCCACGGTTCCCTTGCTACTCGCCTCGTTTCAACGGCGGTGGTAGTGTTTAAGGTAAGTTTTGCACTAACCTAATCTTCCATCTGCTCATGCTTACAATTAGTGTGACAGCTAATGAAAATCATGATTATAATCAGTCTCCGAGTACTACCCCAATCACCCTAAAATAGCTCTGGACAAAAAACAATGTTGTGACACTGTGTACAAATAAAGAAAAATATACTGGTGCTTCTTTCAGAAAAGATTACTCCCTAGTAAAGTGCCAAAATAAGCTACTAGTATTTGATTAGAGGATTTGCTACCAAGAAAGATCCGTCCACAAAGAGCGCCACCGATTCCACTGGTGCTGGTGGATAGCAATGCGTAGATGGAGCATGGTTGGTGTCAGTAATTTTTACTTGACACTTCGCACTCTGCATATATGTCGGTTCCATATGTACATTTGTGCAGTTCCACCAAAATGCAGCTGAATAACCCTGTTTGCACAGATAATGAAAAAGTGTGATTACATTATAGTGGCACTAGTTGATGAAACATACACTAATAAATAGAAGAAAATATTGCGATAGTATCATAGTATGCCATGCTGCGAGGGCGAGATGGGCCCTGCGACGTCTCATGCGGTAGACCTCATACTGGCATTCGACCCAATTCTCCCCGATACACCTTCTGCCAGTGATGAACATCAGTATACATCGGTAGTACAAGGAGGGGCCTTGTGTCATGCCAATATGCAATCCTATCCGAGAGGAACTCGAGGGTCCCACCAAGGATAGAGCCGCATATTGAAGACGCTTATGCAAGGTGGATATCATTACATCGTACCATTACATAATAGCTAGGGATACATACAAGGGGCATACCAATGCCACAAGAGTACATAAATACATAGCAAACATCATATAGGAGATTGGCATCCGACTACGGATGAAGACAAACGAAAAACAAGAATGACATCGACCCTGCTAGCCCAGGCTGCCGGCCCGGAACCTATCCCTCAATCGAAGAAGAAGTAGAAGAAGAACTCCAAAACAAGTAAACATCGCTCTCATGTCGCGATCATTGCATTGCCTATACCTGCAATTGTTGTTGTAGTAATCTGTGAGCAACAAGGACTCAGCAATCCAATTACCATGGGTATCAAGACTAGCAAAGCTTACTGGGTACGGAATGGGTAAGTGGTGTGGTTGTACCAGCACTAAGCATTGTATGGTGGCTAACTTACGAGTACAAGAATAACATGAGAAACTATGCAAACGGTCGCTAACTAGTAATGATCAAAAAGTGATCCTGAACTTCTTATGTTCAAGCATAACCCAACCGTGTTCTCTTACTGAACCTCGTCGAAAAGAGACAATCACGGTTACACACACGATTGGTGTATTTTATTTCGGATCTACTGTCAAGTTCTCTACAACCAGATATTAAAAACTCCCATCTGCCACATAAACGCGGGCACGGCTTTCGATAGATTAAACCCTGCAGGGGTGTCCCAACTTAGCCCACGACAATCTCTCATGATCAACGGAGGAAAATTGTCCTCCCCGAACAACCCGATCAAGCTCGGAATCCCGGTTCATAAGACGTTTCGACAATGGTAAAACAAATCAAGCAAGACCACCCTGTGCATCGATACCCCGATAGGAGCCGCGCGTATCTCGTTCTCAGGACAACACCGTCTATGCTAAGTGGACGGTATCCAAAATACCAACAATTGCCCCGAGGTGGCACCGCCGGCTGCTACGTAGGTGGACCAAAACTCATGAGGAGCACTGGCCCGGGGGGTTGATTTAGAGACCTCGGGGGCCGGCAGGTCCCTATGCAAGTTTCTAGTTGTTATTAGGCAACTGTTAAAAACAATGTTGGGCCTTGCTGGAAGAGTTTTATTCAAAGCAAACTGTTAAGGAGGGCCCATAAACCCCAACCATCTTAGGAACACAAAATCAAGGAACATAACACCGGCATGACGGAAACTAGGGCGGCAAGAGTGGAACAAAACACCAGGCAAAAGGTCGAGCCTTCCACCCTTTACCAACTATATAGATGCATTAATTAAATAAGAGATATTGTGATATCCCATGATATCCATGTCCCAACATGGAACAACCTGCAACTACACCTGCAACTAGCAATGCTATAAGAATGGCTGAGCAAAGCGGTAACATAGCCACACAAAAACTTACTCGGAGAAAATGGCGCGCCCACCCACCCACCCCTAAACCCTAGTGCACAAGCGATCTCCACCACCTTCCACTAATTTGGTGATTGGCTCCGTTCATTCTCTCCAGCGTCCTCTGATCTACTTGTCCACACCCTTTTCCATGGGTCCCCCCTCTGGATCTAACCTTGGCTTGGATTTCTCCAAGGGTAGAGTTTTTGCGGATGAGATCTATAATGCTTCTGGTCTTATGGTACATCCTATGGAGAATATGGGATCTTTCACCCTGGTGGTATCATTCAGTAGGCATGATTTCCGTCTCACTGAGGATTCGGTGGCAATTGCTCTTGAATCAGCTCTTGGTGGTTCGGTCATTGAGTTCCTGGTCTCTACTATAAGTGACAAGGTGTTCTCTTTTAATGTTTCGTGAAAAGAGGTTGGTGTTCATATTGTCGATCTCAGATCGTTCTCTTGCCTGCAATTCAAATTCTACTTCCATCTTTGGGGCAATGGAGGTCCAAATTGGGGTCGGGAGTTCAAGATTTGGAAGAAGGAATGTGATGCTGAGTGGAGTTTGGTTAGTCCGTCCAAATGTTGTGCCTCCCTGGGATTATTGGCCATGCATCATCCGCCGGCGAAGTCTTCTTTCAAGTCTTCTCTTGATGTTTGTAAGAAATTATTGTTTGCTACATTTCAAAATTATGATGTGTGCAAAGCTTATAGGTATCCTGCTACGGAGGAGTGTATTGCTACTACTGAAGATGCTGGTTATATTATTCTGGGGATTAAGCGTGTGATTATTCATCCCCTGCCCCGGCTGATCTGCAGTGGACCGTGGCTTCACCGCCGATCATCTTTGGCACGTTGCGTTCTCCGGTGGTTCGCGATCGCCTTAATTCTCGCCAGGGTAGACAATCTTCGGCCCCTTTGTTGCATGCATATGATTCCCCTGGTTCAAATATCTCTATTGGGCCTAGTTGCCATGTTGGGCCAATGGAAGTGGGTAGCACAACCTCCGCCCCGTGCCATGTTGGGCCTGTGGATGAGGGTGGCCCACATTCTCTCCCTCTGGAAATCCCGTCTTCGCAAGATGCTAGTTGCACTTTTGTTGCTCTAATTGATAATACGGTAGATGAAATCCTCACTTGTCCGAAATGTAATTTATCTGGCCACTTTGAAAGGAATTGTTCGTCGAATCTTGTTTGTTTGGCATGCTCACGCCAGGGCCATAAAAGAAGGGATTGTAACAAGTTTGCTATTGAAAAGGGATTATTTTGGAAACGGGAATATCCCCCGGCTTCTCCGCTTCCCAATACTGGTATCGGGACGGCCGCCACCCCTGCCCCCTTCCACATTATTGACTTGTCCTGCTACTCTGACGAGTTTCCCTCACCAAGTCCCATCATCTTTGCACCAAAAAAACCCTTTGGTAGCCCTCCGGCGACGCCTCCGCTGCCACCTTCTCCGCCTCCTGCTGGCCCGGATAGCATGGCCATCTTTGCCATTGATCCACTTCGGTATGTGCGGGCCGGCCACCACCTTATTGATGGTGGTGCCAACTGCCTACCTAGGACCTTCGTCACCCCGCCGGTGCCAATCATCCGTCGTCATTAAGATTATATGGTCGCTAAGGTGATGTTGCTGCCGCCGTTGGATCAGGTTGGCCCGGCCAGATAAGCTGTTGTGGATTTCTTGGAAGCTCACGGTGTTCAGGTTCGTTCGGTGTAGCCCTGGGTCTGTGGTGTTGGTCTGTTCCGTGTGAGGGATGCTGCGGTTCGCTTCTCGCTTCTCGCTCCTTCAACTTCCACCGCAACCGTTGGGTAATGATACTTTTGTTCGTTTCCTCAAGCATGATGAAGGGGTTGGTTTTAGGGGCACCTAGGGGTTTAGAGTTGGTTGTATTATGTTCCTTAGTATCCCTTTGGATTTGCATACTACGGATAACATCCGGGCTCCTGTTAACACTTTTGGCAAGTTCCAGCATTGGGTAGAAGACGATCCATATTTGGTCAGATCAATTGTCTTTGCTTCCTTCCCTGAGGACATCTTGGTCCCTCGCGATGTTGTTTTTATGGACTATGCTACCTATGGGGGGGGAAGGTTTCTTGGACTGCTCCTTGCTATATTCTTGGAGCAAATTTTTCTGATCAGATTCCTGGTGATGAAGACCCTATGCCCCTAGATGGCAACCCCCACCCTCTGCCAGGTGCTCCATTGCCAGATTTTCACAACTTTGTTTTGCCGTCGTATCCGACTATTGGTTGGAATGACCTATCCCCAGTCCCACCTCCCATGGATGATCATGCTGACAATGACAACTGGGGCAATGCTATTTGGGGAGAGGAAGATGAGGTTCAGCAAAATGAGGTGCCAGTGGCCCAGGATCAGGAATCTGTTGTCGTCGATGTTTTCTCTTCAGTCAGATTCACAAGTTCAGATTCCCGCTAATCAGGAAGCAATAATTGGGCCTCAGCAGCCGCCGTTGATGTTCAACCCCAATGATTGGGCAATTGTTCCTTATCACCCACCTCTGATTCAATATGAACGCATTGTGGTGGGTGCTATCAAAGTGGTTTATGGCCCTGTGCTCACTTCGGAGATGGCCTGGCGTCGTTCTTTTGAAGCCCTGTTCAAGCTCTGCCCTACAACTGAAGTTCCTCTGTAGATGCCTCTGCCTCAAGTCCAGCCTATTGTTTTGTCAAAGCGCTCCTGGAACATTGCTTTTGATGATGTGGAAGTTCTGTCTGCATTGCAATGGAAGGAAACTGTGGTTCTTTCTCTCGCCGGTTAGGCCAAGACCTGTTGCTCATTCTTTGTTCTTTGAGTTCACTTCTTCTAATTTGCCTGTGGAGACATCGGGAAACACTGACATTGTGCCCTCTCAACCTGGGACTGATGCCTCCTTTACTTTTGAAGTGCAGTGTGACAAGAAGAAGACCAGGCGCCGCAAAACCATGGCCCCAACTCCTGTTGTAGAGACCTCTATTCGTCGCTGCACTCGGGGTTCAATGAAGCATGATGGGTTTAAGCCTGTCTTCCAAGAACTACAACACCACCACAAGAAGAAAATAAGCCGGTTGGTCAAGCTCATGGAGTTGGAGCTGTTCCACCCCCACGCCTATCAGAGATCTCCAAGAAGTGGGTCTGCACCTGGGAATCCAGCTGAGAAGCTCACTGTGGAAAGGCTTTATGGCCAATCCTGATGATGCTCAGGATCAGATGTTTGATGATTGATCTCTCCATGTTAAGTTGGGTTTGGCAAGCTCATAATTTGGTTGTTTATTTTGGTTTTTATGTCAGTGAACTGTTATGCTTTGAACTTGTGGGGACCTGTAATAATTTTGTGTAACATCCCAAATTTTCAATTTGGAATGTTATGCATTAGATCATCATTGCATATCATACTTTATTGCATTTTGGTTTGATCCTAGAAATTCTACGCAACTCAAGGACCCACGGAGAGAGTTGGGGATTTCGTTATTTTCATATTTGAGTTCTCTCGAATTTTGAAAAGAGGATCGTTTGATTTTAATTATTTTCTCTTCCAATATTTCTTTTATGAAAATAAAAGAGAGAGGATAAAATGACTTCCTAAAAATAAAGAAATATGGGAGATTTAATATGAAAATCAAATAAGAATTTTATTCGGAGTTTTATCGCTATTTTATTTGAATTAGGAAAAATATGCATTTTTCAAAATTGCATTAGAGTCCCAAATAAATGTTCACCCTGTCCGGTAGATTTTTAGAGGACGGGGAAAATTTATTTCAGGATTTTTGGAGTCCGTTTAGTATTTCTTTTCTTTGTTTTTCTACGCAGAATATTATTTAAAAAAACGAACCGACCTAACCGGGCCGTGCCCGACCTGGACACTAGCCCGGCCGGCCCTTTAAAGCCGCGGAGGCCCGAGCCGCAAGCCCCCGCACCCGAAACCCTAGTCGGCGCCCGAGTCCCGCCGCCGCCGGAGCCTCGCCACCCGCAACGCCCCACGACGCCGCCGCCGCACCGCCCGCAACGCCCCGCGACACCGCCGCCGCACCGCCCGCGCCGCCCTGCAGCCCCGCCGCCGCAGCCCGACCCCGCCGGATGAGCCGCCCGCCGCTATCGCCGTCTCGCCGGACCTCGCCGCCACCGCCTCGGTTTTCGCGAGAAAACTGATCGGGTTTTTTCGAAACCCTAGATCCCTTTTTTTATTTTAGAACGGTTTTTTTCGGTTTATTTATTTAGCGAATGCCCGTTCATTCGTTTGTTTTAACGAACGGTTTTCACTGTTTAGCCGCAGACAGCGAACGTTCGTTCGTTAGCCTGTTCGTCAGTTTTTCTTTTTATCGGATTTTCCACGATTATTTTCGATCACGATTTCTGATCCGATTTTTGTTTTAGTTTATCTTTTCGCTCGTTTATCGGAATCAGGCGATTCAAGCGCCTAGAGTTTCGTCTCGAAGCCCTCTTTCTGTTTAATCAACTTAAACAAGTTTTTGCTACTGTAAAATTTGAATTTAGTCCAGATTAGTAAATGGAGCTTGTTTCTTTCGTAGTTTGAGTTTTGTTGCTTCGTTTGATTTGATTCTTTTTGCATACCGGAGTTCTTAAGTTGAACTTTCTGGTTAGATCTTCTTATTTGAGTTCTACCCATGCATCTTACTTGATTGCTTATTGTATGCTTGTTTGTTTGCGATAGAGTACCCGCAGTGCGAAGCGTGCTACTACGAGTCTCTAGGTTTCACGGATCATCAGCAAGGCAAGTAACACTTTGATCACACTCTTCATTGCCCAGTTTTTATGCATTAGTTTCAATCCTCAAACATTGCATGGTTAGGACTGTATAACATGTGGGTATTGGGAAGTAGTTGATGAGGTAGGAACCTATTGTCCTGCATTCAAACCTTGGGAGTTAATTCTACGTTATGCTACTATGCTATGCTCGTAGTCGTGGTTTGGGTTTGAGTGTATTCATGACAGATGTGAGTATTGTTAATTAATGGTTAACTTAAGGTGGCAACTTTAATACACATCTGGGTGGATTGAGGCACCTGGGGAACCCAGTGTTGTTTGTTTTTTTGGAAATCCCGGGGTACCGTGTGATTCTCCTATGGACTGCCACCCAGGCTCAAAGGGATCATAAGATTATTCATGCTAGAAACTTCCGTGTGCAGCCACATGCCATTATGGGCTCTGGCATAGTTGAGTAAGTTGTGGGAAACCTTTCCATGGTGGGCTAGCAGATGTAGGGGATTGTAGGTGTACATGCCTATCTATCGGTTAAGGGGACCTCTTCGAAAAGACTGTGTCTCGGTCATCCGTTTCTCAAACATCATGTAGTGCGAGAAATCAAACGGAGGAGATCGAGTCTTGTGGGGAAAAGTGCACAAACCTCTGCAGAGTGTACAAACTAATCATGGTTAGCCGTGTCCCTGGTTATGGACATCTTGAGTATCTGGTTCTTGGATTATCATGTGGATCTCATTACTCTTAATATAATTTGATTGGGTTTAATGATGATACTTAATTGGGATTGAGTTGGGTGAACCTTCTCAATGTTTAACAACTACCATGATAGTTAAATAAAATTTATTCCTTTGTTGTAGGGAAAAAGTTGGCTTTCCGCAAAACGTAATAACCATACAGCCTCCACTAGCCATATATGCATATAGTGATAGCTTTATTCTGTTCATTACTCTCTTGTGTTACATTGCCAGCATATAACATGTGCTGACCCGTTTTCGGGCTGCAATGTATCATGTTGCAGACTTTTCAGACGACGAGTAAGGAGCCTTAGGTCGTGGTCTTTCAGTCAGTGATGCCGTTGGAGTTGATGGACTCACTTTACCTTCCAAGCCTTCCGCTGTTATCGTATTAGATGGCCTTAAGCCATATTTATTGTAATAAGTTCTCTTTTGAGACAATCGATGTAATAAGTGTGTGATTGCCACTCTGTTATAAACCCTCAAGTATTGTGCGTGTTAGCATTACCGATCCAGGGATGACACTGAAGCACAAAGACGAGACTGTTTGAGGTCTGGTCGCTACAAGATGGTATCAGAGCACACGCTGACTGTAGGACACGACCACCAAGCTAAAGCCCTAGATCACTACTCTCTTCTCATTTCTGACTCCTCTCCATTTTCTACTCTTTAGGATGGCGGACGCAAGGATCAAGTTCACGCAACCGGATGAATACACCCCTTTTGGACGCCACTTGAAGGAAGTCACTAGGTACCTAAACATCGGAATACCAAGCTTCACCGGGACTTACAACGCCACTTTACCAGAAGAGGAGCACTCGATGATTCAAGTTCAAGTTCCAGGAAGGACCTTCACGCCAGTCACTGAGACCATAGAGTTTTCCTTTGATGCACCAACCTGGAGTCTAGGAAAGAGTATGGCAGCCCACATCACCATGGGACGCATTGGAGAAGTTTACCACAAGGATCTCAAGGATACTCTCTACCAGATTTGTGGGCGCCGAGATGAGCAATGTGAGATGATCAGCACCAGGAAGGATAGATCGATTGCAACTTTCATCCAGGAGTTAAACCAGCACATTCGACGCCAGGAGAACCAGATGTTCGCAGGCATGACAGATTTGAAGAAGGCGATGACAAGGATCACGGAGCTGGAGGAAGAACTCAAGGCCACACGCGAAGATTATGAGGAGGAAATTGTCGTACTAGTGGAGAAGAATGACGACCTGATAAAGAAGATCGGAGTATTTATGGGAGAACCCGCGCCAGGAGGAGAAGACGGCGATTCCACTTGTCCGGAGAACTACATCATCATTGACGACACCGACTCGGACCCCGATGATAGCGATGACTATGTTGATGAAGCTGGAGCGGATATCATGGAGTCTTTGACCGATCAATTTTTCTAGTCGACCACCATATCAGTAGTAGTATTCCACCATGTATATAGTATAGTCCGAGCACTTCTGTAACGATAGTTCTAGACCGATTGTATGCCCTTGTTTGATTGATTGAGTGATATGATTGTGTTTGTCTCATCTGCATATGGGTAGTGTTTTCCCCTAGACCTCATTCTACTCTGTTTTCTCATCTTTTCTAAACCCAGCAGATGCCTCCGAGACACGACAATGGATTTGCTTTCCCACCGGAGCTCACTCAGTTGATCCAGCAGCAGAATGCATTGATGCAGATACTAGTCCAGAATCAGAATCAGGGGAACAACAACAACAACAACCCACCACCACCTCCACCTGTTGATCACTTAGCCCGTTTTCTAAGGCTGAACCCGCCGGTGTTCTCAAGTAGAACCGAGCTGATAGTTGCAGATGATTGGCTCCGCAAGACTGAAAGGGAGTTGACCACTGCAGGATGCACAGATGCGGAGAGAGTGCGTTTTGCCGCACATCAGCTTGATGGACCCGCAGCTTCATGGTGGGAGAATTTCACAGCCACTTACCCCATCGACACTGTTACATGGGACCAGTTCCAGCAGGCTTTTCGCACTGCCCATGTATCAACAGGAGCTCTTGCCGTGAAGAAGCATGAGTTTCGCAACTTACGCCAAGGAGGGCGCACCGTTGGCTAGTATGTGGATGACTTTAGTAAGCTAGCACGTTATGCCCCAGATGACGTCGCTACGGATGCAGCTAAGCAGGAGAAGCTTCTGGAAGGACTGAATGATGAGCTGAGCATGCAGTTGATGGTGGCAAATTTCAATAACTACCAGGAGTTGGTAGATAGAGCTCTCATGCTTGAAGGGAAGCAGTAGCGGATTGAAACCGCAAGAGGAAGTATGGACAAGGGAAGTATAATTCTGGAGCTTAGGAGAGACCCCGTTTCACCCCGAACTCAGGAGGACCCCTTCAGCATAACGATGGAGGTCACAATCACACTGGAGGAAGTTCGCACAACCATAGTGGCCCCAAGAACGGGAATGTTAATGGAGGAAGCAACGGACAGAACCGTTCCAACCCGGAAACGCCCGCCAAGAAAGATCTAAGCCACGTTACTTGCTACAAGTGCCAGAAGACCGGACATTACGCCAATGAATGTCCTGAAGCTAAGAATGGAAATAGCAATGGAAACTCTAGGAAGAAGCCCAACCCTTTCAACAGGGCACAAGTGAACCACGTTAACATGGAGGAGGTTGAAGCCCAAAGAGATGCAGTAATAGGTAAGCTTTTGGTTAAGTCATTTACTGCAGTCGTTCATTTTGATACTGGTGCATCGCATTCATACTTATCAAGGGGATTTATGGATAAGTATAAACTGCCCACCAACGTTCTTAGTACACCTATGTTAGTAAGCTCGCCAGGAGCAGAGTATATGGCAAGCCAAGGATGTTTTCAGATGCCATTGACCATAAGTAGGCATGTTTTCCCCTCAGATCTAATAATTTTGGAATCGCAAGGTTTGGACGTGATTCTGGGTATGGATTGGATGTCGATGTATGGAGGAAACATCGATTGCGCCAGTAAGATGATTCTGCTCAGCACCCCAGAAGGAAGAAGGATCAAGTATGTATCCTGGCATGTGCCGAATAGGACTCAAGTAAATTCCTTATCAGGAGTTGTACAGGAGGAAGTACCAGTGGTGAAGGATTTCCCGGATGTATTTCCAGAAGAGTTGCCAGGCATGCCACCAGATAGAGACATTGAGTTTTTGATTGAGCTTTTGCCAGGCACAGGGCCAATATCTAAGAGACCGTACAGAATGCCCGCAAAGGATTTGGAGGAAATTAAGAAGCAGATTAAGGAGTTACTGGATAAAGGTTATATTCCCAAGTTCGTCACCTTGGGGATCCCAGTGCTTCTAGTGGAGAATAAGGATGGATCGTTAAGGATGGTTGTTGATTATCGAGGATTGAATGAAGTAACGATCAAGAACAAGTACCCACTACCGATGATCAATGATTTGTTTGGCCAGTTGCAAGGAGCTAAGGTGTTTTTCAAGATCGAACTGCGATCAAGGTACCACCAGCTGAAGATTCGAGAGCAGGATATACCTAAGACATCTTTTACCACGAGGTATGGGCTATATGAGTATACCGTTATGTCATTTGCCCTGACTAACGCACCTGCCTACTTTATGAACATGATGAACAAGGTGTTTATGGAGTTTTTGGATAAGTTCGTCGTGGTGTTCATTGATGATATTCTGGTCTACTCGAAGAATGAAGAGGAGCATAAAGAGCATTTGCATTTAGTACTTGGGAAGCTCAGAGAATATCAGCTATACGCCAAGTTCAGTAAGTGTGAGTTTTGGCTGAAGGAAGTTGGATTCCTTGGACATGTTATATCCGGAGAAGGAATAGCGGTAGATCCCACCAAAGTTGTCACGGTGACAAATTGGGAAGCACCCACGTCGGTTGGAGAGATCCGGAGTTTTCTTGGACTCGCAGGATACTACCAGAGGTTCATTGAGAATTTCTCGAAGATTGCAAAGCCTATGACAGAGTTGTTGAAGAAGGACACCAAGTTCAAATGGACTGAGGAATGTGAGGCCAGTTTTCAGGAGTTGAAGAAAAGCTTGGTTACATCACCAGTGTTGATTTTGCCAGACCAACGCAAGGATTATGAAGTGTATTGCAATGCTTCTCATCGAGGACTTGGAGCCGTACTTATGCAGGAAGGAAGAGTTGTTTCATATGCCTCACGACAGCTTAAACCCCATGAGTTGAATTATGCTACGCATGATTTGGAGTTAGCAGCCGTAGTGCATGCATTGAAGACTTGGAGACACTTTCTCATCGGAAACCATTGTGAGGTATACATGGATCACAAGAGTTTGAAGTATATCTTCACGCGGAAGGAGTTGAATCTCAGGCAGAGGAGATGGTTGGAACTCATTAAGGATTATGATATGAGATTGCATTATCATCCCGGAAAGGCTAACATAGTAACCGATTGTCACATCCCTAGTTCTGGTATGCACTAGGCTAGCCCTTCATGTGTGCATCATGTTTAAATTTCAAATGAACTCGAAATGGGGGATGTTCAAACCCTAGCATCAAAAGGAATCCACCAGGTTCAACTAAAGTATTTTCAGTAATCCGAAATGGCCTTAAAAAATGTACATCATTTTTGGGAAATGCTGGAAACAGTAACCAGAGGAGATGCACATTTTCCCTGACATTTTGGATTTCTAAATTAATTCATATGGTATTTGAATTGGGGCTAATAATTCATGTAAAATATTTATTAGCTCCAATAATTCTGTTAATTGGTGAGGGGCTCTGGAATATCCCAACTAGTCCCTACAAAAATTACCAGAAGAAAATAAAATGAGTTAGTTCTCAAAACAACTTACATAAATAGAAAACAGAAAGAAAAAAATAGGAAAAGAGAGAAACTTACCTGGCGCTCACGTGCAGTAGAGCCGGCCCAGCTCCCGTTCTGGCCCACCCACCACCGCAAACCCCCTCACCCTGTCATCTACCTCTGCCTACTAGCAGAGGCGTGTCGCCAGCATGCGCATCGGACACCACCTCCTGCTTCCACCTCCTGCTTTCTCCTCCGTCGTCGAACGAGTGCCTGCAGACGCCCCCGAGCCCGCTCTGGTCCTCTCCCCTCTCCCCCCTGGACCCCTTCCCTCCTCTGCTCTCTCCCGCGCCACACCCGAGCAACCCCGTCGCCGCCGTCCACTGCCGCCGCGCCCACCGAGCCTCCCTCACCTATCTAGCCTGTCCATAGGCTCCGCCACATCACCACACGTCGACAAGCAAACGGCCACGACTGCGGGAGCCCTTCGTCGCCGGCATCTTCGTCATCTTCAAGCTTCGGCACCGATGACCGCCTCCTTCGATTTGCTTGCTCCAGCTCCTCCCCGACCATGCCATGCTTCTCCACCGAATCGCGGTGAGCCGCTGACCCGTTCCCCTCTTCTCCCCATGCCGTTTGCCCACTCTAGCCGCTGTTTCCGCCGGACCCGAGAACGCACCGCCGCCGCAAAGCTCGCCGCCCTCACTGCAGCAGCCCATCCCCGGCATCCCCACGACCACCCCTGGACGCGCCGCACTGCGGGCGTTCCAGAGAACCCATCCACGCGGCCATCCGTCGCCGGAAACGGCCGGCCGGCGAGCCGCCGCCGCACTGTAAGGTCGCCGGCCCTTAATCCGGCGACGCTGACGTGGCATGATTAGATAGGGTTAATGACGCAGTTAGTAACACCCTGTGACATAGACAGCCGGGCCCCACTGCCTAACTAACTAGCTAACTAAGCAAGATTAAGATTAATCTAATTACAGTGGGCCCACGTGTCAGCTTTGACTATGCTGATGTGGGCGTTGACCCGACCCCACCTGTCTGTGACCTAGGCAGCACTGGGTCACCGACCAGTGGGCCCCACTGGCCAGGTTTGACCTGGACCGCCCCTGTTGACTTGATGATGTAACACCGACGTCATGCTGGCGCAGTTAACCATTTTTCTGGATTTAAAATAATTCAGGAAATTTCAGAAAATAGCTAAAACTTCTAAAATTCATAGAAAATCAACGGTAACTCAGAATGAAATAAATTATATATGAAAAATGATCAGAAAAATCCAATCTATCCATCTGTACCGTTCTCATGCATGTTAGAACAACTTATGGCTGCTGTTTAGGACAAATCATATATAGGGCATTTAAACCTTCACATATGGAGTTTGAATTTGAAACTAGGGTTCAAACCAACTTCATTTAACTTGTTGCTTGTTGCATTAGCTCAATCAACAGCATATTGACATATCATTATTATGCATCATAATTGTGCATTGCATTGATTGTGTTCTGCCTTGTTTGCCGGTAATTGTCCCCTCTCAGTAGACGACGTTCCGACGATGAGTTCGATGACACCGATGAAGAACTATACTATGTTCAGAAGTGCCAGGCAAGCAAAACCCCCTTGTTCATTCTGATATAATCCCACTCTCTCGCTCCTTCTCTCTTTTACTGCATTAAGACTACAATGATTCAACTGTTACATGCTGCGGTAGTTGAACCCCTTTCCTCTGGAGGACCTGTCATTGCCACAGTAAATAGATGAAACCCACTAGCATGAGTAGGAGTTGTTTGAGCCCTGATGTGCCTACTCATTCATGCTTGTTTGTCATGCCTGCTACTGCTTAGAGTTGAGTCAGGTCTGATTCATCGGGGATGAATTAGAGGTGTGTGAACATGTTCTACTGTTGTGAGCTAAGTGTGTGAACACGATTTGGTAAAGGTATCGGTGAGAGGCAAGGTAGGAGTACATGGTGGCTTGTCTCATTGAAGCCGTCCTCAGGAACTGAGTTCTGTGTTTGTGATCCATGAGCAACTACTACCACGCATTGGAATGCTTAAGTGCCCCTCTCAACGTATTAATCAACCTAATCTCTGTCCAGGAGTTGCAACTAGTTTCTGGTGTTTGTAGGTTGTGTTAGTAGTCTACCAAGTGGTACCCGGTACAGGTGGGCTTGGGACAGACTAGGCACCGTGGCACGGTGTACCAAGCGTAGATCCATCCATCGAGGTGGGCTTGGGAACCCTGCACACATCATTTGGGGCCGTGACCGACAGCCCGGCCGGATCTCCTTGCGGATGGAACCCGAATAGGCGATAAACCTGGACTAGAGACTTGTGTGGTTAGTCAGGTCGTGGCCGACTCCCTCGCCAGGCTTCCGCTTGAAGGTTGCCGAGATACACGATGTGTACATGGTGGTAAGTGGCGAGAGCGTGTGTGAAGAAGTACACCACTGCAGGGTTAACATCATCTATTCGAATAGCCGTGTCCGCGGTAAAGGACTTCTGGGTTGCCTGTACAGTTCATAGACAAGTGAAAGTGGATTGTCTAAAATGCGCAAGATAAGCGTGAATGCTATGGATGGCGTTCTCGTAGGGAGACGGGAGCGGATCCATAGTGGTGTATTGATATGGTGAATATGTGGACTCATGTGCGCCACCCCAAAAGAGTTAGTTGCAGTCGTAGTTCAGGATAGCCACCGAGTCAAAGCTGGCTTGCTGCAGTTAAACTCCACCACCCCCTTTGTTGATACTGATGCATATGTAGCTAGTTCTGATGTAAGTCTTGCTGGGTACATTTGTACTCACGTTTGCTTAATTTATGTTTTTGCAGAGAGACTTTAGTCTCACTAGTAGTTCCGCGTGGACTTCGACGTTTAGCTTGTTACCTCAGCTACGATCTTGTACCCTTGGGAGGGTCTTGTAGATAGTCAGGCTTCTTAGCCTTTTTCATTTGTAGTTGTCTGTACTCAGACATGTTTATGCTTCCGCTTGATGCTTGTATGCTCTGTATGTTGGGTCATGAGACCCATGTTTGTAGTATCTGGCTCTTCGGAGCCTAATGAATAAATACTTCGAGTTGTAGAGTTTTGTTGTGATGCCATGTTGTATTTACACATATCGGGCATATTGTGTGTATGATTGAAATGCTTGATATGTGTGGGATCCGACAACCTAGTTGTTTATCCTTGGTAGCCTCTCTTATGGGGAAATGTAGTCTACTGCTTCCACTGAGCCATGGTAGTCTGCTATAGCACGGTTTACCGGAGTGCTGCTAGCCCGGTTACTACTGCTCCAGAACACTTAGACTGGCCGGCATGTGATCCACTTCGTTCCTGTGTCTGTCCCTTCGGGGAAATGTCACGCGGTGACTTCCGGAGTCCTGCTAGCCTGCTACAGCCCGGGTTCCCGGAGTCCTGTTAACCCAGTTGCTACAGCCCGGATTCACACGTTGATGACTGACACGTTCGATGCTGGTTCATGTATGCCTGTTCCCGTAAGTTAGCGCCACTTTGGGTTCACGACTAGTCATGTCGGCCCGGGTTCTCTGTCATATGGATACTAGCGACACTATCATATACGTGAGCCAAAAGGCGCAAACGGTCCCGGGCCAGGTAAGGTGGCACCCGTGGGAATACCGTGCGTGAGGCCGCAAAGTGATATGATGTGTTACATGCTAGATCGGTGTGACTTAGAATCGGGGTCCTGACACCGATGCGTTGAGCCGCAAGAGTCATGTCAATACACTCATGACCGGAGAGTTACTTAAGGAGTTAGCAGAGGATCTTCGCGAGCTATGTTTGGAAATAGTTCCGAGAAGCTATGTAGCAGCTTTGGAGATTCAATCTACTTTGATGGATAAGATCAGAGAAGATCAGAAGACGGACAAGGAGATTGCCGAGACAAACGAAAGGATGAGCAAGGGAAATGCCAAAGGATTTCGTGAGGACGAGCACGATACTTTATGGTTTGAGGACCGCGTATATGTGCCAAATGATCAGTAGATCAGGAAGTTGATTCTGCAAGAGGCCCATGATTCGCCATATTCGATTCACCCAGGTAATACCAAGATGTACTTGGATTTGAAGGATAGTTACTGGTGGACCGGAATGAAGAAGGATATTGCGGAGTATGTAGCAGTTTGTGATGTATGTCAGAGAGTGAAGGCAGAGCATCAGAAGCCAGCAGGATTGCTACAGCCATTGCCAAAACCCGAATGGAAGTGGGATAAGCTAGGCATGGATTTTATCACGGGATTGCCCAGGACTCGTTCAGGCTATGACTCGATATTGGTTGTAGTCGATCGTTTGACGAAAGTGGCTCATTTCATCCCAGTAAAGACCACTTACACCAGTGCTAAGTTGGCAAAGATATACATGACCAGGATCGTATGTTTGCATGGAGTTCCGAGGACCATTGTATCAGATAGAGGAACCCAGTTTACCTAAAAGTTTTGGAGTCAGTTGCAGGAAACTTTGGGAACCAGGCTAGAGTTCAGTACAGCTTTTCACCCGCACACGGATGGACAGACTGAGAGAGTCAATCAGATTCTGGAGGACATGTTGAGAGCTTGTGCACTAGACTATGAATCTAGTTGGGACGATAATTTGCCTTACACAGAGTTCTCTTACAACAACAGCTATCAAGCCAGTTTGAAGATGGCCCCTTTCGAAGCATTGTATGGAAGGAGGTGCAGGACACCATTATTGTGGGCTGAAGTTGGAGACCGTTAGTTGTTTGGACAGATTTGATTAAAGAGTCTGAAGAGAAGGTTAAGCTGATTCGCGATAGACTCAAGGGAGCCCAGTCCAGGCAGAAGAGTAATGCGGATTCTAAACGCAAGGAGACAGTTTACAAAGTCGGAGACAGAGTGTATCTTCGTGTATCCCCACTTCGAGGAGTGAAGCGGTTTGGAGTTAAGGGAAAGTTAGTACCACGTTTTGTGGGACCATACAAAGTTTTGGAACGTATGGGAGAACTTGCTTACAAATTGGAATTGCTCGAAGGATTGTCAGGAGTTCACGATGTGTTCCACGTTTCCCAGTTGAAGAAGTGCCACGCAGAGATGGCTGATATCCCTCTGAGAGATACAGTGCCGCTGGAAGTGATACAGTTGGATAGCGATTTGACCTACGAGGAGAAGCCAGTCAAGATTCTCGAGTTTGCCAGCCGAGTCACACGCAGCAAAGTTATGAAGTTTTGCAAGGTTCAGTGGAGCCACCGTACCGAGGATGAAGCCACCTGGGAACGAGAGGAAGACCTACAGAAGGATCACCCTCACCTATTTTCTAGCCAACCCGAATCTCGAGGGCGAGATTCATCTTAAGGGGGGCAGGTTTGTAACATCCCAAATTTTCAATTTGAAATGTTATGCATTAGATCATCATTGCATATTATATTTTATTGCATTTTGGTTTGATCCTAGAAATTCTAGCAACTCAAGGACCCACGGAGAGAGTTGGGGATTTCGTTATTTTCATAGTTGAGTTCTCTCGAATTTTCAAAAGAGGATCGTTTGATTTTAATTATTTTCTCTTCGAATATTTCTTTTATGAAAATAAAAAAGAGAGGATAAAATGACTTCCTCAAAATAAAGAAATATGAGAGATTTAATATTAAAATCAAATAAGAATTTTATTTGGAGTTTTATCGCTATTTTATTTGAATTAGGAAAAATATGCATTTTTCAAAATTGCATTAGAGTCCCAAATAAATGTTCACCTTGTCCGGTAGATTTTTAGAGGACGGGGAAAATTTATTTCAGGATTTTTGGAGTCATTTAGTATTTCTTTTCTTTGTTTTTCTGTGCAGAATATTATTTAAAAAAAACGAACAGACCTAACCGGGCCGTGTCCGACTTGGACACTAGCCCGGCCGGCCCTTTAAAGCCGCGGAGGCCCGAGCCGCCAGCCCCCGCCGAAACCCTAGCCGCCGCCCGAGTCCCGCCGCCGCCGCCGGAGCCTCGCCGGCCGCGCCGCCGCCCGACGCCGCCGCCGGATCGCCCCCGCCGCCCCGCAGCCCCGCCGGAGGAGCCGCCCGCTGCCTCCGCCGTCTCGCCGGAGGTAGCCGCCGCCGCCTCGGTTTTCGCGAGAAAACCGATCGGTTTTTTTTCGAAACCCTAGATCCCGTTTTTTTATTTTAGATCGTTTTTTTTGGTTTATTTATTTAGCGAACGCCCGTTCGTTTGTTCGTTTTAACAAACGGTTTTCACCGTTTAGCCGCAGACAGCGAACGTTTGTTCGTTAGCCTGTTCGTCAGTTTTTCTTTTTATCGGATTTTCCGCGATTATTTTCGATCGTGATTTCTTATCCGATTTTTGTTTTAGTTTATCTTTTCGCTCGTTTATCGGAATCAGGCGATTCAAGCGCCTAGAGTTTCGCCTCGAGGCCCTATTTCTATTTAATCAACTTAAACAAGTTTTTGCTACTGTAAAATTTGACTTTAGTCCAGATTAGTAAATGAGGCTTGTTTCTTTCGCAGTTTGAGTTTTGTTGCTTCGTGTAGCGACCCGACCCGAATGGATCAAGTCTCTGTGCTTAAGTGTCATCCCTGGATCGGTATGCTGACACACACAGTACTCGCGGATTTATAACAGAGGTAAATCACATGTATAAAATAACGTAAATACTATTACCTCAATCCAAATAGCGGAAATAACAAGGTTGTGGATTCCCATCAACACCAACGGCAAAGTTGAGTGTAGAAATCGTAACCCTAACGTATCACTTACTCGTCGTAAGAATCCTGCAACATGAAACGTTGCAGCCCGAAAACGGGTCAGCACATGGAATATGCTGGCAAATTCACACCATAGAGAAATGATGAACAAAGGCTATCACTACATGCATATATGGCTGGTGGAAAAGCTCTATGGTTATAATGTTTTTTTGCGAAAAGCCAATTTTTCCCTACTGCAAAGGAATAAATTTTATTTAACTATCAAGGTGGTTGTGAAACATTGAGATGGTTGACAGCATCTCAATCCCAATTAAGAACGTGATTAACCCAACAATATTAATTAAGTAACATGATGAGATCAACGGGATAATCCAAGAACTAGATACTCAAGATGTCCATAACCGGGGACACGGCTAATCATGATTAGTTTATACACTCTGCAGAGGTTTGTGCACTTTTCCCCACAAGACTCGATCTCCTCCGTTGGATTTCTCGCACTACAAGGTGTTTGAGAAACGGATGACCGAGACACAGTCTTTCAGAAGCATTAGCACCTTACGATGGGTAGACCGGTACACCTACATCCCCTACATCTGCTAGTCTACCACTGTAAGAGTTCACACGACTTAATCAACTATGCTAGAGCCCATAATAGCTTGTGGCTGCACATGGAAGTTTCTAGCATGAATAATCTCATGATCCCTTTTAACCTGGGTGGCGGTCCAAAATAAAAACAGGCAATCCTGGAATACCCAGGTAACTCAATCCACCCAGATGTGTGTTTAAGTTGCCACCTTAAGTAAACCATTAAATTAACAATCTCACATCTGTCATGGAAAATTCACTCAAACCCAATCCACGTCTACGAGCATAGCATAGCAATATAAGCAAACGTAGAAGTAACTCCCAAGGGTTTGATAATAATACAGGTAATAGGTACTACCTCAACTACTTCCCAATACCCACAATTTAATTAGGTCCTAACCATGCAATGTTTGAGGGTTGAATCTAATGCATAAAAACTGGGTATGAAAGGGATATGATCAAAGTGTGAACTTGCCTGCAATGTTGATGAAGATGATTCGCACTCAAAACTCTTGATAGTTCTACTCGTCACACTTCGGTCAATCTATCGTAAGCAAGCAATAGTAACCACACATAAGCAATCACTCAAAAGATCAGAAAGAACGAAGAAGACGATTCGGGAAACATCAAAACCAAGCAATTAACTCTTGCAACATAAAACAATTTCTAACAGTACCAAAATTATATGAATTTGGCCTTATCAGAAAGTTTAGGTCAAGAGCTTCGATTTGCAAAAAGAATCAACTCAAACGGAGTTACGGAACTTAAGTTATGAACAAAAGAAGTTTGAACACAAATCTGTTTGAATTCAAATTTTAAAACTTTTGAAAACATGTTTAAGTTGTTTTACTGGTTAGAGGAGATCATAACGAAGAAGTGGGCGTTGGTTTCATCGAAAACGGAGGTACGGATAAAAAGATATGATCAAAAAAAATTTGACTATGAAACAAATTTCGAAATTTGAAAATTAAAAAAAAATTGATGTGACAGGTTCACTGGATAGGTGAAAACAAGACGAAACTATAGACGCTGGTTTCATCTAATTTGGATGAACGAGTAAAAAGGTATGGCTATTTGAAAAATCAGGGCCAAACTGTTTTGCAGAAGAAAAAAAATAGTTACGGATACAAGAATTCTAGATCTAACGTATAAATACAGAGAACGAATAAATATATACCTTTATATGGTATAGAAAAGACGACTTCGGAGTGTGAAGACAACTTCCAAGAGTCCCGCCGGAGAGGAGAAATATATTTTTAGCTAGTCAAACCAAAATATTGATTTAACCCGCAATAGATAATTTTGAAGGCTCTATGGGTCTATATTTATAGGTGGAAAAGAGGTTTAGGGGTTAAAGCCTAGGCAATGTGGGACTAAACGTAGACGAACAATTAAAATAAACGGGGAACGCAAGGGCTAAAAGCACCACGGGCCGGCTGCGCGCGCACGCGTACACTGCAGTTTTTTTTAACAAAAATCGGCCTAAGTAAAAGAAATAAAAAGGATGGCTGGGCCTGGCCCATTTAGGAGAGGGAAAAACAAATGAGGCGCCCACTGCCACTATGCCACGCGTGTGGGCGGTAAATAACTATGGGCCGCATGTACAGTTTTTTTTAAAATTGAAACAGAAGGAAAACAGGATAAAGAAAAGAAATTAAAATTTTATATAGGCATATTATATATCAAAATTTTCAGAAAAAGATTTTCTAAAACATGAACATTTTTGTAAAGTCAAATAAAGACCACAAAAATTTAAATAAATCAAACAGTGCTACTGCCTTTATAAAATCCAATAAAAATCATTTTAAAAATACCAAAATGATTTCAAATTTATTTCTCTCCAATTTTCTGTTGTAGGGAATCATGTTACCCTAATTTCTTTATATTTTATTTTTGGAGAAAAATAATTTGAATAAAACCCAAATAACTCCAAATTAAAATAATTTCCAAAAGGACTTGAATTTGATCCTTTGAAACTCCCAACTCATATTTCATATTTTTTGAAGAAGTCATTTTATCTTCGCTCGTGAAAATCATTGAGTTGTATAAAGTTTCAGAATTGGAAATATTCTCAGATGAAATTCAATTATTTTCAACACCCCTTGTCATTTAAATAAATGGAAGAAGTCATGTCATCTTCTCTCCAGGGTTTTGTGGTGAAAAGAATTTGAATTCACGGAGATCACGAATGCAAAATGAAAGTTTGGGAAAGTCCTTTTATTCCCTCTCATTTAACTTTCAAAAGATTTCGAATTTCACTCACTTTATGTCAATCAATCACACAACAATCCAACAAACAATCAAATCTATCTATTTATTATAACATTCCAAAATTTAGAATTTTGGGATGCTACAAACCTACCACCCTTAAAATGAATCTCGTCCTCGAGATTCAGAGAGGCTAGAAAGAAATAGGTTAGGATTTGGGGTCTTCTCAAAATCCATCGATCATCACCGGGGTCTGGGGTGCTACCACCCTTACAGCATGGTTACGGTTCCATCAAAACTCATATACTCCATCCATTATTCTTGACAGTGTCGGTCTTCTCAGATCTTCAGTATAATTCCTTCTCTGGGCTCTTCCGGTGGTGGCTTAACCTTTTCCTCAATTCCTGTGTCCATTCCATCTTTGTAAGGTTATTCCATGACTGGGTCTTCTTAGCTGACGGGTCAGGCGCCAATACTAAACAACTATCGACATCTCATGGTGGTCAACAATTTACGGTTTCCTGCAGAAAATGGGTCTGGGTTGATCCTCACCGTATAACCTACGATTGGCATCAACTGCCGTGTACAAGGGAAACATTCTTATACCATTCTAAGGTTCAAGCAAGGTTTAATACCGTCGTCTCTCTACTATAGGTAGGTCACTCAGATTTACCATACCATATAGCAAAGTGAACAATAAGAGTAAGTCGGTATGGTGATCAATCCATCCCGCACCCAAATCATTACCTTGTATATGGTTTAGCGAATCTCACATTCTAACACTCGGTCATCCTCGCAAGCATTGCAGAATTTCTCTTGTCGACGAACCAAGTTCGGATAAATCCATGGATTCTGCAAGCCAAACAAACATCTATCGTTCCTTCACAACTCTCAGGTTTTGCGTAACTCCTATAAGATCGTCTGTCGATAAAATCGTAACTTCTTCCAGGGTCTTTCCTTCAACAAGCGTGTGCTTGCTTCTTGGCAGGTCCTGGGGCCTGTGGGTTATGGCCCACCTCATCACTGGTAAACCTTGAACTCATCATCGGGAAATTGATCCTTAATCCAACATCCAACTTCCTAGTATTCTTAAATCCATCCAATTGTACTGTCTTCCTTCCTTCTATTGGCACCAAACTGGGACATGATTACTCAGACTCATTATGGAATTTCCATTGATCCATATTTCCAACATCATACCTCCTTTATATCCAATGGTAATTTATCTCTTCATCCTCGGGGAATATCCCACATATCGAGATAAAAAAAACATATACTATGAAATCCATACTCCACTTCGTGGAACATCATTATCCTTTCCAGGGTCAAGCGTCCTTACAGGGGAATATTGGCCATCTCTGCATGGCACTTCTTCAACTGGGAAACATGAAACACATCATGAACTCCTGACAGTCCTTCGGGTGACTCCAACTTGTTGGCCACTTCTCCCATACGCTCCAAAACTCGGTATGGTCCTACAAATCTCGGGGCTAACTTTCCCTTAACTCCAAATAGTTTAACTCCTCGCTGAGGGGACACATGAAGACATGCTCTGTCTCCAATTTCATAGACTACCTCCTTTACATCCAATAATACTCCATACCCTCATATTCTTGGGGTATCCAACATATCGAGATAAAACTCATACTTATTTTGTTCGAAATCCACTTCGTGGAATATCATTACCTTTTTCCAAGGGTCAAGTTTCCTCATAGGGTACTACCACCCTTAAAATGCACAATCTTCCATAGACCATATTTCTCATATCCTCGAAAATGGTCAAAATCTTTCTTCATAGAGTAACAACTCATAAAATCCAAATCAATACCAATGATGCTAACTTTATTGATTCTCAAATTATTACAATCTCCTGCATTCCATTACATGACTCAATCCGACATCTCACTAATAAAAGAAATGTCCACACTACTACTACTATATTTCTCGTTGCACTCAACTATTTATCACAAGTCTCCGTCTCCTTGGGGCATTCTCTGGCAAAGTGCCATGCTTCATCACAACGGAAACATATTACTTCTGACATATCTCGGGGTTTCCTTGTGAATATATAGCCTCCTGGGGTCCTCATCTTCCCTTTTGGGCAATCATTTTGGTAGTGTCCTGAATTTTTGCACCTGAAACATGTGATATGACTCAGGTCTCTCTTTGTAGAAATTGGGTTGTTCCTGGGATCCAATCTACTTCTCTTCCTGGACTTTTCCGTTCCAATCAGGGCTTCTATTTCCTGTGGGTCATACCCTACTTCCTCTGTTGGGAATTCTACTAAATCCCCATTCAGACAATTTTGGGAGATGTGTCCTTCTTCTCCACATGAATAGCATGACTTGGTGCAGGGTTTAATTGGTTCTTCTTTGGGTGTGTCCTCCACCTCTTCCTTCATCACAGATTCCTCTAAAATTCCCATGAGGGCTCTTTTCATTGCTTCTTTCTTCTGCTGGATGGTCCTTTGTACCATGGGGTAGATGTGACACTGAGCAGGGTAGTGGGTAGTCCCTTCACACAAGAAACAAGTGATCTGCCTAGTTGGGCATTCTTCAACTGGGTGACTTCCTTCACAATTTGGGCATTCATCCTTGTGTTCCTTATGGTTGTGTCCTATTCCTCCACAAGGCTTGTATGCACAAGGTTTCTTCATATCCTTTCCATAAGGCTTAGTTTTCTGGGACACAAGACGAGATCTTTGTAGAGTCCACTTAAATTATTTCCAAGTGGTTACTCCTTGCCATCCATTGATGGTTTGGTACATCCTCCACCAAGTAGCAGCACCTCTTTCAAAACACTGAAGAGCATGCCGGGTCATATCCTTTCCGACTATAGGGTTATTCTTCATGTGATCCTCCATGTTCTGAATCCATCGGTCCGTCTCCAATTGACTCATTGGTCCAGAAAATACAAGCTCATCTCCCTTCATCCTCTATTGGGTCCATGGGTTTGGGGTGAGATAAGAGAGATAGAGGGGGATGCACACAATACAAACAATAGTTTTGAAAAGACAGATTTTTATTGTGGCTGTCGGAAAAACAACAAACAAATGACAGCTCACAAACGTCGCATCTAACATAGGTATAACAGGGGTTTGGTCTTCTAAAGGTCAATAAGTCTTCAATGTCGCCAAACTCTTCAAGTCTTGTTAATGTCTCCGATGGCTTCTTCCAATCATGCTTGTCCTTCTCAAGTTCTTTTGCCAGATCATCTCGGTTGACGCGAAGTCTCTCATGACATCCTTTAATATTTCTGGAGTTGCGCTCCAACTTCTGGGTCTCAACATCCTTGACATGAACCATGGTCCTACTGTCCTTCCGTTCCTGACGAATCTTTGATGTCTCAAGGTTTTGCTCCTCTAGCTTGGCTACTTTCAGTTTCTGCGTCCTGAGTTCTTCACGAAACACTTCCTTATCAAATACTATTTCCTACAGGTCCATCTTTAACTTCTTGATGTAATACTCCAGATCCTGGTGATACACCGGTCTAAAGTTAAAACTTCATCTTGCTGATAGGCGCTCCATCAGCCTTCTACCATCCAATCCTTCCATGCATATGCATGCTTAACTCGGCACGGTGACAATAACATATGCGGACGATAACGTCATGGATAGCCGTTTTTATGCCCATGTTACTGCCATGAGCTTTCATTCCATAACTGATATCTCCTGGCTTTGGGTTTTCTTAACAAAAACTTTGAGTTCTAATGCTCCATGTTCTGGTCTTTCTCCGATACACCTTGCTCTCGAGTATTGACAGCTTCCATAGTCTGCCAAGCTCCATAAGGGTAACCTTCCTAGGTCATACATATCTGGCAATTCTTCAGAGCCTTCAAATTCTCCCAGTCTTCGGAATCTTCAACCGTTGTAGTTTCCATTATCATAATGCACGGTAAAATCCTCTTTTTATTCCAAATGGTCTTGGTTGTCCGATATCTTGTACTTCTTGAAGTGGTCTCATCAGTCGAATCTTCGTGTGGTCAAAAGGGGAAAGGGGTATGGTCTCACTAAAAGAGAATATTTGAATAAGCTCAGAAAAGAAGAGAGGTAAAAGATCCTTTTGAAAAAGAAAGTTTTAGAGAAAATTCTTCCTATGGGCTTGCCAGTTTCTAGGGTCACGTCCTATAGTCAACATGTGCTCTGATACCATCTTGTAGTGAGCCGACCCAAATGGATCAAGTCTCTGTGCTTAAGTGTCATCCCTGGATCGGTATGCTGACACACACAGTACTCGAGGATTTATAACAGAGGTAAATCACATGTATAAAATAACGTAAATACTATTACCTCAATCCAAATAGCGGAAGTAACAAGGTTGTGGATTCCCATCAACACCAACGGCAAAGTTGAGTGTAGAAATCGTAACCCTAACATATCACTTACTCGTCGTAAGAATCCTACAACATGAAACGTTGCAGCCTGAAAACGGGTCAGCACATGGAATATGCTGGCAAATTCACACCATAGAGAAATGATGAACAAAGGCTATCACTACATGCATATATGGCTGGTGGAAAAGCTCTATGGTTATAATGTTTTTTTGCGAAAAGCCAATTTTTCCCTACTGCAAAGGAATAAATTTTATTTAACTATCAAGGTGGTTGTGAAACATTGAGATGGTTGACAGCATCTCAATCCCAATTAAGAACGTGATTAACCCAACAATATTAATTAAGTAACATGATGAGATCAACGGGATAATCCAAGAACTAGATACTCAAGATGTCCATAACCGGGGACACGGCTAATCATGATTAGTTTATACACTCTGTAGAGGTTTGTGCACTTTTCCCCACAAGACTCGATCTCCTCCGTTGGATTTCTCGCACTACAAGGTGTTTGAGAAACGGATGACCGAGACACAGTCTTTCAGAAGCGTTAGCACCTTACGATGGGTAGACCGGTACACCTACATCCCCTACATCTGCTAGTCTACCACTGTAAGAGTTCACACGACTTAATCAACTATGCTAGAGCCCATAATAGCTTGTGGCTGCACACGGAAGTTTCTAGCATGAATAATCTCATGATCCCTTTGAACATGGGTGGCGGTCCAAAAGAAAAACAGGCAATCCTGTAATACCCAGGTACCTCAATCCACCCAGATGTGTGTTTAAGTTGCCACCTTAAGTAAACCATTAAATTAACAATCTCACATCTGTCATGGAAAATTCACTCAAACCCAATCCACGTCTACGAGCATAGCATAGCAATATAAGCAAACATAGAAGTAACTCCCAAGGGTTTGATAATAATACAGGTAATAGGTACTACCTCAACTACTTCCCAATACCCACAATTTAATTAGGTCCTAACCATGCAATGTTTGAGGGTTGAATCTAATGCATAAAAACTGGGTATGAAAGGGATATGATCAAAGTGTGAACTTGCCTGCAATGTTGATGAAGATGATTCGCACTCAAAACTCTTGATAGTTCTACTCGTCACACTTCGGTCAATCTATCGTAAGCAAGCAATAGTAACCACACATAAGCAATCACTCAAAAGATCAGAAAGAACGAAGAAGACGATTCGGGAAACATCAAAACCAAGCAATTAACTCTTGCAACATAAAACAATTTCTAACAGTACCAAAATTATATGAATTTGGCCTTATCAGAAAGTTTAGGTCAAGAGCTTCGATTTGCAAAAAGAATCAACTCAAACGGAGTTACGGAACATAAGTTATGAACAAAAGAAGTTTGAACACAAATCTGTTTGAATTCAAATTTTAAAACTTTCGAAAACATGTTTAAGTTGTTTTACTGGTTAGAGGAGATCATAACGAAGAAGTGGGTGTTGGTTTCATCGAAAAGGGAGGTACGGATAAAAAGATATGATCAAAAAAAATTTGACTATGAAACAAATTTCGAAATTTGAAAATTAAAAAAAAATTGATGTGACAGGTTCACTGGATAGGTGAAAACAAGACGAAACTATAGACGCTGGTTTCATCTAATTTGGATGAACGAGTAAAAAGGTATGGCTATTTGAAAAATCAGGGCCAAACTGTTTTGCAGAAGAAAAAAAATAGCTACGGATAAAAGAATTCTAGATCTAACGTATAAATACAGAGAACGAATAAATATATACCTTTATAAGGTATAGAAAAGACGACTTCGGAGTGTGAAGACAACTTCCAAGAGTCCCGCCGGAGAGGAGAAATATATTTTTAGCTAGTCAAACCAAAATATTGATTTAACCCGCAATAGATAATTTTGAAGGCTCTATGGGTCTATATTTATAGGTGGAAAAGAGGTTTAGGGGTTAAAGCCTAGGCAATGTGGGACTAAACGTAGACGAAGGGCCGGCTGCGCGCGCACGCGTACACTGCAGTTTTTTTTTAACAAAAATCGGCCTAAGTAAAAAAAAATAAAAAGGATGGCTGGGCCTGGCCCATTTAGGAGAGGGAAAAACAAATGAGGCGCCCACTGCCACTATGCTACGCGTGTGGGCGGTAAATAACTATGGGCCGCATGTACAGTTTTTTTTAAATTGAAACAGAAGGAAAATAGGATAAAGAAAATAAATTAAAATTTTATATAGGCATATTATATATCAAAATTTTCAGAAAAAGATTTTCTACAGCATGAAATTTTTTGTAAAGTCAAATAAAGAGCACAAAAATTTAAATAAATCAAACAGTGCTACTGCCTTAATAAAATCCAATAAAAATCATTTTAAAAATACCAAAATGATTTCAAATTTATTTCTCTCCAATTTTCTGTTGTAGGGAATCATGTTACCCTAATTTCTTTATATTTTATTTTTGGAGAAAAATAATTTGAATAAAACCCAAATAACTCCAAATGAAAATAATTTCCAAAAGGACTTGAATTTGATCCTTTGAAACTCCCAACTCCTATTTCATATGTTTTGAAGAAGTCATTTTATCTTCGCTCGTGAAAATCATTGAGTTGCATAAAGTTTCAGAATTGGAAATATTCTCAGATGAAATTCAATTATTTTCAACACCCCTTGTCATTTAAATAAATGGAAGAAGTCATGTCATCTTCTCTCCAGGGTTTTGTGGTGAAAAGAATTTGAATTCACGGAGATCACGAATGCAAAATGAAAGTTTGGGAAAGTCCTTTTATTCCCTCTCATTTAACTTTCAAAAGATTTCGAATTTCACTCACTTTCAGTCAATCAATCACACAACAATCCAACAAACAATCAAATCTATCTATTTATTATAACATTCCAAAATTTAGAATTTTGGGATGTTACACTTCGTTTGATTTGATTCTTTTTGCACACCGGAGTTCTTAAGTTGAACTTTCTGGTTAGATCTTCTTATTTGAGTTCTACCCGTGCATCTTGCTTGATTGCTTATTGTATGCTTGTTTGTTTGCGATAGGGTACCCGCAGTGCGAAGCGTGCTACTATGAGTCTCTAGGTTTCACGGATCATCAGCAAGGCAAGTAACACTTTGATCATACTCTTCATTACCCAGTTTTTATGCATTAGTTTCAATCCTCAAACATTGCATGGTTAGGATTGTATAACATGTGGGTATTGGGAAGTAGTTGATGAGGTAGGAACCTCTTGTCCTGCATTCAAACCTTGGGAGTTACTTCTATGTTATGCTACTATGCTATGCTTGTAGACGTGGTTTGGGTTTGAGTGTATTCATGACATATGTGAGTATTGTTAATTAATGGTTAACTTAAGGTGGCAACTTTAATACACATCTGGGTGGATTGAGGCACCTGGGGAACCCAGTGTTGTCTATTTTTATTTGGAAATCCCGTGGTACCGTGTGATTCTCCTATGGACTGCCACCCACGCTCAAAGGGATCATAAGATTATTCATGCTAGAAACTTCTGTGTGCAGCCACATGCCATTATGGGCTCTGGCATAGTTGAGTAAGTTGTGGGAAACCTTTCCATGGTGGGCTAGGAGATGTAGGGGATTGTAGGTGTACAGGCCTATCTATCGGTTAAGGGGACCTCTTCGGAAAGACTGTGTCTCGGTCATCCGTTTCTCAAACATCATGTAGTGCGAGAAATCGAACGGAGGAGATCGAGTCTTGTGGGTAAAAGTGCACAAACCTCTGCAGAGTGTATAAACTAATCATGGTTAGCCGTGTCCCCGGTTATGGACATCTTGAGTATCTGGTTCTTGGATTATCATGTGGATCTCATCACTCTTAATATAATTTGATTGGGTTTAATGATGATACTTAATTGGGATTGAGTTGGGTGAACCTTCTCAATGTTTAACAACTACCATGATAGTTAAATAAAATTTGTTCCTTTGTTGTAGGGAAAAAGTTGGCTTTCTGCAAAACATAATAACCATACAGCCTCCACCATCCATATATGCATATAGTGATAGCTTTATTCTATTCATTACTCTCCTGTGTTACATTGCCAGCATATTCCATGTGCTGGCCCATTTTCGGGCTGCAACGTACCATGTTGCAGACTTTTCAGACGACGAGTAAGGAGCCTTAGGTCGTGGCCTTTCACTTGGTGATGCCGTTGGAGTTGATGGACTCACTTTATCTTCCAAGCCTTCCGCTGTTATCGTATTAGATGGCCTTAAGCCATATTTATTGTAATAAGTTCTCTTTTGAGACAATCGATGTAATAAGTGTGTGATTGCCACTTTGTTATAAACCCTCAAGTACTGTGCGTGTCAGCATTACCGATCCAGGGATGACACTGAAGCACAGAGATCAGACTGTTTGAGGTCTGGTCGCTACATTTTGTGACCATGCTCGACTGCCTGTTATGTGTGGGCTTATTAAGACACTATTATGTAGTGTGCTTCTACTCTTTATTATCTTAGTTTATCAATGAGTAGCAAAAACTTTAAGAACTGGTCTATTTTATATTGGAATATTAGGGGGCTGAATTCTCCTGATAGAAAACGTGCTGTTAGGCACAAAATTATTGAAAGCCAATGTGTGGTGGCTTGTTTTCAGGAGACCAAGTGCATGAGCTTTGATGTTAGAGAGATTAAATCTTTTTGCCCCAAGCAGTTGGACACTTTTGCTGTTGCTCCTTCCATGGGTGCATCTGGTGGGATTTTAGTTGTTTGGAATTCAGCAGTTCTCTATGGTCTGCTGGTGGATATCCAAACTTTTGCAGCCACCATTAATTTTACTTCTAGGCAGAATAATGAGCAATGGAACCTTGTGTCTGTTTATGGCCCTTGCCAAGGTGAAGCTAGAGACAATTTTGTGAACTGGCTTTACAACATTGATATTCCTGTGGATGAGAACTGGATGAGCATTGGTGACTTCAATTTTATAAGATCTTTGGATAATAGAAACCTGCCTAGGGGAGACATTAATGACATTTTAATTTTTAACGAAATAATTGGGCATTTGGGTCTTTTTGGAGCTTCCCCTCAAAGGGAGATCTTTCACTTGGTCTAATATGCAAGATTCCCCTCTGTTAGAGCAATTGGACTGGTTCTTAACTTCTTCAAATTGGATTTCTAGCTACCCTATGACTGAAGTTTTGCCTTTAGCTAGGATAGCTTCAGATCATGTCCCATGTATGGTTGTTATTAAGACCAATATGCCAAAGTGTAAAATCTTCAGGTTTGAAAACTTTTGGGTGAAGATGGATGGGTTTATTGAATGTGCGGAAAAATCCTGGGCTAAACCCTCCAAAAAATATCACAGCACTGCTGTCATTGCTGACAAGTTAAAAACTCTAAGGCAGGACTTGAGTAAGTGGAAGCTGGGTATTTCTAAGTTGAAGCTGCTTGTTGCAAAATGTAACAACATAATTATCTTCCTTGACAAACTGGAGGAATTAAGGCCCTTGTTCAGGTAGGAGTTTAACTTCGGGAAGATTGTTAAGGTGCATGTGGAACATCTGTTACATCTGTAGTTCTTATATTGGAAGAAGCGATGCACCATAAGGCACATTAAAGTTGGCGGGGAGAACACTACGTTCTTTCATGCAATGGCAACTCAAAGATTCAGAAGAAATTCTATTGCCAGCCTGAAGTTACCTGATGGCACTGTCACTTCTGATCATTCTCAAATGGAGGGTGTTATTTTAGCTGCTTTTAAAGGAAGAATGGGCACCTCTAGGGGTATAAATATGGGTTTTGATCTGAAATCTTTGCTGCAGCCTATGCCAGCTCTGGATGCCCTAACAAAACCTTTCATTGTTGAGGAGATGGATAATGTGGTTAAGCATATGCCAGTGGATAAAGCTCCTGGACCAGATGGCTTCACTGGTCTGTTTTTCAAGAAGTGTTGGCACATTATCTGTAAGGAGTTCAATGCTCTGGCTAAGGATTTTTATGATGGTAGGGCCCAGCTTGAAAACATCAATGGATCCTACACCACTTTGGTCCCTAAAAAATTATCTCCTGAGTCTATTGGGGATTTTAGGCCTATCTCCCTCACAGGTATGGGTGTTAAGTTCTTGACCAAATGGCTGCTAACAGATTTCAGGACTTAATCATGCTCTGCATACACAAGAATCAGTATGGCTTCATCAAAACCAGGACACTTCAGGACTGCATAGGTTGGACTCTGGAATATCTTCATCAGTGTCACCAGTCCAAGAGGCCAATCTGAATTTTGAAGCTTGATTTCCAAAAAGCTTTTGACTCAATTGAGCATGAGACCATTGTTGAGATTATGAAGCACAATGGTTTTAATGTCAAATGGATTGACTGGGTAATGCAGCTACTATTAACTGGTACTTCTTTTGTCGTCTTAAATGGGGTGCTTGGCAAGCAGTTTAAGTGCAAAAAAGGAGTCAGGCAAGGGCATCATGTGTCCCCCCTTCTTTTTGTCCTTGCTGAATATCTTCTTCAGTCTGTGGTAAATGCCATGCTGCATAGGGGTGAGATTCAGTTGCCTATTCCAGATGATACACTGCTCATTGTTCCTCCTGATGAGGCTCAGTTGTTGGCTTTAAAGAAAATGCTCCTGGTCTTTTCCCAATCCACTGGGTTGGATGTGAATTATCACAAATCCTGTATGATCCCCATTAATGTTAGCCAGGAGGAAACTGCTGGGCTGGCTGCCGTGTTTGTCTATCAGTTGGGCACCCTGCCCTTCACCTATTTGGGCCTCCCTGTTGGAACAACCAAACCCAAGATGTCTGATCTTATGCCCCTGGTTGATTGTATGGAAAGAAGAATGTCTGCCAGCTCATCCTTTCTTGCTCAAGGTGGGAGATTGCAATATTTGAAATCTGCTCTATCCTCATTGCCTATGTTCTTCTTCTATAGTTTGCTAATCAACCCAGGCATTCTGAAGCAATTACAAAGAATTCAGAGGCAATGTCTTTGGAGGAAAAACATGCAAGAACCTGCTCCCTCCCTTGCTGCTTGGGAGCTTATTTGTAGGCCAAAGAACAAAGGAGGGTTGCGCATCTTAAACCTGGGTATACAAAATGATGCCCTTCTGATGAAACACTTGCACAAGTTTCTCAATAGAGCTGATATTCCTTGGGTTAATCTTATTTGGAACTCCTACTACCATGAATTAGTGCCCCAAGGAAATGCACCTTGTGGCTCCTTTTGGTGGAAGGACATACTCAAGCTGCTTGATCAATTCAGAGAGTTTTCCTGGGTCCAGGTTAACCAAGGAGATACTGCTTTGTTCTGGTTTGATAAATGGAAAATTGGTGATTCAGTGCTGCCTTTGCAGAACAGATTCCCAAGTCTTTTTCTTATGTCAAGGACCCCATGGTTTCTATTAAAGATGGCCTTCTTTGTTCTGATCTCATTGCCTGGTTTAATCTCCCTCTGTCTGAGCAAGCTTTTCAGGAATTCAACTCTTTGCAGTCCCTCATTGTTTCCCATGAGAGGAATCCCAACTCTAAGGATGTCTGGTTTTGGCATGGTTCTATCAAGCCATATAATCCAAAGCTTTTTTACAGTTCCATGCACTCTCACCTCTCCTTTAACCCATTACTTTTATGGGTGTGGAAAAGTTGCTTCACGATGAAGATCAAAGTTTTTGCTTGGATGCTTATTATGGACAGACTGAACACTAAGGATATGGTGGAGAGAAGGCACTGGCATATTGATGATGGAATTCAACGTGTGCTCTGTCCAACTCAGGCTCGGGAGGATACATATCATCTTTTCTTCACATGTAATTTCAGTCAGTGTGTATGGAACTATTTGCAGATTGATTGGTGTCTGGGCTCTACTATGTCTGAAATTGTTGTGCAAGCTAGGAGGGATTTGCCAAGCCTTTCTTTCCTGAGGTGGTCTTTACTGCTTGCTGGAATATATGGTTGATCAGAAATGGAAATGTGTTCAGGAAGGAAAGGCCCAGTTTCAACCGTTGGAGGGGTGCTTTTATTCATGATATGTCTCTGCTTGCCCATAGAATCAAGCCTAGGCTCAGGGATGATCTAGTTATATAGGTGACTTACCTGCCCCCTTGATGTATACATTTTCTTATTTCTTTTGTAATTAGGTGAGTAGTCCTTCCCCCTCCACCTCTTTTTCTTTTGTTGGTTACTCTTGGTAACCACTTGTAAATACTGTATATTTGTGGAATACAGTTGCAAAGGGTGTGGGGTGTTTCCCTATAGTTCCCAGTCAAAAAAACATAGCCACACACGGTTTGCTGGGATGGTGGAAAAAGGTTAGAGGCTGTCATGGCAATTTGGGAGGCTTTATAAACAACTGGTAGGTAGCGCGGCATAGCGATAGCATCAAGACAACTAGCATAGAAAAGATAGTAGTGAGATCCAAGGTGACGGTCATCTCGCCTGAGATCCCGCTAGGAAGAAGATCGAGTCCATGAAGAATATGAACGGGCGTAGACGAACAAGCATAGTCGAACAAATCCTCACGATCGCAACGAAACAGGAACTAACGAAAAGAAGCACAACTGGAAACAGGCAAACAACATAGTAAACTAACAAGCATAATCATGGCATGATGCACAGCAAAGTATGATGCATGTCCATTTTAAATGAACAACAAAGTATGATGGATGTCCATTTTAATAAGGCATGGCATGGAAATGTGGAACAAACAATACTACAAATTAAGTGGAGCTCAATATGCAACGGGTTGCATATTGAAGGAAATGCCACATTCGAATTATTTAGTTCACTCTCATTTATGTATCCACCAATATTAAATGTTGTTAAACATGGAAATAGGTGAATCATAATAATGTAACCTATCTAGGCAAGTTTAAATGAGGCCGGAACAACAAACGACAATTCCGGAAAATCCCCATGTGCAAATTTTGGATTTGGTACTGTTTTGACTAAACCACCATTTTAATGTTGTTAAACAGGGAAATATAGTGCACAATGTTAATCTATACATTTTCTACCCCATTTACATATAAAGTTTATTTAATTCGGAGCTACAGTTATTTAGATATGAAATAAAATATTTGAACATGTCATTTATGTCAATTAATGCAAAGAGCAAGTTAAAAAATTTAAACATGGATGAAAGTTGCATATTGAGAAAGTACATGAAAATCTGAGCAAGATGCATATATGACATGTTTGATTTGGATGCATTGATATTTATCTATGAGCAATGCAAGATAATGACAATTTGTAATTATGCAATGCACTGGAATAATGTTAAATCGCAGAGAACAGAAAAAAACGCACACGGGCTACAAGCAGCACACTGTGCAAGGCCCATGATGGATATGGCCCGAAATGAAAGAGTGTGTGTTGCAGAGAGGGTCAAACGGTCGGACAACAAAAGAACGGTTGGTCTGAGAAAGGTCAACAGAGGCGAGGAAGAAGCGACAACTATGAACGGATGCAAGTTTTGAAAAAAATGATGACAACGGAGTGCCGATGCAATGCAAATGATGCGATGATGAATGCAACATACAAATAAAAGACACGACGACAACAAAAATAACTGGGTGGCATCTGGAGCGTTGTTCTCGGGTCATCACAACACTTCCCCACTTACAAGATATCTCGTCCCGAGATCTAAGGATGGCACCGGAGAGAAGCAGAAGTGTCGGAGATAAAATAAAGTTGCTTCTTCGAAAAACGAATGAAACCATGAACCTTGATAGGTTGAACAAATTGAAAAAAAGAATACAATGGACATGAATGAGATTGGAACTATTGGACAAGAGGAATATGGAATATGATGAGAACCAATAGCTTAGGGGACAAGATAGACTTTGAAACCACTCCGGTTAAAACTAGATGAGAAAGGAAGAATCCGGGCAACACTCTGGTTGAAAAGAGAGGCAAGACTTGATAAGATGAAAGGAACTTGAATGAGAACACAATACCCCGGTTAAATGGATAAGCAAGGAAAATAAAAGAGCATGATCTTGGCAAAACGAGATGACGGGATGGAGAGAGCAACATCACAATGCCTTCGGGAAAAATGAAAGAGTGGAATTAAGAGAATAGAGAAGAGAACAACAACATCTACCACAAAGTGAATTTGAAAGAGCCTCCTTAAAAAGAAGGATTGAACGGAGTTGTTGGGAAATCAACAACGAAAATCACAAGCTTGTTGCGGGCTTATGGAGAACATCTTAAAATTATGAGGTGACAACCGGCCACTAACGAAAACAGTTAATTGGATTTAGATCAACAAGGATATGAAAACTCCTTTTACCGAGAGAATAGGAGGAAACATGGATTATCGATTGGCATCACAATTAGCAACATTCCATAGGGAAGGCTTTAGGTGAAATCTTTACCAAGATACTCCAACGAAGAAATTATTATGGGTTGAAACAACTCATAAACGAAGAGAAAATGGTGGTTTAAATATCCCATTCTTGTGAATCAAGAATGATATACTACCAGCTCAAAATATAAGGGAGAACAATTGCACTTCGGAATGCAAGATGAAGAATGCTTGAGCTCCTCCAACAAGAATCTTGACGAACACTTCGAGAATGAATTGAAATCTTTGAGGAACCACCATGTAGAGCCTCCATGAAGAACTCCGGATAGAAAAGGGTAATAGAAAAGAAGGTTGAAGAATAAGATTGGAGCCTTGCAATGATTTAGATGGAGCTTGGCGACGAGATAACTGAGAAAACTTGGAACTCCGGAAAGGAAAAGATAAACAACTTGGAACCGAGATTGATGTGATGAACAAGCTCTGGATAGAAGGAATTAAATCACCTCCATTAAATAAGAATAAGAATTATGACATGTCTATCCTCCACCAGATGAACTTGGTGAAAAGCAATGTATTGCATACTAATTATTCGCGTTGGAAAGATTAAGGGGAGATATAGCGCAAGACTTGGGAAGGTCTTCCTGAACCACCGGTAGGATTGGAAAGAACGAACGAATTGATATGATAACAAAGGAAAAGGAATCTTGAACGAACCACCATAAGAATTTGAAAATGAATGAAGAAAGAGAATTCCTCGCTGGGAAGAATTAGAAAAAAGCACGAAGATACATGAGGGAATTTAGAGACAAGAGAATGAAGAGATCGTGAACTGATTAAATAATACTTGACAGATACACCGGGATAATTCGATAACGATAGCTGGAATGTGAGGACGAAGAATTCTTTTGGAATGATGGCCTCCAGTGAAACGAAACGGAAAACAACTCCTGACATACTCCGGATGGGTAACAAAAGAATTTCTGACAAACGAAATAATTCAAGAGGATAACATGAAGCTAGAACCATGAATCTTCGAGAGAACAGACAAGATTTAGAGGAAAACTCTTCTTCGGTCTTCAGAGGTTGAGAACGACGACGAGGAACACCACCAAGATTGTTGACATACTCCGGGAGAATGAAAAGCGAAGAGGTTGAGCCAACAATGAAAATAATTTGAAATCGATCTTGGAAAGGCATCTGACTCATGAAATTCATTCTTATGTCAAACTTCGAAAAGATTTTGATATTAACTCTGGAAAATTAGAAGAGTCAGGTAAGATCCTGGGAAAAGAGAAGTGGGCGAGGGACCACTAAAAAGAAAACACCGTTGAAAAAGGATTGTTGAATGAGAAATGATGCACCGGAATGATTGGAAGAGTAGAATGAGGCGACAAACTCAAATTAATTGGAACACAAACGAATCTCCTGAGATGTCTTCGTCACTCTGGAATAATAGAATAGCGAGAGGCGAATGAGCAAGGGGAAACATTTGAGCCAAGGAAAAGAATATAATCAACACCGAAAACTTGAATTGGATTCGCCAGAGAAGAAAACAGATGAAGAATGTCGAACTTGACGAGAATTCACCAGTTGGAACAATTGAGGAAAGTATGTTCAGGCTTCGCACGAGTAGGATGGATACTCGATTATGACTCCGGCTCCGAGAAGAAAAAGGGTGCATGGGTGGGAAAAGGAAAAACAACTTCGGACGGGGAAACAATGTCGTGGAGAAAGAACTGAGGGTTGATCTTGACGAGGATTGAATCAACTTGCAGAGTAGTGCACCCGTTGACAAAGGATAGACAATGAACGAAAACACCTGTGTGATCCTAAAGAAAATTTGAATGGGAAGAGTATAAGAATCAAAACACCTACGTCAAGATTCCTTGCTAGAGCAACGAAGGGGCTGCAGAGTAAAAAGTATTCCTACTCTCCGATATAACTTGACTCCGAAAAAGGTTTTCTTATAGACTCGACAATGGCCAAACTACAATCAATCAAGAGGGCTCCTATGGTCGGTCGAGGCTCGGATACCAACTTGTCATGCCCAATATGCGATCCTATCCGAGAGGAACTCAAGGGACCCAGCAAGGATAGAGCCGCATATTGAAGACGCTTTTGCAACGTGGATATCATTACATCATACCATTACATAATAGCTGGGGATACATACAAGGGGCATACCAATGCCACAAGAGTACATCAATACATAGCAAACATCATACAGAAGATCAGCATCCGACAATGGATGAAGACAAACGAGAAACAAGAACGACATCCACCCTGCTAGACCAGGCTATCGACCCGGAACCTATCCCTCAATCGAAGAAGAAGCAGAAGAAGAACTCCAAAACAAGTAAACATCGCTATCACATCTCGATCATCACATTACCTATACCTGCAACTGTTGTTGTAGTAATCTGTGAGCCACGAGGACTCAGCAATCCCATTACCATGGGTATCAAGACTAGCAAAGCTTACTGCGTACGGAATGGTTAAGTGGTGAGGTTGTACCAGCACTAAGCATTGTACGGTGGCTAACTTACGAGTACAAGAATAAGATGAGAAACTACGCAAACGGTCGCAAACTAGTAATGATCAAGAAGTGATCCTGAACTACTTATGTTCAAGCATAACCCAACCGTGTTCTCTTCAAGAACCTCGTCAAAAAGAGACAATCATGGTTACACACGCGGTTGGTGTATTTTATTTCGGATCTAGTGTCAAGTTCCCTACAACTGGATATTAAAAACTCTCATCTGCCACATAACCGCGGGCATGACTTTTGAAAGATTAAACCCTATAAGGGTGTCCCAACTTAGCCCACGACAAGCTCTCACAATCAACGGAGGAAAATCCTCCTCCCAGAACAACCCGATCAAGCTCGGAATCCCAGTTCACAAGACATTTCGACAATGGTAAAACAACTCAAGCAAGACCACTCGGTGCATCGATACCCCGATTGGAGACGCGCGTATCTCGTTCTTAGGAAAACATTGTCTATGCTAAGTGGACGGTAACCAAAATACCATCGAGTTGCCCCGAGGTGGCACCGCCGACTGCTAGGTAGGTGGACCCACACTCATGAGGAGCACTGGGCCGGGGGGATGATTAAGAGACCTCGGGGGCCGGCAGGTCCCTATGCAAGTTTTTAGTTTTTATTAGGCAAATGGTAAAACCAATTTTGGGGTAGCTGGACAAGTTTTATTCAAAGTGAACTGTCAAGGGGGCCCATAAACCCCAACCGTGTTAGGAATCCAAAATCAAGGAACATAACACCGGTATGACGGAAACTAGGGCGGCAAGAGTGGAACAAAACAAGAGGCAAAAGGCCGAGCCTTCCACCCTTTACCAAGTATATAGATGCATTAATTAAATAAGAGATATTGTGATATCCCATGATAGCCATGGTATCCATGTCCCAACATGGAACAACCTGCAACTGCACCTGCAACTAGCAACTCTATAAGAATGGACGAGCAAAGCGGTAACATAGCCACACAACGGTTTGCTGGGATGGTGGAAAAAAGGTTACAGGCTATCATGGAAATTTGGGAGGCTTGATAAACAAGTGGTAGGTAGCGCGACATAGCGATAGCATCGAGACAACTAGTATAGCAAAGATAGTAGTGAGATCCAAGGTGATGGTCGTCTTGCCTGAGATCACGCTAGGAATAAGATCGAGTCCATGAAGAAGACAAACGGGCATAGACGAACAAGCGTAGTTGAACGAATCCTCACGATCACAACGAAACAGGAACTAACGAGAAGAAGCACAACCGGAAAGAGGCAAACAACATAGTAAACAAACAAGCATAATCATGGCAGGATGCACAACCAAGTATGATGCATGTACATTTTAATAAAGCATGGCATGGCAAAGTGCAACAAACAATACTACAAATTTAGTGGAGCTCAATATGCAACGGGTTGCATATTGAAGTAAACCCCACATTCGAATTATTTAGTTCACTGTCATTTATGTACCCATCAATATTAAATGTTGTTAAACATGGCAAGAGGTGAAGCATAATAATGTAACCTATCTAGGCAAGTTTAAATGAGCCTGGAACAACAAATGACAATTCCGAAAAATCCCCATGTGCATATTTTGGATTTGGTACTGTTCTGACTAAAACACCATTTTAATATTGTTAAACAGGGCAATAAAGTGCACCATGTTAATCTATACTTTTTTCTACCCCATTTACATATAAATTTTATTTAATTCGGAGCAACGGTTATTTAGATATGAAATAAACCATTTTAACATGCCATTTATGTCTATCAATGCAAACAGCAAGTTAAACATTTTTAAACATGGATGAAAGTTGCATATTGAGAAAGTACATGAAAATCCGAGCAATATGCATATATGACTGGTTCATTTGGATGCATAGATATTTATCTATGAGCAATGCAAGATAATGACAATTTGTAATTCTGCAATGCACTGGAATAATGTTAAATCACAGAGAACAGAAAAAAAGCACACAGGCCACAAGCAACGCACTGTGCAATGCCCATGATGTATATGGACCGAAACGAAAGAGTATGTGTTGCAGAGAGGGTCAAACGGTCGGACAACAAAAGAACGGTTGGTGTGAGGAAGGTTAGCAGAGGTGAGGAAGAAGCGGCAACTACGAACGGATGCAAGTTTTGGAAAAAATGAGGGCAACGGAGTGCCGATGCAATGCGAATGATGTGATGATGAATGAAACACACAAATAAATCACACGACGACAACAAAATAACTGGGCGGCATCTGGAATGTCGGTCTCAGGTCGTCACACCTTGAGACATTCCAATCTCTATTTTTGTGCAGATCAATTAAAATTAAGCACCCCTGTTTGCAGAAACACTTAAACATTAACAATGGGACTAGTTGATGAAACATATACTAACAAAGAGAAGCACTTTCTTTGTCTGCATTGCAAATGAAATGATGGAGAGGACACTCACTCTATTTTAACTGTGTTATTATTTCATTTTATTAGTGGCACTACGGTCGAGCAGGTGGCAAGCGAGGTGTACCGTGTGTCGCAAGGATGGAGGCCAGGGGTGCTTAGACTGGGATGCTGAAGCTGGCTCTTTTGGTCCCTATCTCCCTCCTTATGTTTCTGTGGTAGCATTTGGGTTGTAATCCAAACTTGGTCGAGTTGGTGCTGCGTCCCCCTACCTGCCTAGCTTATATGGCGAACTTGTCTCCTACTAGTACTCGGTGCGTCCTAGTAGTAGTTGCATAACTGCCCGTTTACATAGAGATGTTGTCGGATAATGGTTCTCTATGGTTGGGTTTCTTTAATGAAATCGCAGGAACCCCCTCTTTCGATATATATATATATATATATATATATAATCAGTGGCACTAGCGATGCCAAAACATTGCCTCAAATTAATAGTGCCACTAGATTAAGCTGCAAAATAATAACATGACTGCTTTATCATGGCAGTGCCAAAACAGTAGCTCAAGAGCAGACTCAACGTTAAGCTGGCTGGGCATGGTGTCAGTGCCATCGCCTTGGTCCTCGGTTTCGTTTGGAGAGGTACCGTTATCGGTGGCATCCATATTGTTGGTATGGCTCTCGTTGCCCCTGTCGGCACCCTTAGGTCGCCTCCGAGGATGCCTGCACTTCAAGGAATCTTTTTCTTCTCCTTGTCTTCTTTAGGAGTGTCGATCTTGTGGACATCGTAAGTGGAGGTCTTGGCCCAGGTGCCAGTATGGGATATGGCCATTGGCGAAGCCGTTCACGATGTGCCATCGACATCTTCATCCATGTCGGTCGCATAGTTAGAGGCATTGTTCAGTACATCGGTTAAATGTTTGACCGTAGCGGCTAGGTGGGTGGTGGGAGGGATGTAAATTTCCCTATCATCGGCTTTACATCCGATTTGATCATAGACCAAGGATAAGATTGCCAGATTCTAGATTCGATCTAGCATCTCGTTTGACTGTGGGAGATCCCCGGAGTCCATGGCCTGACTGCAAGCCGGATTGATATGAAATATGCTTCGTGGGTTGCTTGACGCAATTTCTGAGCCTTGGTTGGCCATCTTTGACTCTTGGTCTGCCGGCAAAGAGATCGGACCCAAGTTTAATGCCGGATCCGAGGTTGCTCTTGTCTCGAGGTCAAGATCAGTTGGGACAGTGGTCAGACCCGTGCGCGAAGCCAGGTCCGAAGCGACAATGACCGGTTCCATATCCGAGGTAGGTTCTGACGCGAGATCTAGTATGTAGCCTGGATTAGAGGTTGGCTCCAGGGTCAAGGTCGTGGTGCCCGAAGAGTTCTCAAGCCGATCTGGCATGCAGCTGTGACACCCCAAAATTTTGACCTTGATTTATTAATTAAAATTTTGCTAGGAAATTAAATTTTTATTTTCTGGATTTATCTTTTGATTTCAGAACCTCTCTTTTCTTTAATATTGTGGGTTTTTACCTCAAGTGGAAACTTTCCAAAAATATTATTGGACTTGTATACTCTCTCAATAAAACAATTCTTTATCAGTGGATTTATTTGCATAGTTGTTTTTCCTGAGTTTTATTCTTTTAAAATGATTTTTCATAACTTTGGAGCCTCTTTTGCACTGCAACCATTTGATAAATGCATTTAAAATTTTCACCAAAATTTGGGGATGTCATGTGGTGTTTTTAAATCACCCTGATGCAAAAATATCTTTTATTCATTGGAGATTTTGAGCTCTACCCTTAATTTTCAAATCTGGTCCAGTAGGTAGTTTTGCACTACAACCTATTTAAATATTTCTTTAAAAATTCTTCCAAGTGTTTGGAGATGTCAGTAGATGCATATAATTCAACTTCATGCAAAAACCCATGAGTGTTCTTTGAAAATTTTGAGAAAATCATTCTCTTTTGCTCTCTGGTCCAGTTTGGCTTTTTCTACTGCAACCCTAATTTATTTTGCTCTAGTGCCCATGATCCTTTTTCCTGCTTATAGAACACTCTACCCAACCCTTAAGTCCACGAGAGTGGACCCTTTGGAGTATTTTTAGTCCATGCAATAATAGCCTTTAGTTTCTGCCCAAAATTGGCTTTCTCAAAAAACTTGCACTAACAAGTTTCTGGTCTTGACCAATTAACCTTGCCACCATCACCTACACCTAAAGAGGCTAGGATCTGGAGATTTTGGCCACCCCAAGAGTTTCCTAGATGCCCATGGCATTCTGTCGAGCACCTTGTGTTCATGGACAGCTTTGGCATAGTTTTATGTTTGCACTGTGATCTTGCCCCTCTGGACAAACCAGCATGTCCACTAGTCTCCTAGCCACCACTAACCCCGGCCTGCTAATCCCCAGCCTCATCCTAATCCTCTAGCACGCCCTGGATTTCATCGAGCATGTAGCGCGCGTGCTCTGGGCGCGCCCAGAGCGCACGTTTTGCACGCGCGCGCACCGAGCCGCCGCGTCTCACTGCCGCCCTCCCCGCACTAGTGCTGACCCTTGGCCACTCACCGCCAACACGCCCGACTCCTCCCTCGCCGCAGAGCCGCTCCTGGAGCTCCACGACGCCACCGACGCAAGCCGCCACCGACGCTCCGACAGCCCTTGCCGTGGACGGCGCCGCCCGAGCCACTCCAGCGTGCAAGCTGCCCCTTAGAACAATCTATCCTCATCCGCTCGCCCTGCCCAACCCGCTAGCCTCCACCATGTCGCCTTGCCAGCAACAGAACGACGGTCGCCGACATTCTTATCCACGGCCGCCGCGGAACCGACCCCAACCGCCTATAAAAGGGACCCCGAGCTCGACCAGGCACCCAGGCGACCTCAAGCCACTCCACCAAAGCCCCCACGGCCAGCTAGCGACGGCTGGAGGCCTTCTTCCCCATCTCCGGCAGGTTCGACCGCCGCCACGCTCCGGCCCCGCTCGTCGCAACCAGAGCCGCACCCGTCCAACCAGTGCCACCATCCCCTTCCCCTCGGTCTCGCGGAGCCACCCAACACCTCAAACTCGCTCGGGAACCACCATAGCGCGAAGTCCCAATTCTCCCGAAGCCGCCGTCCTCCGCGAAGCTCGCCGCCGGCGACTCCCTCCGTCCCCGCCACCCTCTCGACAACCGGGAGGACCGCTCTGGAACCGCGGATCCATCCCTGCCCTCCGGAGCCCGCGAGGAGCCACCAACCACCGGCGTCGATCGCCGGAGTCCCGCCTCCGCTCGGGCAGAGGAAGAGGAGGGAGAGGCGACTGGTCAAACCTGACCAGTGGGCCCCGTGGACCCACTGTCAGTGACCCCGAGCCGGCCCGCGCTGTTTAAAGTGAAAGCATAAACCCAGAAGTACGTCTCCTCAGTCTCGAAAACGTATTTCTATTCGAACCATTTTCTTTTCTGTTTTATTTAAAAACAGAACTTTGACTAAACTTTGACTGGCTATAACTTTTTAAATATAAGTCCAAATGACTTGATTCTTTTTCTGTTGTTTCCCAAATTCTGTCTAGTTTATTTTAGTATTTATTTGCAAATTTTCCAAACAACTTTTTTGTTCTGTTTTGAAACTATGTGTTAATTTGAATATTTTCAAAAATAGGATTTTTGGAGAGAGGAGAAAACTTTCAAAAGTTCTGGAATGCACCCTGCCTCTCCACAACTTGAAGGCAAGCATTCTGAACCCGGGCATAATATTTTTGTGTGTTGTTTGATACGGTTACAACACCACCTTGTCATGGAGCATTCGGTATTTTATGTGACGATACGATCATACGCGTGAGTACATAATGAGATTCCTTGCTGTTAGAAATGGATATGCTGGTGATAGTAATCATCCTCGTAAGCTTTTCATGCATACCGGAAGGAAGCCGGGAAAGTCTCTGTCTTGGGTAGACACGAGCTTGTCCCTAGTTCCTCGTTGAGACGAGTATGTCCGGTATGGCATGTTGAGGTATGATGAGTGTTGAATTTATCTGTTAATGGAAATATATTTGTTATGCTAATCATACAGGGAATACTTGGACCTCCTAAGTCGGACGTAGATCGAGTCTTGTTCCAGTAACCCCCATACTTGTTTCGTACTACCACTTGTCCCTACCGCAGGTAGGGTACGGTTCAATAAGTTGTCAACCCCTCCAAGCACACACCGTACAGAGAGGCCATGGTGGAAGATACCGGAGGCATCCGGTAGGCATGCCACCTGGTCCGGGGGCATGGGTGTTTCCGGTTGTAGCCGAGGGGAGTGGCTTCCCTAGTTTGCGCGCGTGATCCCATGCTAATCGAGGTTGTAGCCTACGCACTTAGAGTTTTGCTTGACAGGTGTCGTGGGTGATTCCAGACACCGGTAAGTTAGGCTGGTGTGTGTGGTCAGGTGTGTTTTCAATTAAATGTTGGGGAACGTAGCAGAAATTCAAAATTTTCTACGCATCACCAAGATCAATCTATGGAGTAATCTAGCAACGAGGGGAAGGGGAGTGTATCTACATACCATTGTAGATCGCGATGCGGAAGCGTTGCAAGAACGCGGATGAGGGAGTCGTACTCGTAGCGATTCAGATCGCGGTTGATTCCGATCTAAGCACCGAAGAACGGTGCCTCCGCGTTCAACACACGTGCAGCCCGGTGACGTCTCCCACGCCTTGATCCAGCAAGGAGAGAGGGAGAGGTTGGGGAAGACTCCATCCAGCAGCAGCACGACGGCGTGGTGGTGGTGGAGGAGCGTGGCAATCCCGCAGGGCTTCCCCAAGCACCGCGGGAGAGGAGGAGGAGGGAGAGGGGTAGGGCTGCACCGAAAGAGAGACGTTCTCGTGTGTCTTGGGCAGCCCAAACCTCAACTATATATAGGGGGGAGGGGGCTGCGCCCCCCTTAGGGTTTCCACCCCCAAGAGGAGGCGGCCAGCCCTAGATCCCATCCAAGGGGTCCGGCCAAGGGGAGGAGAGGGGGGGCGCCACTAGGGTGGGCCTTATGGCCCATCTGGACCTAGGGTTTGCCCCCTCCCACTCTCCATGCGCCTTGGGCCTTGGTGGGGGGGGCGCACCAGCCCACCTAGGGCTGGTCCCCTCCCACACTTGGCCCACGCAGCCTTCTGGGGCTGGTGGCCCCACTTGGTGGACCCCCGGGACCCTCCCGGTGGTCCCGGTACATTACCGATATCACCCGAAACTTTTCCGGTGACCAAAACAGGAGTTCCCATATATAAATCTTTACCTCCGAACCATTCCGGAACTCCTCGTGACGTCCGGGATCTCATCCGGGACTCCGAACAACATTCGGTAACCACGTACATACTTTCCCTATAACCCTAGCGTCATCGAACCTTAAGTGTGTAGACCCTACGGGCTCGGGAACCATGCAGACATGACCGAGACGTTCTCCGGTCAATAACCAACAGCGGGATGTG